>NC_054410.1:1763331-2066361 GCF_017976425.1 Toxotes jaculatrix | reverse complement strand
ATGTGTGATTTACATTCACTATCCAGTTTCGAAAACTTAAAAACATTTATTTACGATTAATACCTGAATTTTATACCTGAACCTAAACATGTTTTAAATGATGAACCAAGAAACAAAGTACTAAGCACAATACAACACAAAAATATAAAGAGCTTCATCAGAAAAGATAAAACAAGAATAATCAACTTAATAAAGAGAAGATGCATCAAATAAATCCAAGAAGAAAACATGAGATTGTGAGATTAAAAGCTGTTAACAGTGTGTTTGAAGAGGAGATTTAAAGGATACACTGTGCAGAAGGTGCAGATGACAGGTTCCAGGTGGATCCAGCCTCTGATCCCAGGGCTGACTCTTTAGCCTCAGGATTTCTGCTGCCTCCATTGAGAGAGAGAAGCAAAGACGTAAAGAATTCGACCGGGTATTTCCACACACACAGAGGGAAATATTGTTTTAATTATCTAATTTAGGAAAATTTCAGTAAATCAGATTTGCAGTGGGGCTCCTGTACCCGTACGTTCAATTCACGTGCACCATCGTTTTACTTAACAACAGAGAGAGTCAGCTGAGAAATCTGCCTGTTAGCTGCAGTTATGATGGGGGTGGTTGCAGAAGTGCGGTGGTCTGCTGGAAGGAGAGACTGAGCTGACACATGGAAGGTCAAATGTTCAGTTACAGCAACAAGCAATGTGTTCAAGCCGCGGTGGAAGTGTCTTTGAGGTGGGAACCGGACCTTCTGAGGGCTTCACAGCTGGTTTAGCAGCAGGAATTTGCTAAAAAAAAAAAAAAAAAGCTTCTATGTGCGTCAAAAATGAAATAAAAATAGAGACTGTAATGATGTTTTTCCAGCAGTGCACTGCACCTTTCAGAAAGTGGTGGTTATTATAGGTCACACTCTTTCAACTTCTAACAATATTGGTCCCAAAGTGCAGTTTATCATGAGACCAGGCTTGATTTTATTTCAGCCGAGTTAGCACTCTGCTGTTTGACTGTGTTTTATTATCCCACTGTTAATATCAGTTTCTGCTCGTCTCAGTTTGGAGAAGCAAAACAGTGCGTTTGTGAGAAAACACACAACCTGATGAAGGGGGAGGTTGTGTTTGCTGGTTGTTTACTGCCGCACAGCTGAGGTAACTGAGGGCAGGAGGACACTGTGTGCCGGTCAGTGGCCTCACTGAGCGGCGTGTGTCATATTAGAAAGTCATTTCGAGAACAGCTGATGGTGATTTAATTAAAGGGAGCAGGTTATCTGAGGAGGCAGCTTGGTGTCCAATCACACAGCACAAATTAACAAAAAACACACAAAGAATGTTGTGTTTCTGTCTGTGTCACAACGTGTTCATTTACTGAACTCAACTATACTTTTATATTTTTATTGGCTTACCTATTCTGCCTTACGGTGTGAAAGTCAAACATCATGTATTCTTTCTTAAAGGTGTGAGTGTGTGTGTGAATGAGTGTACAGTGTATGTCCTGCACCTGTGTCTTTGTGCGTGTGTGTGTGTGTGTGTGTGTGCGGGCTGTCTAACTGAGGAGCAAGTCAGTCTGTGTTTATTTTCCTGTCGAAATGACGACTCTCTCTAAGACGTCTTATCTCATGTTGACTCACGGTACCGCCTGACCGCAAGGTGTTTCCACCTGGGTTACACACTCGCACTCACTTACACACACACACACACGTCTTCGTCACTCTTCAGACATGACACAATCACCTCAGGAGTTGTCTCTTCGAGGGAAGGAGAGGGGAAAATGAGAAAGAGATTACAGAAGAAAGACATTTGAGGACACAGTCATCAGGAAGGAATGAATGGAAAATATTGTGTGGTGTGTGTGTGTGTGTGTGCGTGTGTGGTGTGTGTGTGTGTGTGTGTGTGTGTGTGTGTGTGGGGATGCTGGCTGGTCCTCGTCGCTGGTTACATGCGTGATAATTACCTGAGCAGCTCTGTGATTAGGCTCAGAGCAGAGCAGAGCTCCACGGCTGCAGCAGATGACAAGTGACTGGGACTTGTAAAGCACTAATTCATGCAGGCACACAAACTGAAACGCACAGAACAGCACACAGAGGACTTTGTGTCCTACTCTGCTTCCCGTCAGCAAGAATAAACAGAGCTTTTAATGGTCCAATCACATGAGAAAGTGGCAGAGCGGAATTCCTCTAAGAGGGGTTGTGGTTATAGGCACAAGGTTACAAGCTAGCCAGCGAGCTATTTCACATGCCCACTTGCCTGGCAACTAAAAATAAAGCAGATAAAAACAAACAATCTGCAAACTGACGGCAAACAATCCCACATAGCTGTGGTATTGTAGTTTTTGTTAGACAGTAAATAAAATGGGAGCTTCCTCTGTGCTGATCTTTTAGCGCACAGCCACTTTAGAGGCAGGGCAGGTAGCGTGCAGTGGATTTATAAGAGCATTTATGCAGCAAACAGCTGCCTGCTGCTGGAAATGAGGCTGATGAGAGCAGCAGTAAAGTTTCAGGCTGTACGAGCAAAACAATGGGACAAAAGATGCTAAAGAGCACGAGGGAAGTGCAGAGTCGGGTGATCATTCGCTTTGGGTTCACAGCTACAGGTGACACCTTTCACTCTACACATGCTCCTCCGGTCTGAAGTGTGTAAAACATCATAACTCCAGTAAACTCGACTGTGTTCCACTGACTACCAACAATAACCAGTAATGAAGTGATCCAACACCACAGCAGATGTTCTGCCATGTTCGCAGAATTATGGATTACAGAAGCCGCCAGCAGCCAAAATGGCCTCTGTTACAAAAAAACAAACAAAAACAAGGACAGAAATAGAAGACAACACACACACACACACGCACACACACAAAAACCAAGTCATAACTCTCATACTGCTCTTTAAAGTTGTGAGGACCAAACAAAATGTCCTCACAAGGACGGTGTCAAAGCAAAATTTTCCACAGTTCCATAGAAAGACGTGTACATGCGTGCAGAATGTACACGTACCTGAGCACACCTGCAGGCAGATGTGCTCAGGATGAGTCACAGACACTAAAAGCTAATTCTCGCCAACATTTACCAGAACTGCTATGTTTTATCTTTATCTTTATCTGTGTGTGTGTGTGTGTGTGTGTGTTATGTGGAATCAAATCAATTTGTCCTTCTCTTCTACACATTTTGTTAAAAGGCAGTGGCAAAATCCAGTTTGCTTGAAAACTGAAACCTGCTGCTGTGTTTTCTTCTAAATATTGTCCCAGTAACTGATCAGATTATCTGCAAAACCTTTCCTCCCAGCGTTCATCTCTCCGGCTGAGCGTAGCAGGAAAGTGGTTGAGAAGTGGCAGTTGCAGTCGTGTTTAAATATTAAAAATGTCAGTACTGACTGCCGCTATGAGACTGTGGCGCTCACACTTCCATTTCTCTGCAGCCTGAGTCATTTTCAACCATAGCTGCATTGGCCCTTAACATGGAACTGTTATTGAACATTAATCGATGAAGCATTCGTATGAAATTCTGCTGGTCACAATGCACAATGCTGACCCTTGTACATTTATCCATCAGAAACAAACACCAGCCTTTGTGTGTTGCAGTGACACACATTTCACCGAGGAACTTTATTTTGCATCTGTCCATCACTGTCAGAGTAACTGCAGCTTTTACACAAGCGTCTGTCTTTGCTGACAGAGGAATGCAAAACATATAGATCTGATATCTTTTTAATGCTAACACGCATCAGGAGACCAGTAGCTTGTTAGCTGCAGGCCTGTAGTACCCTCTGGGGCCCCGTGTGTGTGAGATATATAAGATAAGATGAGATACGATTAAGTTTATTGATCCCAGAAGGAAAATTCGGTCATTGCAGCAGCAGACAATAAACATGTAGATTGGACAACTGAGACCGGAAAGGTAATAAGGAGTGAAACATAAAATATAATAAAACCCTGAAAATAATATTCATAATGAGAGCGTCTCTGTGATTCTAATAATATGTTTCTCCCCATGGGCTAAAATGGGATTTGTTCTATGATTGCAATCAACAGACTGGCACAGTCAGAATGAACAGGTATCACACTCACTTTAAATAAACACGGCAACGATTTCATCCCCCACAGCTGACTCACTGTCTCTCTCTCTCTGCACCAGTCACCAAATAAAGAGAAAAACACGATATAAAAAACACGGCGTGCAGATCTGAGGCCAGTTTTTTTAGGGACAGTGAGATATGTGCCCCAAAATCCAAGTTTTTAATTTGTTAAAGCTTTTAATCTGAAGGAGTTAACCAATGATCCCTATTATGGAAGTTGAAAGCAGCTTGTTATCCTGACTTCAAAAGATAGTGTCAAGCTGACAAAGTGTTTTTTGTGGTGCTCTCATTTATTTTTTTAAGACTGTCACTGTCAGATAACAATTTATCATCTTCTTAGTGTGAAATCAGTGCTTTTTCTGGTGATGACGACGAGTTTTTCTGAAAAAAAAAACAAAAAAACCCCCCCAAAAACTAAACATTGATGTAACATTTGAACCTACTTACTTCATCTTCTTGAATTTGTGAGGCAGCATGTTGTCTTTAGGGAGGCCTAAGGCTGAGAGGGCTGACCAGTACAACCAATATGGACCATAATTATTCTATTAAGCTGCAAACACTCTAAACAGTGTTTAAAGTTTACACTTTAACTATCCGAGCAAAAACAAAGAATCCTGTTCTGATAAAGTCCAAACAGACTGAAGCTCACCGACCCTTCGCCATCTTGATATTTTTTGTACATTCCTACAGTTTGCCTACAAGATCCACATTCTTCAGAGAACAAGCTCATATTAGCTCATATTAGCAACCGATGCATGTGAAAAAATGTTATTTTATCTGGACATCTGGTTCTCGATAAATCTTTATTGACAGTTTGACACTCGAATGCTGAGCCTCCTTCCCTCTGGATGATCTGCAGCAGCCTCCTGATTGGCTCAGAAAAACACAGGCTATCAGTGACTTGGCAGGGTGTTTCTATTGGTTTCTATTGTGTCCATTCAACCCGATTGTTCCAAATCCCTGCCTACATATGAAGCGTGTATATCTATGGCTGGGGTCAGAGGTCAGCCAGGCCCCGGTCAGCCAGTCACTCTTACCTCCTCCCGCCTCCTTTTGTCTCCTCCCGGGGCCTCCGGTGTTAAACTGACACATCTGTCGGGCCCCTGGCCGGGTCTCCTCTTTATTGGAGCGGCGGAGCAGAAGGCAGCAGAGGAGGAGGAGGAAGAATGGAGCTCGTGCCTCCACACAAGACTCCTTACACACACTCCATCTGGCCCGTGCCTCAACAGATGCTCCTGACAGAGACCTCCTACACACACACACACACACACACACACACACACACACACACACACACACACACACACACACACACACACACACACACACACACACACACACAAACACACTTCCATTAGAGACTTCCTACACACTTGGACATGCAAAAATACAGGTACACACGGGCAGAATATACAAATATAGTGTAAGTACAAACAGACACAAACTGAGACACACATTGTTAAACACACACAGGCATTTGCAGATACACACACGCATACACCTGCACACAAACACACACACGCAACCTTGCGGCAGCAGGTCTGTCGTTTTCATTCTTCATAAGTCAATCAGTTCCTCCCACTCAGCCAAGAAAAGCAATTAAAGCGATTCACAGTCACCCCCCCCCCCCCCCCCCCCTACCCTCACCCCCACCTCCTCCCCCTAGTTGTCTCCCTTCATTTCATTATTTGAAACCAACAAAAGGCCATTATGCAAAGCCAGGGCCTCTCAGACACATCTGGTTATTGTGGCCACACACTCCTGCTCCACAGTCACACTCACACTCATGTGCACACACGCACGCACGCACGCACACACACACACACACACACACACACACACACACACACACACACACACACACACACACACACACACACACACACACACACACACACACACACACACACACACACACACACACACACAGTCACTGCTGACATTTAAAAACATGCACACAAACATTAGTACTGATGGGTTCAAGCAGGGATGTGAAATCCCTTTTAACTTGTCAGATATGAGTTGGATAATTATCCTACAATCTGAGCAGAAATCAACACCAGGAATCCAGACGTTTCAGTTACAGCTACACTTATACATACATACAATTATATACACACATATATTACATGAGCGCACAAACAAACAAACTGAAAGTGTGCTTGAAGCAAGCTGCAGTGAAACGACGTGTGACTGGCTTGTTGCTGGGGTAATAAAAAGAGTGATTGCTCTACTTGCTCTTCAAGAGGTGAAGTGAATTGAGCTGGGAGACTTTCTGAAATGATGGGATTTGGGTACATGATGTCCTCCTGGGGAGAACAGAGCACTGAGACATTTATCATCTCATCCAGCAGACATTTATCATCTCGTCAAAGACTTTGCCCATACAGCAGCCACTTCGGGGTCTATTTTTATCTGATACAGCGAAGCCGCTCAGCTTGTGAAACTGAGGCCGGTGACAATGATTTAATGTGCAGCACAGATTCAGTCGGAGTGCCGCCGAAAAAGTCCAAAATGTGAATTCCGAGCAGGGGAAATTCATCCTCCATATCCAAACCGTTTAAAAATAATCTACAGGGCGAAGTTCTGTGTGGCTGTCGCTTAAGGAGTTCAGTTCCCTGGGTGGTGTTCAGTTTTGCACTAATGCTGCGAGGATTCGTGTCCCACTGGGGCTACCCATGCTGAAAATACATGCACCGATAGGACTGTGAGGAGGCTCAAAGGAGTAACAGCATGTTAGTGAAGAGTGATTTTATGTCTGTGTGGGAGAGAAATGTAGGAACAAAGAAAAGCCTGATTTATAGCGAGAGAATATCACAACTGTGGTTCAATTAGCATGCTGCAGCAGGGTGAGTGCGAGGCTGTTACACGCTGAGCATCTAAATGTTGGAAGTGGAAGCTTTGGAAGTTTTAATGGAGTGAGTGTGTTTGTGTGTGAGAGGGAGCTTAGTGAGGGGGAAGGGAAATGGAGAGATGAGAGATAATGCTGAGTCATATTGTACCGAGTCGTTCTGACCCAGTTCTCACTCACATCCTATTTGCCATCACAATTTATTCATTCGACACAGCGCTGGTACTTTCTCAGAAATGCAGCTCTTAATAATGGATGCTGACCTAAAGTGGAGTTGGGAAAGCGGAGCCCAAAAGGCTGAGAGATATTGAAAACACATCCATTTCCGTGTTTCTTCTACATCCAGCTCACACTTTTAATAAAATCCCAGGACACTGCATCAGTGTGGGGAGATGTTTTATTCTGGATCATAAAAATGGCAAAGGTCACAGTCTGAACTGTTGTCACAGATTTGCACTGGTGCGACAAAAAGGCGTCACGGGTTTATCTCGGGTACAGCGGGCGGAGACGTCAGACTTTACCCAACTTTATCTGGTCCAAACTTTTTCAGCCTCCGTTGCGCCTGCGCTCACCATGTCGGCAGAGCGGGTAACATGAGTAAACCCTGGTAAAGAGGAGGAACTACAGTATATACTGTTTATTTGTATGTGGTTTCACTTGTTAATGAACTGCTATAAATACGCATATGGTGTGACTAAAGCTAACAATGGGAGCAACCATCTTGGAATAATCTGTGAATGCTCCCATCTGTGAATGTGCGATTAAATCGGATCAAGTTTATTGTGCAAGTGTTAATACTTTTCTTCATCCTGATGTAACAGTGACGTGGCCTTTCAAACATTTTGCCACATTAGAGTCAATCTCACCATCTCACGACCTGCGAGGATGATTCTATGGACTAAACAGGCTCTTGAGCCCCAGTTAACAGATTTAAATATGCACAAGGTATGAAAAATTGAATAGAACTACATTTTTAAGAGGAAACTGACCTGGACCTCGGAGGCTCCGCAGAGAGCGATCTCACTGACCGACGGCGGTGTTGCTCTGAGGCTCAGCTTCACTCTGGAGTAATCATCAAGCGTCATCATCATCAAGTGAAAATTACAATTTCTCCAAAACTTTGCTTCATACCTGCACATTAATTCCATTCCCATCTCCCGACTTTGTGCTCTTTGGGGTCAAGACCTAGAGAAACAAGAAAAGAAACATAATTTTGGGTGGAAAACCTGGAGCTGTGATCATAAAGATCATCGTGTAACTTGTGATGGGTCTGATCCGTGAAAGCCGCTCACTCGTGAGACCCTGAAGCAACACTTTGAATCCTTTACCTGCTTAGGTTGGAGAACGGTTTCAGCCAAAATGCTTAAAATGTAAATGGCTTTAAAGCGTTTCCTGCTCCCACCAGTGTGTTTTTCATTCATCACCTCCACGCTGCTGGGATGCCTCAGAGGAATAGGCCAAGTGCCTCATAGTTTTGGGGCCTTTGGGAACAGATGTGCTTATCATGGAGGCCTTCAGGAGCTTTGTCTGATAACATATTGTGCAATATTTACTTAGTAATGCAGAAGTCATGTTAACTACACACACAAACACACTTTAGACATTGTTGTGTGTGTGTGGAGGCTGGTTAACAGACGGGGGAGGGAGTCAGGAGTGGCAGGGTTTTTGAAACCTGTGCAGCTCCTCTCTCGTTCTCTTTTCAGTGCTGCTGTAACCTTTGTGCCTGAGTTACATCAAAGCACAGAAACCTTCTTTAACCTGTTCTTTTTTTTTCCTCTCTCATGGATTTAAGCTCTGAAATCACTCAGGGGTGACAGCCTTCAGTGGGATTCCCCTGGTCAGTGTGTTTCATGAGGGGAGCAGGTGTTCAGCATGTTGTGTGTTCTCTGTCTTTAAAGCTGTCGTTTTTGTGCTTTGCAGATTTAATGCCTCATCAAACGGGATCATTTCTGTCTTAATGATTCTGGGGGGTTTTGTGTGTGTCTGTGTGTGTGCATTGTGAAGCAGATGACAGCACAGACCTGCTGCACAAATAAAGTCTGCCTGAAAGTTGTGACAGGCAGCGCTGTCAGGTTCAGCCAGTCAATATTCAGCCCTGGATCTGACCTGTCAGCACACGCTCAGTGGAGGCATCAGACGTCTGATCTGCCTCCATGGCAACTGAAGACTCAGACCTGAGCCTGTTGTGTGGATCTGGGGTACTCCTGTGTGTGTGTTTATTGTTTTTGTGCGTGTCACTGTCTGTCTGTGGGTATTTGTGGGAACTGGGTGGAAGTGTACTGCTTTGCTTCTCACATTAATTCAGGAGACGCCCCGAGGCCTAACTCAGTATGTACACACACACACACACACACACCATAAGACATAACACACAGTGCATGCATAACACAGTAAACTGTACACAGGCACAGTTTTTCTCTCTCTCTCACACACAAACACATTTGAAGAGGACTCATAAATACTACATGAGAAAAACCCATGTACACGTGTTGCTGCGAATATGCAGAGCATCGCTGCAGGGAGTATGCAGGGTCATAGTGCAAGTGATGGTGTGAGATAGATGTGTGTGTGTGTGTTGCTTTACTCACCGGTGAACTATGAACTTCCATCTTTTGGGATGGCCACAAGGCAAACATCTTATAGCACTAAAAAACATGACGTACTGTAGTTTAGAATCATTAAGGATCAGTGTGCTACTTGGTGTGGGACGAACTGCGAACTGTGATGAATCATTCAGTTGTAAGAGTCAGTTGAGGACGTGCTGGCTCACAGATTCACAGCATTGCTCATCACGAATAATGTTTGATTTTTAACTAATGACTTCATGTTAATCTTTATCTGATCTTTATGTTTAAATGATAAAGATTAGGAGTCTTCACAGTTATGTGAGTGAGAACGTCTGGGAAACACCAGGGTCTCAGGTCTTGGTGTTGAATGCTCATATATTCTATTGTCAAGGTTCACTTTCATTTACCATCTCCTCTGGTACGACCATTTGACATTATGTGACCAAAGTTTCATATTTAAGTCACGTGATGACGCCTGAGCAAGTTCCTTTCACTGAAGACTGCTTCATGATACGATCGAAAGCTCTGGAAAAAAGAAATCCCTGGCCTCGGCCCTCTGAATGAAACCGGCGCACCCTCTCCGTGTTCATCAGCCTGATTACACGCTGCCTCACATGTTTCCAGACACTTTGGACAACCAGCCTCCACTGTGGTGGGCGGCTGTGCGGCCGTGTTGTGAACCTGCAGAAGGTTTGCCTTTGTTAGTCGTCGGTCCTCCGGGGGTTAATGACCCAGAATCCGTCATCTTCTAATCCTCGTCGAGATGAAAAGAGACATTGTTTACATTCATCTGCCTTCAAAGGGGAAGGAGCCCAAATTAGAAGCAGCAAGTCAAACAGTATGCAGATGAGGCAGCTGAATGGGGTGAATAGACTCCCCCGGCTGGAGCGCGCACGCCTTCACCCTCCTCTCCTCTTGCCTTCATCTCTCAGTCGTGTCCTGTGGGTGAGGTTAGATGGGGGAGGAAGGGAGCAGAGGCAGGTGCTGCCCGCTGCCCCCCCTGAGCTCCTCCACTGTGATTCCTCTCAAAAAGGACAGCTGTTGTGTCTCGCACCCCCTCCAGTGTTGGCATGTGTGTGTTTTATAAAGTTCATGTTTATTTTCAACAGGCTGTTAAAGAACTGAGGTGCTGCCGTTTCTGCCCTCAGCTGTTTGCTTCTGTTCTGCTTCTCTCGTCTGGAATAATTGTTCATTTTCTCACCTCTCACTTCCCTCTTCTTTCTTACTTCACAGCCTCTTCGCTCCGTACTTCGTGAGACGATCAACCCTGCAATTAAAAGTTGAATGAGTTCACATTGCATGTTGGAAATATTAAAATAGTGCTTTTTCAGTGTGAATGGATTTATACCCCAACACATGGTGCTGGACAGCCACTGCACAGCGGCTTTATCAGAGCTTTTTTGCCAGTAACAGCTGCTGGAAACAGGATATAAAAGGATTCTAAGTATTGATATAAAAGTATTGATTAGTGTTGCTTACATATTCATTGGCTTTGTCCAATCTGTCTCTTCCTTCTCAGCCTGCTTCAGCCTTCATTGTTCTGCCTCTTTCATCCCATCTTTCCTTCTCCTTTTTCCATCTCCCATGTCCTTTTAAAAGAAAAAAGAAAAAGCTTTGGGGTAATAAGTGTGTCCACGGTTCAGAGGAGCCCCTGCTGGGCCCACATTCTGTGCTTTTGTCTCCACCCAGAGGCCAGATGCCTCCATTCACCCCTCCAGTTCATTAGAATAACCACATCGGCATCACAGGAATGGCACCAGGAATTCTTTTGTGTTCGGCCTGCTCAGCCTCCCCCATGCTGGCAGCCACCGGCCTCACCCCTCCACCCCCACTCATTTAATCAGCTCAGGGGAGAAAACACACTCAGCCGCAATAAGAACTTCATTGTTTGTCTAGAATCTGGAACAATAGCTGATGAGGTGATAGTTGTGTGTGTCTGTGGGAATGTTTGTGTTGTGAACCACCTTTGAGTGACAAACTTTTCGACTGCGCAGCTACAGTTACGCTCGATGATGAGAAGGAACATGGAATTACCAGTTTAACTGAGACAGTATGAGGTGCCAGTCGTTAGCTTCATGGCTCATGACATTAATATGACTTTATTACATTCACAGCAATACCTCAGCTTTTTCTAATCAGTCCAAGTCACTCTGTGTGAGAGTGTGAGCTAAAAGGCTGTGATGTAAAATACATGCGGCGGAGAATATTTACGTTTTAATACATAAAACAGGAAAATATTCAGGTTTTCATCAGTTAATCACAACATAACATTCCCTGGCAGAATGACATCACTGTGCTGAGGGCTTAGAAGAAAGCTGTCGTTTTCAGGACTTCACTGCAGGCTACATCTGTCAAAACAGCACTCGCCTTCTCACCACGCAGCCACACCAGCCCTCATCCACCGCCATCCCTCATGATCGTCTCTGACAGCCTGATGGTCGACGTGTTAGTGAGCTCATAGCCCAACAATAGCTTCAAAGCAGCCTCACATGCAGCGAGACGACAGTACTCAACTATAAACCATGACGTGTGCGTTTTTTTTTTTTTTGATGAGAGCAGCTGTTACATGTTCCTGTACTGTAAGTCCATTTTACAGGTCCACTCAGTGTGTGTGTGTGTGTGTGTGTGTGTGTTTGGCAGAAAGAGTTTAAACTTTCAATAAGCTTAATCAAAATTCTGACGAGGAGACAGAGACAGAGACACACACAGATCACGGCGTGTTGGACACTGGTAGACCTGCTGCCTGTAAGTCCAGTCTGACCTGTCTGATCAGATGTTTTGGTTGATTGATTTTTCTCTTCTCAGCGTCAGAGAACAGTTCTAGTGTCCGTTGGTTTGTGAGTTACACAGAAAACAATGGTTGTGGGAGTTTGTCTCTCACTGTGTGTCCAGGTCGACGTGGTCTGATGCACAAACGACACCGTGAAGCTTCCTGAAGTGTCAGAGCCGTGACAGTTCGACTGACTGGACGTTCAGAGCTCCTCACAGCTGTAAAGCTGTGAAAGCTCTGAAAGAGTCTCATCTACTGGCTGACCTCTGACCCCTGTCCACCCTGCTCCAAACCGGACCAAGTCTGAGACGTCCAGAAGCCCAGAGCCGAACCCGTCCAGTCCTGGCTGGTTCACTTTAGAGGGTCCGGTTCAGTCCGCTTGGATCAGCGCTGGCCGGTGTAAGCTCGGAACCAGGAGGTGACAGAAGCAGCGGCAGAGGAGATCATCCCACCAGTGTTAGCAGAGGGCTGGGACACCTGCAGTGCACTCTGGGAAAGATCCATGGACTGCAGGAAGAAGAGAAGAGGAAGAGGAGGAGATGTTACCAAAGAACAGGTTCAAAATCAGAGCAGCTGCAGAAGGACGAGGACGAGAAGCAGCAGTAAACAGAAGAGACCGAGCCGCTGGACAGCCAGAGGACAGAGAATCTGCTCCTTCAACATCAACTTTTTCCACTTACACCTTTTTCAGACACTGATCCAGGATCAGAGATTTCATCTGATCAGCACTTCATGGGAAGCGACAGTTGTTCATAAACTGCTGCTGAATTCTATGACGAATCCAACGTGTCTCAAACATGCATCACGTCTGATGTTAGAACCAGTTTTCAGGCTCAGAACCATCGACAGGAAGCACTGATCCAGCTGTATGTTGTCATGTTAGATGCTGATAAAGGTAGCTGGGACAGTCTGGGAGCAGGAGGACCAGCATCAGACATTTCAAAGCCCCGCCTGTATTTCTGGTATCAGCTGGTCTTAAACTGCTCTAAGCACCAACCTGAGCTCTAACACATTCTGGGGTGATCCAGGTGTTTCTACCTGTGATGGGATGTCACAGAATCGTGGACTGGGCACCGTCTCCCAGTCTGTCCCAAGGTCCGTCTCCTCATCTGTCGCTACCTCATCTCCGCTCTCCTCCGCCGGCCCCGCGGCCTCGGGCTCCACGAACTCCATCGACTCCTCTAGATCGGCGCTCACCTCGAACGGACCGGTCCTGAACCAAACAGATGACACTGACTTACAGGGCCTACACCTGGTTTACATTCGTTGATCTAAAGACTCGCAGCGGCTCTCAGACTGGACGGGGCCACGTCACCGGCTGTCATGTCGCCCGGTTTCTCTGTGAGGGTGGGGGGACGGGGGGGGACAGACAGACAGACAGACAGACAGACAGACACATCTCACCTGCCCAGGTTGTCATTGTCGGGGGAAACCAGAAACATGATGTTCCTCAGAGTGTGGTGAGGGTGAAGCTTCTCACTGTCAACGTGCTGCACACACACAGAACAGACCAGAACAGGTCAGAACAGGTCAGAACAGGTCAAGTGTTCCTCTTAAACATAAAACATCAAAGCAAAAAACGTGAAATATTAACATCAAAAATCTAATTTTATAATAAATTCAGAATAAATTCTGTGTAAAGCTGCTGTGAAGCTACACATCATCATTTAATTCTTTGCTGTTTCAGAGGTGAGAACAGTAAAGTCTAGTTTTCTACTTTTCAGAGTCTCAGAGCGTCTGACCTGTGAGAAGCAGAGGTGCAGGATGTTGGTGTTGAGTTTGCTCAGAGCTCTGGTGAAGCGATACCTGCTCAGGTTCTCCCCACAGAACTCACTGGGAACAGAGAACGGGGTCACTATAAAACACCACACACACGTAACAACCTGACGCTCTGTTTTCCTGACAGTGGCCCGCAAGTGAAGGCAGCAGCAAGTGTTTCCTACCTGTTGCACAGCTTCTTGGGCAGGTTGACGTCCAGGATGTGAGACAGGATGGTGACGAGCTGTGTGGTGTAGCAGAGGGCGGCGCTGATGGTGTGAGCCGGGTTAATGTGGTCCAGCTCTGCAGCACAAAGGGGTCAGAGGTCAGAGGTCAGAGCAGACACCAATAGGGAGACATGTGAATAAATACAAAGCAAAGGATCAGTGTGGAGAGAGGACACAGAGTTAATGCTGACGCCTGCGCCTCAGCTCAGATCAGGTCATCACACTTCACCTCACCTGTGCCTGACCCAAGAAGTGAATTCAGACCCCTCCCCAAACACCACCACCAGCACCTCACCTGGGCCCTGATTGGTGCTCTTCTCCTCCACCCAGCTGTAGTAGGCGGAGCAGTCTCCGTTGCTGGGCAGAGTGACAGGGGGTCCTGTGATGCTGATGCTGGTCTCTCCGTTCTGGTCGTCCCAGATCCAGCGTCCCGACAGGTAGGTGGTCCTCCGAGCCTCGGCCAGCTCGCTCACTGTGCTGGAGGTCAACGCCGGATCGCACTCTGCCACCACGTCCGCGGGGTCTCTGACCGACAAACACAGGGGTAGAGCAGCAGTTCACAGTGCGTTCTATTATTTTACTTCTTGTTGTATTTCTTAGCATTAACTAATTCCATTTTAAGCCCCATTCACACAGCACAAAGACACAAAAAGAGAACAAGTCAAAAGCAAATCACTCAAGATTCATTAGATTATGAACCAGAATAATCACACAATTTACAGATTATGTCTGGATTACTATTTATTCTATACTTCCTCTAAATTCAGGTTACAGCCATTGAAAGGCGCATTGGTTCTAATTTATATGAACAATAAGAGCCAGAGCTCAGGTGTGTTGCTGTCGTCAGAGCTCAGGTATGTCTAGTCTCACCTGCTGCCCTGTTTCTCCTCCTGTGTGGGGAAGATGTGCGTGGTGAGTTCCAGGACATGTTCCCGCCTCAGAGCAGCCAGCTGACTCAGTCTGCTCTGCAGGTCGCGGCTGCGTTTCTCCAGCAGCTCCCCCAGACGACGGTTGTGGCGTTGGATCTTGTCCCGTTTCTCCTGGTGACGTCCGGCCCGACGCTGCAGCCGTTGACTCTCCTCCTGAGAGCGCAGGTAGAGGTCTTTATCTGCAGGAGAAGGAGGATGAAGGATGTGACGGAGACCGTGACGTGACCACAACAAGTTCAAAACCCGGCAGACAAACTCACCACTCTTCACCTCCTCGTTGCCCCAGGCCACCGCTTCCTTCAGGTGCTCGATCTTCATCTTACACGACATGAGCTTCCATTTCTGAGGAAACGGCAGCAAACAGTCAGTTTATTCTGTGTGTTCTGTTCTGTGGTCAGCATGAAAACAACGTACGTCCAACGTTCATGCTCAGTCCAGTCAATTCAACATGAAAAAGGATGCTCTTCAGGTGTGTCACAGCCTCTAGGTACAGAAACTGGACTCACCATCTCATCAGTCTGCAGCTTCTTGTCCATGGCCTGGATGACTCTGTGAGAAGGGAGGAGTTCAAGTTACCAGAGCATTTTATCTTTATTTTTCACTGATACGGACACACTGCTGCAGACCTGTGCAGCTGTAATACTATAAAAATGAATGCAATGACATTATTGATACAGTATGTGTGGAGTTTTATCAGTAATAATATCAGCTCCAGACACCATCCTGTTTCTCAGATCATAGTAACACAACTGTCACCAGCCTCTTCTTCCATGAACAGCTGTAAGTTTCACCTCTGTTGCAGCTGCTCCTTTTCCTCCTTCAACTTCTTCAGTCGCTCCAACTTTTCTATGTATCTGCAGAGACAAAGTACAAGAAGTAACAAGAGTCACATTAGGAATCTAATCATCTGTTTTCAAATAAAACTTAACAAAGTAGCTGAGTGGTTGTTGCCCCCCTCCCCTCCCCTCACCTCCCCTCCCTATGAGGAAGACGTTATTTTGGGTTTTCTCACGTTGTGTAACTGTAGCAGGGCAGCTAACCTAGCCAAACTACTACGGTACAGGCTGACACAGCATTGGGAAGCTAACAGCTAACAGTCTCTGATAAACCTGATGGAAAACAGCAGCTGCTAATGCTAACTAACTCCAACGGATGACAATGACTATATATATATACACACATACACGCATACATATCTTTTTACAAGGATAGCATGTCATTCCCACTTTTCCCTTCCACCGAAACAACTGCATTTCGTCAGTTCCAAACGGTGTATGAATAAGAAACCGTTAAAAATGTGTTGGGAATAATGTGGCTTTAAATACTGATATTTATGCCGAACTGTAAGAAGGGTTCATGTTTTTATTCCGACATATTATATTACCCGATAGATTAAGTGTGTGTGTGGAAAACATTGGCAACATTAAAATGTTTAAATCTGGCTATGAGGTTCTGCATTGACAACAGAAAGACAGCGGAGAAAGACTGAAATCTGGAAGATTTTATGGCCAAATCTGCACCTCTCCGTGTTCCTCCCGTCGTAGTACACAAAGTCTCCGGCCTGGATGCACCGGGCACAAGTGAGCCTGCGGCGGGAGGTGCCGCACAGGGGGCACCGCTCCACCGCCACGTACAGACCCTCCGCGTCGTCCACCGACTCCACCATAATACAGCCCGAGGCGGAGTGAGCCGGATGGGAGTGATGTGGCCGGAGAGGCGGCCTACCGCCGGAGTCAAAGACCGAAGACGATCCAGCTCGGTCCGGGCCGAGCGGAGGGAGTCCCGCCGAGGACGCCATGCGTTGAGAAAGCGAAGAGCACAGCTAACCAGCTAAACTGACGTTTAGATGAAACCAGTTAAAGCTAGAAGAACCAGCCGTTTAGCTCACTGCTCTCTACGGAACCAGGCGGATCGTCTCACTGATGTACGTTCTGCGGTGTCGCTGTCATCTTTTTAAAGCTCTCGATAGCACACCTACGTTGTTGTTTTGATGAGCGAGCGAAGAGTCTGCCACTTCCGGTTTCCTCTGAAAACGTCACACGTGACCCGGGGTCATTCTTCAACCAGAGAAAGAACAAAAATAGAAATGATAATAGATAAAATACAGACGGTAAGCGAATGGTGAGCCGCACTAACGTTACGCATTGGTTCGTGAGCCGCCGTTTTGTACTGTAGTCTGGATGTTGACGTATGGCCATGGCCGTCTTCTTCTTCTTCTTTTATTTTGTAGCTTCTTTTTGGAGTTCAGCTGAGTCCGTTAAAGCCCCTCAAACTTCAGCAAAGGGGAAGCGGTCATGTGAGACCGATTCATCGATTCATTACATTCTTTTATACACCTTTCTGATGATGTGGATGGTTAATACAGTTTTTAATATGCAGTAAAGGTATTCATGAAGCTCTTGCTCCAAGTTTGTTTTTTTTTTCCATATCTTATCTGATTTGCAAACGTAACATAACCATCCCATCAGGATCACACTGATCACACTCTGTTCTTTACCCTTGACAAAGATGAGAAGACAGAATTTGTGCTTTCCTTGTCTGTGTCTTTTGTTTTTACCACCAAAGTGTCCTGTTAGAGTCATTATGAGGTTTATGGTCAGTTTGGAAAACCAGGGGGAGTGCTCTGTAGTTCATTAAAAAAATACACTTGGTGCCATTGACTTACATTAGGTTAATTTAAACTTTAATAGAATAGAAAACTGCTAACAAATGAATAAGGCACATTAAAGACATTTCAATTACATAATGTGTTTTTCCTCACAACTTCATAAAAGCACTTTATGGGAACAGATACACCCTTATTAGTCCCACAATGATGAACTTGCATAAGAAAAGGAACACGAGTATTTAATCAGCACAACACAAGCACAGTGCAAACAGAATAATGACGTTATAGACTCAGAGGTTCACTGGAGTACAAGGCATCAATGCTGGCAATGGAAAATCCAAACTAAAACAATAAAACGCCAGACAAGTATGTTTTATGGCCAAAATTATAAATAGCCTTTTACACATATGCAGTTTTTTCAGTATTCCAATGGGATAATGAATGTAAACTTAAAGTTTAGACCAAAATTTAAAGCAAATTTACTTTATTGCGCTGATCAGTAGTTAATTATTGCATTAAATTGAACTTTGATTTTAAATTCAGAATACATAATACATATAATTAGTCTATGTACATCAATTTCTTTTTCAAAGATTAATTAAATCTCATTTGTCAGTCATGACAAGCAGCAAATATTTAGTTATCACAATGATTTAATTTTCACTGAGGTGCAAACTCATAAAGCTGGTAAAAACATTTATTTAAGTGCTGTAAAGGAAATTATAAAATTCTACTTTGGACAGTAATGGGTCTAAGTAAATTCGCTTTACCTTCTTTGTCGCCTTTTTTTGGTACATCATAGTCTGTTTGGAGATCAGTTGCAACCTCCGCTGGTGCAAGCTTGCGTGGAGCATCTCCATCTTCAACAAACAAAAGAAAGCAAGCAAGCACAAAGTATAAGTTACTTTAAATCTCACACAGCTTCAGCCCTTTCCCACTGTCCCAAAATCAGTTTTTTACCTGCATTTCCATTTGCACTGTATGTCTTCCATGAGGCATCTGGCTGGAGTTACTTCTTAACTGCCTTAACAATATTAAGACTGGGGCTTGATGGCCAAAAGCACTCCGTCTTGTCCTCATCGGTAAACCAACATGAAGGGATAATATCCACTAGAGTCTTCCCAGCTCTTGACTCTGTGAACTCCACAATGCTGAAGAGGGACACTCTGTAAAGTTCATATGAGGTCCATCATTGGTCATGTAGCTGTGGAAAAGCCACATACCCCTCTCACATAGGAAACAGTATGAGGCTTTTTATTAAGTCAATCACAGGGACACCACGAAGCTGGTCAGGGAGTTGTGTCACTGTTCTGATCCCCACACAACACAAATCAATAGGGTAATTATAAAAGCATCCTTGTCTCTCATAGAACTGCCACACAGCATACACAGCTCCTGACAAAACCTCAACGATATTTCTCACAACACAAACTCTGCCCTCAATATCAACAACAAATACATTTTCACCTAAAAGTCGAACAACTTGTTGAACAGGATTTTGAGGCCTTCTTCTTTCAATCTTGGACCTCTGGGTTAATCCAGGCCACATTGCACTAAAACATGTAATTATTCTGACAGTGCACTGTGTGAAATATTGCGATTTGCAGCCCAATCAGCCCGTTTACATTTTCAAGACCTCTCTCCTAATGTCATCAAGATACGGCCATGTGTTCATTTACCTTTCTGGAACTTCTTGACTATCTGGTTGCTGGTAAAGTCTCCAAACCCTCAGATGCTGAGACCTGCAAAGATATACAGTACAAGGCATCAATGCCGGCAATGGAAAATCCAAACTAAAACAATAATACACCTCCTGAGAGGCAACGTCAGGCAGCTTAACGAGTTTGGAACATTTTACTTTTTGAGTTGTCAGTATTGTGATATTACAGATAATACAGTGATATTCAGCTAGAAATGTCAAATCAATACAACTACTTACAATCAAGCAAGCACAATAACAAGGCCGTTTTCAAGCGCTCCTCCAACACCTTGTCTAGCGACGCCACTATAAGTCGACCAGAGCACGAAAAATCCTGGGGTTGCTGGACCCCTGGATTTCATCATTGCCTGGCAAGGCTAACTCAAACACGCCACAGAATGTAACAGAGTTAATACGGCGGCCTAGAAAATGGCGGCTCTTGCTAACCTCATCGTTGTGACGACACACAGCTAACATGTAGCTCTCATCCAACTGTGTGGCGATGTTAGCAGAACAGCACGCTAGCTACTTCGCATCCCGCTAGCTACAACGCATCCCGCTAACTACTTCGCATCCCGCTAGCCTTGTTTTCCCGCTCATACCAGCTCCGTAAAAATCCGCAGCTGTAGGTTTTCCCCGCCTTTGAAGACACCTGTTTGATATTTAAACTTCCGTGGTCCTATTTCTTTGATAGCCAATTTATCTTGATTGTTCCGACGACAGAATGGTAATTCCAGCAGTGACACGATGGACTTGCACCGTTAAGTTGCTATGCTAGCCATGGTGATCTTGAACGTGAACGCGATGCGTATGCACGCTGGGCTTTATCATCAGAGGACCACGTGACTTCCTCAGTGCGTATGACGAAAGCACGTTAGGGCAAAATAAACTTACATTTTTCGTGTGGGTCGAGGAGGGCGGCGCCCAATCGTCCGCTATAGGTGGGTTTCACGTGACGTCACGACGCAGCGGCGCGACGGCGCCAAATTCAGATGGAGGGCAGGAAGTCTTTCAGCCTTTAGCTGACTGACACACTAAGAATCTACCGTATGGAAAAATGCCTATGTTTTGTGTAGTTTACCGGCGCTTCCAATAGAGAAAAAGTACCAAAAGTAGTCACCCACAAAGGTGAGAAATATAAAAAACTTACAGAACAACGCCGTAAGGTGGATCTTAAACCTACGTCTGCGGTCGGGAGGAGCAGTCTGCTAATGCCCGTGTCCCGTGTCTGCAGTGACCACTTCGTCAAAGGTATGTTAGCTAGCTAACTTGGTTTGTGTGGCTGTGTTTGTATTATTAGGTTGTCGCTTAATGCTCATTTACATAGTAATAATTATTAAGTTGCCTGTAGTCTAATATGGACTTCATTGGGACTTTTTAGGCTGCCCTAGCGTTTTAGGGTTTTAGTTTGTTGACATGATAGCCGCTATTGCTAGCTGCTAGCTGCTAGCTATACATAACCAGTATGAGAATAAACACCAAACGGTAATCGTCGTGGAGCCGTTTGGTACCACGGTTGTGGACCCACCCGCTCACAAAAAAAGCTATATTCCTCCAGGCTTTTGTAGGCTTTCATTTGCTGTTTCGTATAATAAGAGGTCTGAAGTACGAGATCATTGGTGATCTCAACAGCGTTGCACTGGGTCGAACCGAAACGTGGCGGAATGTGGCGCCTTACAGAGAAAGATGGGAGCAAAACGGATCTTTCAGAAATTTGCAGTATCTGTCCAAAACTATTAGCATCTGCATTCAAGTTCAGTAGTGAAAGCTGAGCCACACACAGCACTGGGAGCATTGTTAAATCACTTTGTCTTTAATTAACTGATAAACTGCGACCAGTTTTACTTTGTGATATCAGCACAGTGAAATTCATTATTTGTGAATGATGAGCCCTCTGTGCTTCATGAGGAGACTGTTGACCTAGACAGCCCAGCAGTGGAAGAACATAGATGGGCTGTCAGCGCCATCCACTGGTGGAAATACAATGCTGCACCTTCCATCAGTGTAAAATCATTTATTTTTTTCAGAGTTTAGATCATCGTCTTTTTGTTCACAGTTTCTAAAAAAAAAAAAAATCAACTGAAAACATTTTTTATTTTGTAGGAACTGGTAACAGCTATTGTTGTAAAGGAAAATATACTGTATCACACAGGTATGTAAAAGAGATCAGATCATTCTAGTCACTCTAGATTTCCTGCCTCACGCTCTAACTCGTTTCCTCTCCCCCTCACTTCTCTCAGATTCTCCCATTTTCTTGCCTATTTTCTGATTCCCCTTTGTCTTTCTTTATCGCCCTCTTTCTCTTTGTTATTCCTCACCCTTACTCCCTCCTCTATCCCCCAACCAAGTCTTGTTCACCTTCCTCCTCCTGCTCCTCTTGTTCCTCTCCCTGTGTATCAGGAGCACTCGAGCACCACCTCAGGCAGCAGAGAGGCCTATTAATTAATAACACTAATAACTCTTTCTCTGCTGGGAAAGGCTCTCCTCATACATTATTGATGTGGCTCTGTATGATCATTTGCATGTTTTGTGTGTGTGTGTGTGTGTGTGTGATTCCTAGCTAAACCATTGCTACTTTGTACAAATAATACGAATAATCAGGTCTTTATAAAACAAACTCCGAGGTGAAAAGTGAAGCTTGATGGATGGACTGAATACACTGCTTATGCTGTGAATTCTCTTTCTCACACACAGTTTAGGATTTGATTGACAGGTGATTTTAACCCCTGAACAGGCAGGGGTAGAATAGGCAAAAGAATGAAATACACTAAACAGGTTAGAGTAAATGTTTGTTCATATACCTTTAAAAAATATAGTTTTTGTTGCTGTTATTAATATTATTACTTTATGGTATTGTGGTTATAGTAATAAGAGAAATAGTGGTGGCATCTATTTTTGGTTCTGCCAGCAGGTGGCACTATTGTCTAGGCAAAGGTTTTCAGGTCGAGTGTAGAAGTATTTTACTTAATTTGTCCTGTGTGAGTGTGAGGCCATTGGACACACACACACACACACACACACACACACACATATACACTCACACTGCTTGCTTGTTGTCAGGTATCAGGTGTCAAACAACCAACCACACACATTTGAGGGAGTGTCGCCACAACACCTGAGACGCTGAGAAAGCCCGTCCGAGCTCAGAGAGAATGGGACAGATACTGCTGCTCTGACAATCATAAACTCTTTATTTGTATAGATCTTTTTAAAACACCATAACAATAATGACAATGACGACAAGTTGAGTCCAGCCTGAATCTGTAACTGTGTCAGAGTGAAACAACAAAAAAGAAAAAAACTTTTTGAGGAGATTATTTTTCCCCGGCACATTTGGAAGCAGCCCTTTTAGATATGATTTATTTTTACACGATGATTCAGTTTTACATTCATGAGATCGGCTGTCATTCAAACAGTGTTGGCTGTCCTGTGATGTCTTCTTCTTTCTTGTCCCTGTAGCTTTCTGCTCTTTTAAGTTTATTACCCAATTTTTTAATAGTCTTGTTTATGTCTGGTTTATAAACCACAGTCACTGTACAGATGTGAAACACGTAACTTTTGTTACCCACTGGATTTTTTTTCCAAATACTTATTAGGTCAACAGTTTTAACAGCTTAGATAAATGCTGGGCTGCTGCAGGTTGAACAGTAGCTGCTGTGATAGTAAATCTGACATTTATGGATTGTGTTAACCTCTTAAAATCTATATTTTCCAGTGGCTTTAAGGTTGAAGACACATTTGTTGAAGCAGATTTTTTAACTAACTGCCGTAGTTTATTTTGAAACAGTTTTTAAGCTGTGCATGTGTGTGTCTGTGTGTACTGTTTGAAAAGGGACAACGGAGTTAATCTCATCCACTCAGGCCTACCTGCTGTCACTGGGTGAACACTACAGCGAACGTACTGATTGGCTATCGGCCTCCAGCTTCATTGTTGTGGCCGCGCTTCTGTTGTCTCATACCTCAACAGCTGTAATGAGAGAGGGAAGGCAGGGAGGGGGGAGGTGGGGGGATGCCTTTCTTCCCTCCTGTAGGGAAGCTGTTGAGCTTAATGTTTAATAAGCCACTGGACACAGAGGGAAACCTGATCCTCTCCGGAGAGGGTGGCGTGTGTGTGTGTGTGTGTTTTTTTTTTTTTTGTGTTTGTGTATTTGTGTGTGTGCCCTCTCTGTGCATTTGTTGTGTGAGTATCCAAGCGTGCTGCATTATTCTCTGGTCATTGTGTGAATCAGACACACTGTGTTGATTGGGCTCTGTAGTAATCGACTGTTTATTCAACTGAAGGCCAGCTAGTATTTCTCCTCCTCAGAGCTCAGCCTCAGACAAACAGCTCTGCTTGTCACCTTGATTTTTGTTTTTTAAAGCTCAGTTAATCAATTTTTTTTTTATTTTTCAACATTCAGTCACATGACTGTATGTTGTGAAAGCTGCATTTTGTTTTAATGTCCCCACAGGGGATCATCACCCCACGTACAACTGACACGTACAACCAGATACATATCTTAATATACGGTGTAAATGCAGAATTGTTGAAACAGAGTGGTATCATGGGGGACCTCACGCAGGTGGCTTGTGTCTCAGCCAGGTGTATTGACGTCTGTTTGACAACGTTCTTAATTATCTAACCTCTATGGTCCCATTTACTCTTGTCATTATATACAGATAAATTCCATTTGCAGTTTAATACGCTTTGATTGCAGTCTGCCTTCGTTCTCCTCGGCTACATGCAAATCAGGTTGATGAATGAATGATGAGTAATAATATTGCTTTGTGACTACTGGATCCGTACGTAGGCAGGAGTTTGTTTACATGTTAGGCTTAATAACTTTAATGGTGACATTATTTCAGGGCTGAGAGCCTGCAGCTTTAAGGTGACATGTTTTTACATGCAGTAGTTGAAATGTTTTGTGATGCTGGTGGCTTGTGTGCGGCACCACTGGTTGCCTCTCAGGGGAAACTGCCAAGAATAGGTAAGAAAAAAAAAAGAACCAAAGTCTTTGAGTGTGTCGTTAAAAAATAATTTAGCTCCTTAAAAAAAACCAAAAACAAAAACAGGACTATAGAGCAAATGTTTATCTGCTTAACTCTTCTGTTTTAACAGGAAATAGCCAGCAGGCTACGGGTTATATCCTGATATCATCACAGCCCCGCTGCACCTCTTACTTTATATCTCACTGAAACCTCTTTTATTGTTTCATACCTAACAGTGAAACAACCTTCTCACCCCAGATGACAGACATTTGCTTCCTTCTCCAATGAATCATATTCGCTCTTTTGCCGTCGTCCTTCGCATTCTCCACCTTCTTTTATGTTCTCTTATTAGAAATTGCTGCTTTCATGTCTTTATTCTGCTTCAGGACCAGGTTGATTCTTTAGATTTAGCTTCATGGCTAAAGGCGCTGTACGTAAAATGCTGTAGCATTGTAGTATCACCTCAGTGACATTTGTCCACACAGACAGAATACAGTAAGGTCACAGAATTTCATTGAAACAGGAGGTCAGATGACAGCAGGACCTCACATACAGTCCAAAGTCGCGGTTCAAGACTCTGAACAGGTTGTAGATCACACACTTCTCTCTCTCCCTCCACAGCTGTGTGCACTAGAGCAGCTGGATGCACACTGAGGCTACAGTTGTAAGCACCAGCCAGTTAAGAGTTCATATCAACCATATGGTGTTTCACTGGCGGTAATAATAAAGCTTTTACTCATCAACGGTCACACTGAATGGCTATTCTGCTGTGGTCACGTGTCCTCTGTTGGCTTAAGCTGCTGGCCTGCCTCCTGTCCCAGGACCTGGGTAGAGTTACAGGGCAGCTAAAGCCTCTGATCTATTATTTATCTACTCATGTCAGATATTACAGGGGAACAGGTTGATGTGGGGAGAGGGTGGAATGCACTGCTGCACCACGGGTCAGGAAGTGTACACAAGCAGGCTGGCAACCAGACGGACAAACAGACTGCCAGGCAGCGACTGTAGCGCTCTGTCTTCAGTGTCCCCGAGAACACTGCCGTCCCTCTTCCACAAACGGTCGTCCCACCTGTTTCCCTGTTGTTGCTCCCAGGCTCTTCTCAAGCGTCTCTGTAAAAATCTAATCCTCCAGGCTCATATAACCATAACTCGGTTGTGGTGTGACGGGTCAACTCGACCCAGGCACCAAGTCGGGCCAGGTCCAATTTATATTCAGTCTAACTGGGTTGGATAGATCCCAGTGTAG
The DNA here is from genome assembly GCF_017976425.1 of Toxotes jaculatrix. Lineage (NCBI taxonomy): Eukaryota > Metazoa > Chordata > Actinopteri > Toxotidae > Toxotes > Toxotes jaculatrix. Next base: position 2,040,692 of record NC_054410.1, on the reverse strand, counting down.
AGCAGCAGACTCTTGGTGCGTGCCTGTAGCATCACATCTTTCTTTTTCTTTTTATTGTTCATGCATGTCAGGTAGCCGGAGCAGGATAATATTCTACTGTAAGAATACTGCTTGGTTTCCAGGGGCCCACAGGTCAGTTTTACATTAGGGCTTTATGCCAATCTGTCCGTCTCTCTTTTTATGCACCTTGTCTGTATGATATTGGATTTTTGAAGCTGCAGCTAAAGAAAAATTTGAAGTCCAGTCAAGGCCTCAGGGCTTTGGTCCAATAGCGGTCTGACCAGGCGCCCCCTTCTGTTTCCAGTGAGACCTGAAATTAGCAGCGCGGCCGTTGACTGGTGTGATCCATTACTGTGTATGCACAGCATGTGGAGGAGCGGGAGCAAAGACAGTTCTGAACAGGGTGAACAAAAAAAAAAGTTAAAACCTGACCCTGTCCCTGCACACAAAGCCTCGGGGTATGTGAGGGGTATGGGAGCAATAATAGCCCTGCCTAAAAATAAAAGGGGGAAAATGACAGTGGAGGATACCGTTACAAAGAGCTCCAGTGGACAAATAGGAGGGCAAGCGCTTTGAAGAGTTTCTCACAAAAGATGGACCACACACTCCCCCCTCCCCTCCCTCCGCCGCCTGCTCTGCTCTCCCTCCGATCAGGTTCCCATTATCGGCGGGGCCACACGGTGGAGAGGGGCAGGAGGGGTTTGAAATGCCTGTCAGAAGCCGGTCGTCTGTGTCCAGCCTCCACGGCTCATGAGAGGCACGCAGGCAATGACAGCACGCACATCCTCAAACACACACACATATACATGTGGACAAACACACGCATATATACCTTGTAATACTTAATAGTAGTATACTTGTGAGGACAGTATTCATTCCCCAGTCCAGTATAAACCTGATCTGAATTTTATCCACAGATAAAACCTGTGAAATGGCCAGGAATTACAGTTGTCACAGGTGATGAATTCACAAAGGCTTCATCTTCTGTGGACCACAAGTGTCTGCACAAAGTGTCAGTGAGATCCATCCAGCAGTTACTGAGGGATTTCAGTCTTGGTGTACCACGCAGTCAACAGTGCCATACCTGGAGCCATGTCACAACTTTACATTCTTGTGGCGTCATTGTGGCTGTTGCAGGTACAGTCTGTCACCTCACAGGTTCAGAGCACTTCCCCATTAAATGGTCTGTCAAGCTGAATTAACTGCAAGGGACCTGACTCCAAGAGCAGCTGCAGATAATTCTTTCTGTTAGGCTCAGCATATGGTTCAGGACCAGATGGGTGGGAATTTACAGTATTTAAGGCGAGTTGTGAAACAGTATTTTCCTGTGATTAAACCCTTCGCTGCTCACTGTCATTTGCTAATGTGGTAAACCACACCCATTTATCTCAAAGGGCTGAAATAAACCATTAAACCTTGAACCTCCAGAGACAGAGTGACCGACAGGATGGTTGATTAACTGTAGTGACTGTGCCTCAGTTACAGGTGTGCGTACACATGTGTGTGTCTGACCCTAAGTGTTGAACTTACTCCACATGTCCAGTCATGTCTCCCTCCCTGTGTGTCCCACAGTCGGCCTCTGTAATTAGGATCTGAGAGGGTAATGGCTCTGCTGCTCGGCCGTCCGACACTCCCACCACCTCTCTGGCATGAGGAGGATAAAGTTGCCTCCAGATGCTCATGGAGTCCAGTTGCACAATAAGTGATAGTTGGAACATCAGGATAAACAAGTGGTGGTCGTCAGGTTTCGTGGTTTGTTTTGCTGTGGTGACATCATGTGACACAGATGGAGGATAGTGAGGGGAAGGATTAGGACAGCTGCAGATGTTACTGATGGGCCCTTTAAATGAGGTTGTATTTGTTGTGTTTACTGGAACAGTCCCTCTGAATGACCAGTTCCACACATATCAACAAGCTGTGAAAAACCTGACCTGTTAAGATGACATGGCCCCTTTGTTAGCTGTGGCTTATTTACACATCCAGCAGTTTTTAAGGTGTAGTCACTGCCTTAAATACTTGAGTTTTCTTATGTGTTCATCTGTTTGAAACGATGATAGCTCGTCTCCTCCATTTCTTGTCTCCTGTTCCTCCCTGTTCTCTTTCTGGACGCTTTGCTAATCCTCAGGTGGACTGGTGTTTTTGGAGTAGCCGCTCATGCACCACACCTTAAATGAGTCACCTCTTTTCCCTAAACAAATCCCTTTTTTTTACTGTAGGTCTTTACATCTCTGGAGGATTTGGCAGGTGACATCATGCAGGGTTGTTCAGGGTGTTAATCAGAACAATTCGTTCTGCGGTGCTCCCTTCTTCTCGCCACAGCCTTGTGGCAGGTGCTTATCAGGCCCACCAGTCGGACCACTCCTTCGGCTCGGAACCGGGCTGGCTGGGGGAGGATAAGGTGACCCACTCCCATTTTCAACACGGCATTGTTGTGCCTGGCTGCGTGCTCTGCCAGATTGAGATCTTGTGGGAGAAAGTGTCATTTCCTTGAGATAAATCCACCCGAGTGCAGCCCGCTGCCACCTTTCTTATGAAAACCAGGAACATGCATTTCCAACCCGTCTGTCACTCAGTGTAACACAAAATGACCATGTTTTAACAATGCTGCTGCTCCCTCTTGAGATTATGACCAGTGATAAACACATGCACACACCCATGAACACATGTAGTCACACAGCTTTGGCTTTTTGACCCCACACATTTTTACATTCGCACTTCAGGTGTGTTCCTGTTGGAGGAAGAGTGAGTGGAAGAGGGAAAAGGTGAAGCAAGGTAACTGGAATGCAGGTAGAACGAAACAAAAAGAACAAGGTAGACTGTGAATGCAAATTACATTTGCAGGAGGGAATTCTCAGGTTGTCAGCGGAGTTGAGCTGATTGCAGGACACTCAGCTGTATTCTGGACAAATGTGGGCCCAGTGTGAACTGGCTGGGGGCCCATATATGGCTACTGGGTTTGTGTATGTTTTTAGGGTGTGGCTTTGGGGGCGATTTGTGCTGAAAATCAGCTAAAATTAGCAGGCTAACTTCGGGCCAGTGTCGGCCACTGGAATCCAACCAGTGTACCTGATGACTCATGCCATTCATCTTCTGTCTGTCAGCTTGGTTCAGGCTGGTTGGACAAAAATCAAAAGTGATGTCTTTTTAAACATTTGTTGGAAATTTGCATTAAAGCTACTTAGCCTTGTGTTGCTGAAACATAGAAATGTGACCTATTACTTTGCCTGTATGACGAATCTTCATTTTATTTCAGGGTTTTACTCAACAATGAATCAAAGCTCTATTTTTTTTCCAGACAGCACGGCAGTGGATTTCTTCCCTAGCCACTGATTGGAGCGTGTCTCAGGGTCCATCAGCATTTACTTCACACAAAAGTTGAAATATTACTTTCACATGAAATGCAACAGCCATGAATAATCAAACTCAAGGCCTTCTTGTCTCTATTTTAATTTTACATAGCCACGCCCAGACCAGGAGCAGGCCTACTGTCTGTATCGCAGCCTAATGGGGATTCAGAGTCACAATAGGTTGGCTTCGACCTTTATGTGGGGGTCTCCGCTCTCTGAAGAGACATATTAACAGGCTTCTGTGGCTAATGGATGTAGTGGGATCTAATTTAAAGGAGGGAGGGTATCAAATCCATGTGCACACAAAGACATTAAAGGAAGTCCTTGGGGAGGCAGCAGAGTTTTGATCCCTGTCGTCTCTCATGGGACGCCAAGCTGTTCATTATGCCGAATAAAAACCAGGACACACAAAAAAAGGAAATACAGTATTCAGTGCTTCCAGTGTCCTGGTAATTTATTGAATGATACACAACGTTCAAGTCATCGACAAGTATCATGTCTCAGACAGGAAGTGTAGTGGGTGTGTGTCTGTGTGTCGTACTTTGTTTTTGATGTGTGGCTGAGTAGATTATGGTCTTCAAAGAGAGGGGAGCGTAAGAGAAATTAGTAGGGGAGATAATGCTGCCATTTTGAGCTTGTTTTGATCCCACTGGCACACTTACCAAACACTTCTGCGAAGCAAACAATTTAACAATTATTTCAGCTTCGGCAAGCTAAACTATGATCAGCTGCTTGTAATCTCAACTATACAAGGTTTCCAGCTTGTTCTGCAGAAGCATTTCATCTAAATAACTGTGTACAAGTGTTAGTTTGACTTTTAAGTCCACCCAAAGAAGAATTATCCCGCTTAATCCTATTGGTATGTGGCCATCCATTGAATCAAAACCAAAACTACCTACACGGCTGATATCACCAGGAACAAGTAGTAAAATATGTATTTTGTGATTTGTGTGTGTGATAATGGCTTCAAATAACACTTCTCTAACTTGGTTACCTGGTATCATAAACAGTATAAAATCTGTGGGACGTCGTCCATCGTCGACTGCTCTGCAGATACAGTATCTTATCACGATTCCAAACACCTGCACTCCACTAATTTGACAGGACTGTAAATCGGAGAGGACTACAGGCCTCCACATGTCAGAGTCACCAGCATGTGGACACCTTTATCAGTGTAGAGACCTTGTAGCTATTTATCCATACAGCGTTTTTGTCCCAGAGACCGTGAACTGGCCAAGGAAAGCCTTTGTTGTTTGTATGTTTAATATCAAAACTGGAATCAGAGCACATGGTTAGTTCAGATTAGCTATCGCGTCACACACAGCACACCTGTAATGCTGCCAAAAATCACTTCTTGCACTGAACTCTGAGCTTCCCCCGACTGTGATACATAATATGATCTTCATGGATCAAGGGCACATTGAGTACCCTGCAAAAAAACTATGGTTACTTCAAATATAATATTAATCTTAATTAAAAATCTGCATGCAGCTACTTTGACCACTGACTATTTTTCACTCCATCAGTGCAATGTTTAGTAAAGCAATTTTTATTTTCCCTCCACTAAAGGCAGCTGATGCATTTGACTATATCTGCTCATATATTCAGTATCTATCCCAGACCCAGAATGTAATGATTTGCATATAGTGATGAACTCCTGTTCACAGTATTCTTGCGTATTCTCTTGTGTTTCTCTGCATGTGAGTGCCTGTGTTTTGTGATACACAGCATGGTGTTTAGTACAGTGATTTGTGGTGTAGTGCGGTTATGATTTTATGGTTTAATTGCTCCTCTGCCCTGCTACTGCTGCTGCCGCTGCCGCTGCCGTCGACAGCAACGAGCCCAGCCCTTCCCTCTGCACGTCGCAGTAGGATATTTTCACAGGAGGTGGGCACCTGCCTCAGCTTCCTCACTGATTGTTTCCAGGACTGGGGGCCTCTATAGTCCTGACATTTTTTGCACTGAGGTAACGTTTCCTTGCATTATGGTTGCAGAATAGCTCCCCTTGTCCATTGTGCTGCATGTTAAAACTCCTTATGGGTTCGTGAACAGTGATGGGGGGAAAGTGGCAGGAGGGAAGGGGGAGATTCCGGGGAATTCCACAGCGGCATTCCTATCAGATTGCCTTCCTCGCTCTTTTCTTTCTTCCTTCAGTATAATCAGTGCAGCTCTGTGGTGTCAAGGCCGTGTCAGAGTTACGTGCCCCACATGTAATATTAACTAGAATTAGAATACTTTTGCTGCATCTCAATAAGTGATTGATTGAAAAACAAGAAAACAAACAAGAAAAAATTTTTTTTTTTGCCAGAAAGTTTTGTAGCAATAAAGGAAAATCTTGAAGCAGCAAGATGATGTTTGATCCGAGAAAATTTGTAAAGCTGTTTGATTTTTAAAAAAACAGAGGGACATGATCTCATCGTAGAGGAACATTCACTTTTAATTGATTTAAAATTAAATTACTCTATCGCAGGCATAGGAAAGGAAGATTTGTAGCTGTTAAGAGTGGGCTGCTTCCTCCTTAAAGGAACAAGAATATTTGTTTGCCGCTCAAAGTGTTTTGAGAAAAGCACACAGCTGTGAGAGTAGCTGCCGATTGAGTTTCAGAGTGATTAGTCTGAGAGTCCTCCAACAAAGTGCTCACAAAAAGTGCTGCTTCTCCTCTGGTGATCCTTTTATCCAAAGAAGAAAAAAGATAAACAAACAAAATCACTGATTGAAAAGGCTCCTTATCTCTGTTGACAGTAAACAGAGAACAGAGAGTGTGAGCTAAGTGAGGACCAGTGAAGGAAGGTCAGTCTTAGCGCTGCTGACCGGGTCGACGTGTTTAACCCGGTGATGCTTGGTTTGTGTCGGAAGCCTCAAAGCCAGATCGACCTAGCTGTCACTGTTCTCTGATCATTCAACCGTCTCTCCATCCATCAGTCCCAGGCAGTGCTGGACGCAGGGCTCAGAACCCACTTAGCTTTTACTTTTACACACTAAAGCAGTGAAGCCACAATTAAAATACTCTTTTATACAAGTACTCAATGATTTGAACCACCAATAACTTTTACATATGATGTGTTATATGAAGACTGACCTTTCCTGTCCTTTAATTATCCCTGAAAATGAGCTAGCTACCTGTGGCTACAGCTAGCTAGAAAGCTAGTTTGCTAATTAGGTAGCTATTAGTTGTCTCAGCTAGCTAGCTAGCTACATAATTATAAGTAAATTTATAAAAAATATTTCAGCATGCCAGCGTCTGCTGCCAGTGTCAGCTTGGACAGTACATCTTCTGTTAAGGAGGTATCATCCATGGAATCTGTCAGCTATTATTTTATATAATCTTTTACTATTTAATGCTAATTTTTTCTGGCACTCTTACACCTTAAACAACCCCACAGTAATGATCCTGCATCCATAATTAGACTTAACAAGATTATTCCAGATAACTTCTAGTAAGCAAATTGTTCCCGTGTCTTTTATTAACAATTGGAAAAACTATATAAAGAAATAAAAAAAAAAACAGGCAGGAAGAGTGTTTCTCTTTTTATAAGACAAGAACCGGATTAGGTCCAAGTTCAGGATGAAGGTTGGACAGAAGGGAAAGTCAAGTGTTTTGAGGAAGAGAAGCGGCCCCCTGCTTGGATCAGCTCCAAAGCTCCAGGACTTTAGTTTTCCTACAGTACCTGTGATGTTTATCACTGCAGTCTTAAATCATCTTGGCCTGGACTTCTTGTTAGAGCACTTCTCTGATTAGTTGTACGTTTTTTTTGTCAGGAGTAGCATGAAAGGCCATGACTTAGATTTGTGTGTGCATCCGTTTGTATCTATGTTTGGTCTGAGGCTGAAAGTTTGATATCACCTGTCTTTGTATTTGTACTGTATCTGTGTCTGTGTGCTTACTTTTAAGTCTTTTCTGCATGTTCATTGTATGTGTTTGTGTATTTGTGTGTGCTCGGGTGCTTCAGAGAACACACAGGAACATTTTCCCACTGCTCTATGGAGCCGCCGTTCTGTTGTCACAAACTCGCAGCCGCGCTGGTCATTGTATTTGTGTCCTGTGTATCACTTCCTGTGTCAGATTGTGGATTGTTAGGGAAACAATGGTGTGTTTCGCCTTGAAAGGACACCTCAATCATTTACTGCTAGGCTGTAAATGCAGATGTATACAGCGCCGTTGCTCTGAAACAATATGTATTTTCCCTCTGGTGCTGTCACTTGAATGCAGCCTGAGCCGACAGTCGATGTAATGGATCGTAATTTAGATATGAGCATGCATGGATTTATTTTTCAAAACGTCTATGTACAATACAGTGAACTGCGACTTTGAATTCATAGTGTTCCCCATCAAGCAACAGGACGCCAGGTTTCTAAACCCCTCCTATCTCACGTCTGATGAAAGACAGAAGAAAGAGAGAGAGATCCTCTCAAAGATCATGCAGGCAACAATTTATACTCCCAGTGGGGAGAGAAGATTTACATCTTCTCCTGGTGTTTCAAAAGAGCCTGTCTGATTTCCTGTAAATTCAGCCAGCGTGGGGTATCACCTACTGTACTTACCTCCACAAATATGCAGTCAAGCACACACTTGTCGCTCCTGGTTGTGGTGATGGTGGTGAGAGTGAAGCCTCTCCCGCATCCCAGCTCACCTCCCACCGAGGATGTTGTGCGAAGTAAAAAAAAAAAAAGAAATCAAAGCAAAAATACAGACCAATGGAAGTCTAACATGAAAAACTAACATGTTTGGACCAAATGGCATTCTTCAGGTCAGGAAGTCTGCCTTTATTAGGCTCTGACATGTTGGTGCTTCTGCTGTTGCATGGCAGCAGTGTTTATTCGACTGTATTCATTTTGGAAATGGACAGCGATTGGAGAATTTCCTCAGCTCCTCAAGTGACTGATGATCATTTCTAATTTTAGAGACGTTCATAGCTCTCTGAGAGGGACCCGTACCTCTGATACCCTGAGCACAGTGAGGGCTAAGGCTTCATAGAAAAACTACGTTTTGAAATACAGCTGGAGATTTACACTTAGACTATGTTAATAAAGAAAACACTTACTTTGCTTACTGTAAACTGCAATGACCATTATCTTTTAACTAGTTTAAACTTATCTTAGTTCTGTGGGTATTTTTGTGTAAAAGATCAAGTTAAACTTAAACTGTTTGCAGATAGCAGACTAAAGCTTTGTTCCTGTGGTGCAGTCTCAGCCCGTTATTAAATACAATCCACAGACACCTTCTCCGTCACCTCTGAGGTTACTCACACTGTGCTGCATCTTCATCTTTGCATCAAAGAATGTGATGTGTTCATTCACACTCACATCGCATAGCAGCGAGTGGATAACACAGAGAAAGTGGTGGTTTCTTCTGCCACTATCTGCTGCCGCTGCGGCGGGCCATCAGATGAACAACACAAAGACCACGTGTAGATAAAAGACACCTCAGATATGAGTGAGATATGGGTGATACGTGCCATCGATTGGGAGCCGTTAGAAGAGTTTGATTCCCAAAAAGAGATTTTCACTTTTTAGGGAAAAGAAACTTTAATAGTTAAAAAAGTGCAGAGGGAAGATTTCATTCAGGTGGTAAAGGTAAAGATTTAGCACCTTCAGTCTGCAGACTCCCTCTCTCAAACACCCAGACCCAGACAAGAGGTTTAATTTTTGTCCATGTCTCCTTGTCTTTGTCTTCATGTGTAGACTTGAACATAAACATTTGATCCACATCCAGGTTCTCAGTGATCTGACTTCTCATGACTTCTCAGGTGAGCAGGATGCAGGAGGGCGCCTCGTCCGTACCTTTTCTAAAAGCTTTTTTCCTTCAGACTTCACAGAAAGCCCCGTGAGCTTGTGCAGGTATTAATTTGCACTGATTACCTGTAGCTTCACAGGACCTGCAGCACCTCCAGCCAGGCAGTCAGCAATCTCAGACTGGGGTCTAATTGACACTGTCTGGGGCGGGGGGCGGGGGAGTGGGGTGTTTTGTTCCTTCCTTTTATGGCTGAGGGCTCCCCGCCCTGCAGAGCTTAATGAGATGTTTACATGGAGCTGGGTGTGGGAACCGGGGCCCATATGCTACAGTGTAAGATGACAGGGACCTGCTTTGTGTTTTGTGTTTTGGCCTTGTTAAGAGGTTTTAGCGCTGGAATCCGAGCCTTTGTCCGACACTGGCCTGCTCCGAGGTGAGAGATGCTCTGCAGCAGGTTTGCCATCAGTACAAGGAAAGATCTCTCTTTATGAACATCCAAATGAAACTGATGTGAAGGATTTCAGTTTAGAAACTAGACCGACAGGTGAATTGAGAGCTTTGCTTTCAGGCTGAGCCTCCTCTTCAGCCCGGTACCAGAGGTTTCAGTCCTTTTATGTGGACAGTTTTCCTGCTTTGTTGTTGCTGCTTTTAAATAAATAGAAAATTGAAGAGCTTTCTTTTAGTTTTCTTCCTCCACTGGTCCAGGCTGTTCATTACCAACTTGTCTTTGACATCCATGTTAAGCCTGTATTGCATACTGCTGCACTGACAAACTGATAGGCAGACATTCAGACAGACAGACAGACAGACAGACAGACAGACAGACAGACAGACAGACAGACAGACAGACACAGAGAAAGACGGACAGGTGTAAAGGTTTCAGTCTCCGTCCTCCTGCTTGCTGCTGGTGATAAAGGCAGTAAACCATCATGGCTCCGGTGTTATCAGACACACACCTTTGGATTAGTGACTGCACCTGCTGCTGCTGCTCACACACTGACCTCAGTCCGCCCGCTCACCTGCCACCTGCCCTGCGCACGTGGGCGTGTGCATGTTGGTGTTGGTGGTGCATCTTTGTGTCAAGGTATGTTTTAGGTGTGTGTGAAAATGCTTTTTTTATGTATGTGTGCAGGGTGTGTGTGTGTGTGTGTGTGTATACTATGGCTATACAGTGTGAGGACCAGTCTGAATTTTAAACCACTGATGTGAGGACATTTTGACCTGTCCTCACGTTCTGACAGAGCTTCAAAGTCCTGGTTTTAGGGTTAGGATTAGAATCGGGTTTATGTTAGGTTGGATGTTCTGCTTTGATGGTTAAAGGGTGAGGAGCTTGGGAATACATTATGTCAGTGAGTGTCCTCACAAAGATAGAAGTACAAAGATAAAGGTGTGTGTGTGTGTGTGTGTGTGTGTGTGTGTGATCATCCGATTTAAGGCGACCTTTTTGTGTTTTTCGTGAGAGCTGTCAGAATTCTGCAGCGATGGTTTTCACAGGAAAAACCACAGACACATTCCTCACAGCGATCCCTGCATTCACTCACTTTACATTTGAGACTTATTGGCTCAGATTCAAACTTCTAATATCTGAAGCCACATCAGTAATAAGTGTAAGGTCATAAATCCTGCAGAAAACAATTCAGATGAACATATCAGAAACCTGTACCAGGTGCACAGACCGCTTTCTGATTGGCTTTAGTTTATCACATCGTAATACAAAACCATTTTAAACTGAAGGTTACCGTAGCAACAGCATTTCTGATTTGTGCTGCGTTACCAAATGGCTGCATTATACATTTTCATCCAAAGTGCTTCACAGTTGGCCTCTCACTCACTCACTCATTCACACACGCACACAAGACAGGAGGGAAGACACGCCAACCCTCATTCATCAAGCAGAGCTTGATGAATGAATGCTTCTTGCTGCCATAGCTAAATTTCTCTTTGTCTCATTAGCACCAGCAGCCGGTCCTGAAGCTAGCGACCGTCAGATCATAGGTTTGATTCCAGCTTTGAATAGTGACAAAGTGTGGAAGTCACATGAAGTCACATGGGCACACGTTTGTTTAAACTGAGGCCACGTGCCACGAATCAGAGACGTACCAGATGTAACACCACAAACTCAAGTTTCACAAACTGGACTGAAAACATCAAAATCATATAGATGAAGGAAAATCTGATTTAATCTACTTGAACCTGCAATCTGAAAAGTGAGAAATCATCCCATTTATTCAGTAAGGAATGAGTCAGTATAGGAATGATGAAAACAGATAAGATATATATGTGTGTGTGTGTGTGTGTGTGTGTGTGTGTGTGTGTGTGTGTGTGTGGTGTCCGAGGGAGGTTAAGAGGAAAGTTAAAGCCGTGAATATTTAGAAAGCCTGTTCCAACAGTTCACCTATCAGGTAGAGATAAGCGTGTTCGTGTGTGCGTTTCCTGATTGGTATGTGCGGAGGTGGAGAGTGGGCTTCACCCTGTCGGTGAGCTGTCAGGTGATTAAACAGCGTTTCGTCTGAAGGCGTGAGTCTTCAGAGGAAACGCTGCCCTCAGAGCTCAGAGGTGAGAGGAGCAGCAGTCTGTCACACGGGCTTTCTGATTTCTTGACCACATCTCCCTGCAGGAAGTCAGTTCACCCAAAAAAAACCTGCACAACATGAAACTGTCCGGCTCAAAGGAACTTCGGCGGGGTCGCTGCTTGCTACCGAGGAACCTTGAACCTTGTCCTCTCTGGACATTCTCACTTTAATTCGATTTTAACAAATGAAACAAACATAAAAGTCACGTTTGAGGATTTATTTTATTGCATCCTCTTCTTCCTCTCTGGCGAATTTTGGAGTTCAACGATTTATCTCAGTCCTGAGCAGCAGTAGCAGAGAGAATCGCTCATTCATTTTCTTTTGATAGTTTCCTGCAAAGTGTGTTAAAATTTGGGCCACGTTTGGATGCAGTCCTGACGTATGTAAGGCCTCACACCTGGACCACGATGTGCAGTGGGATATACCATCATCCTATTTTCTCAGGGTCCACGCATCTAAATACTCAAAAATAGGAGTATGGATGACTTGGTTCCTCTGTAGGTATGGTGCGTCTGGAATATGGAACAGCAGTAGTTCCCGAACCTTGTGAATCCAGGGCACTCCTTCCTAGCGGGTTTATTTTCATTGCGTCCCCAGTCTCTTGATGTTGGCAGGGAGAGCAACCTGTAGGCAGCTGGCAGGGAATTTCTTGGCTTGTTTCTCGCACATACCAGCGAGAGCGAGTTACAGGCAAAGACACATGGACGCAGATCACACAGTGTTCGCTTGTTTTTATTTTCCTCCAAGTCTGACAACATTCACCATTACCCGAGCCGATCCAGGCGCTGATCCACATCCGAGCACAGTGCGCTCGTCTCACACTGTCTGATAACCGACCTGACACAACCTCAGGACTCCTGGCAGCGTGAACCCCACCTGTCTGCTTCTCCAAACAGCTCGAAGCTACCAGATGACCCAGACGCTCACCCCACCCTGTGATGAGCAACAGCGATCTGTCACGGGAATAGTCGCTGCTGTGGGAATTGAGCATCACGAATTTGAATTCTTGCTGGGAAGTTGTGCTTGAATGAGTAACTCTCTCCACTCCCTAAAGAACATCATCATCTTCATGTTCCCCCGATCAAAGCACTGAGTATGTGAATGTGCGTTGTCCTCCTGAAACTACCCCCGCCTAAGCTATTCCTGTAAACAAGAATGCAAGTTGCTGGGTTGTACAAGGGTTGAAAAGCTAAGACAATCGTCCGTTCTGAGAAAATGATCCTCCACTGCGCCATATTGTAGCTCAAAGACCACACAGGCAAGCCGCAACAAGACTGTCTAAAGTTTACTCTTTTGTCAGATAAGAGCTGTACTCAGTTGTGTTTGCATTCTTCAGGACGGGACTTGTAAACGTTTCTATGGCAGCTCTCTCAGCCCTCAGCCTGTTTGTGTGCCATCGCACTCAACGTTGTGTGCAGAAGCTGTGGGTGAAGGTGAAAGCGATTGTGTTTGTGGACATGTTCCTTTCTGAAAACACATTAGTCTTTGATTTTCACAAAGATCCTTGAAAAACAGTAGCTCCTTAGTCATACAGAAAGAGGAAGAAGGAGGAAGAGAGGGGGGTCAGAAAACACGGGGGAATTCACAAAGACAGAAAAGCAAAAACGTGAAAAAACCAGATTGAAACAGAAAATGAGAAATGTTAGATATTTTATGATTTCAGTGGTATGAGTCAGTCATCAGCAGAGATTTGTGCTGTATGGTTTTGAGGCTTGTGCCAGCTCAGATTTTGTAATGTCGGCAGATAAATCTGAGGAAGTGAAACAGATCTAAACAGATTAATTCCACTGATGTTCAATATATGTTTATATTGACATTATTGACACTAAACTAGATTAATGTCTTCCATACTAACGGCAGTGGTATAAACAAACCTTTTGCTGCATTACAAAACTTAAATACCCTATGTTTTAATGAAAGTGTGCTGCTGATAGATCAGATTAAACATTTAATTTGTGAATAATGAAATTGTTTTCTCAGTCCACCGCAGCATTGTTGAACTTTGCAGAAGTCACGTGGCGGAGAGACTGAAGGCCTGAGACACTGAACCCTGGGGTTTGCGTCCTGTGTGTGTTTGTGTTGCTAAATTATTTTGGTTTATTTAAAGTTATTTAAATGAAAATTAACCAGGAGGAATCATGTTTTTTTTTTTTTTTTTCAAAACAAATTTGCTGTTGCAAATCAGTAACATGCAAATGTAATTTCCTAGAGACACTGTCATTGTCAAGTCATCACACTAACAAAATGGAGCAATAAAAAGTAAAAGGAGTCAAAAATCAGTGACTCGTCTTGTGCAGGCAGGCACACGCTGTACTCACCTGCACAGCTGACTCAGGACTTCCAACAATGACAGTGGGATAAGTCTGAATATTTCACATCCACTCACATCGTAAAGTATAGTCATCAGAGGCATAATTACTTTAATCACCAGGTGTGATTAATGTGCAGGAATTTGCATCAGTGGGATCGGTGCAGAGACAGTCCTGAGCCTGTAGAGTCGTGCTGGACATTACGCTCAGTAGTAGACAGCAGAACGTAGAAATCAATAGACAGTAAACAGTGCGTATATATATATATATGCTGTATATAGACAGGGTCAGTTTCAAAGGAGACACAAAATTAAGCTGCACGTCCAGTCTGCATCCTCCGTTTTCTTGATGACGAACAAACCTTCATCATGTTTAAGAAACGAGATTGAGTTTCCTCAGAGGAAACTCTGTGGACGGCAGCTGGAGCATAATATGACGTGGTGCGGCGCTCGTAAACAGCAGCATTATATCTGCACTGCAGGACATATCAGATCAGCATGTGTAGACTTCAGCAGGGCTCTTGTTTAGTCTTTGTTCCGCATTAGAGGCCCCAGCAATGTGAGATGGGACTTTATCTCCTGCTGAATTGCTTAATCCTTCAAACATTCATCTCCTGAATGTGAAAACAGGTTTTTTTTTTTTGTTTTTTTTTTGTTGTGGTCTTCCATTTCCAAACCGAGAGTCAACATGCACAGGTCCACACACACACACACTGTACAGAACATGGAGTGATAAACCTTTTCTAAAGGCAGATGTGTAGAGTAATGTGGAATGTTTTTTCACCTGAACTCCCTCATTAGGAGTCAGTCTTGATTTTATGTGGGACTGGTATTGTGTGCTCTTAAAAGTGAGTGGGTATCTTTTCTGTGAGGCATCACCAGCTGGCTGAAAGTCAAGTATTCTGCATGAGCGTGCATGTTTTTGTCGAGCTGCCTGTGTAGGTCGGGGTTTTAGCTGTGCATGCAGCACGGCTTTAGGGACGGTGCACCACTTCGGTCCGGGCTGAACTTTTAAGACGGATTAAGACGTAACACATTCGTAGTAACTTCTCATCTCACGTCACGTTAGCCACGCCAGCGCTGTAGCTTTAGGTATTGTGATTACAGTTGGTTGGTTGGTCAGTATAAGTTCTTGGAAACACTTCATAGAGCAGAAAATTCCAGTGTGAAACAGTTTTTAACAAACGCTGTTAAATGATTGTACGTTCATGTGACAGAGAGAAGCCAACTTTCTGTCTCCAACATTTTTTTTTTCCCATTTTTTGGCTGTGAGCATGGCTGCTTATGCAACACAGGTGTTTCAGTTGGCATACTTTGTCTTTTAGGGAAAGTATAGCCATCATACGAAGCATCTACAGGCTGAGCCAACTTAACTGTTGAACTGTGAACTGTCTTTTTATTCTCAGCTGCATTAAGTCCAGTAACTTTTTTTTTTGCAGCTAATTAACTTCATTATTTTTCATGTTTATCTCTCTGAGCTGCGTTTCTACTTCCTTATCACCACTGATAAGAGCCGTCGTAAAGAGACGGACATAAGACGTTTGTGTCTGTGTGCAGGCCTGTGAATGAATCATATGTACACAAGTATGTGCAAATGACAAAATGTGTGTGTGCACATGTGTGCCTGCACCTGCTTCCCTGGGAGGAAACATCTGCTGCAGGGTGTCAGAGGCCACCTGTCGGACTCCGTCCTGCAGCCACTGACCAGCCTGCAGAACTGATCCACTGTCTGCACGGGCTCAGGCTGCTGCAGGAGGATCTGTACGAGGAGACACAGCTGTCTTATTAGACCGTCCCATGGCCTGTCATCTGAGACGGAGTGGATTCACCCCGTTTGCCCAAATGAAAGCTGGTGTGTCGTCGAATATGAAAGCAACAGGAAATCTTCTCTGCATGCTGGAAGGGTTTCTGTGCTCGCTGGAAGGCTCCAGTCTGAGAAAGGTCTGAATTATCCCCAAAATATCCTGAAAAGAAAAAAGAAAAAACACTACTCACTGGACAAGAAGACACTGGACAGTGGTGTGTGGTTAAAGGGTTTACACACTCAATATCTCAACATCTATCAGATGCATTGGCACCAAAGTTTGTACAGACGTTCACGGCCCCCAGTGGATGAATCCCACTGACTTTTCCTCCTGTTGTGAGTGAAATGTTTAAACGATTTGTTGGATGGATCACCTTTAAATTTAGTTCAGACATTCATGTTCCCCTCAGGATCAATGATCCCTGAACGTTAAATTGATCACATTTATCAGGTCAAAATCATTAAAGTGATTCTTTTTCTGATGATTTTAAGGTTTAAGGCTGAAAAGGATTCTGTATTCTGGTTTGTGGGGATTGTTTGTATGAGGATGTTTGGATCCAAAACAGATTCATTATTATACTGGAAATCATATCTTCATCCTTTGAGATTATTTGAAGGAGGAAGTAAAGAAAGGAAGAAAGAAGAATACTGAATATCTCTAAAACTAAAACTGTAGCGTATGGTTTAGAGTCGAGGGCATCCACCTCTGATCACATCACTGTGCTGTATCTGGGTCAGTAGAGGGCGCTAACAGCCATGTTTCCTCCGCCTGCAGGTCAGTGAGGAGCGGTTCAGTTGTCCTTCACTGAACGGGAAGGCCTGCCGCAGTGTGCCTGCTCCTGCTGATTATTTATGGGTCACATTTACAACCTAAGCTTTTGGTTTTAGTGGCCAAATATGAATCGTCGGCGTTACAGTTCTACGTGAAATATGTGAAACTTACTGCAACAAACACGTTTTGATTAGAATTTATTGGGAAAAAAAACTTTATTTCGATGTAGAGAGACACATATTTTCAGTTAAAGGCCATTTGACGGTGTGAGTACAGTAAAAACACAACAGCAAGCTCCTGTGTGAGCAAACTTCAACAATAAATCCTCCTCCCGTCCCTTTCCCTGATTGGCTCTCAGCTGTCAAGCGTTCCACCCAGCAGGCCTCTGATTGGTCCACTGAGCTGTCCGTCATCGGGAGTGCCCGACTCCGGCTTTGGGCAGCAGAGACGCACTGCTGCGCTCCTTCTCTGCCGTTTAGTGCGTCGAGCATTCGGAGGGAGGGAAGTGGAGTTTGCGCGTCTTGTTGTGCGTCCGTGGACCAAACAGCAGCAGCGGTGCGCTTTTCCTCCTCCAGAGCCGCAGGCATCCCGGGGAGCAGCCAGGCCGTGCACGCCTCGGACATCGGGAGGAGGATACTGATTTTTTTTTTTCTTCTACTTCTTCTTCTTCATTAGTGTTTTGACAGATTGAGACATACATATTTTGCATTTCCCTCATGGTAACCAAGACCGAGCAGCCGGAGACATGTGGAATAATCTGGGCAAACTGCACCGCTTCTCACTAGTGTGTCTGCTCCTGACGCTGTGGGCTGAGGTGAGAAGTTTGTTTGGTTCGTCTCATGTTTTCTTTGGCGGTTTAACTTATCATTGGACTGGAAGTCGTGTTTTTGGACAGGGTTAAATTCCAGCCTTAATTGAATTGCCTGCTCTGTAGCTGAGTCATGTGATTACTGAATTTGCGCTTCGTTAGATGAAGCAAATTTGCAGTTAACGGGCAAAATGTGAACTCCTCTGCTCTGCCGTGAGCCGTGTGTTTGTCTGATGACACAGTAATCAGCCGCTTTCTCGGTGATCTTCACCTGAAAATGATGATTTGGTGAAAGTTTTGTGTTTTTCCGTAAAGTTCATCACGGTGTCAGTGTCAAGTGCGTTAATTAGTGTTTCACACGGCTCTTAAAAGCTTCAAATAAGTGGGTGAAACAACTTCACGTGTTTCCAGCACAGCTTCACCTGCCTGGGGGAAAAAAAAACCCCTGAAACGAGTCACAACCAAAGCTGATTTTAACTCGGACTCGGGGCAGAGGTCTCCTTCAGGTGGATGTTTGCTCCTGTACAGCTGCAGCCTCATACGCACAGTGACTGTGCACTGCAGGAAAGTCTTCACCCCTTAAATCCGCTCACAAAGCTATAGAGATAAATCCACTTGTTTCCGAACAAGTGGCGCAGATTGATTCAACGTTATCATCTGTCTCTGGACCCCGAAGCGTTTGAAATAAAAGCGAGTTTACACCCTGTCTTGTTCTCCCCAGGTGTGCCGGTCCACGGGTTACTTCGAGCTGCAGCTCATTTCGGTGGATAATCCCAGAGGTCAGCTCCTGAACGGCGAGTGCTGCGACGCGGAAAAGAGCGCGGCGGAGGGCCACTGCGGCGCGGATGAGTGCGACACCTACTTCAGAGTGTGTTTAAAGGAATACCAAACGGAGGTCACGACCAACGGACCGTGCACCTACGGCTCGGAAACTACTAAGGTTATCGGTGGGAATACTTTTCAGTTCAAGGGCGGCCAGAAAACCGGACCGAACCGGAACAACGACGCCGGGAAGATCATTATTCCCTTCCAGTTCGCATGGCCGGTAAGAGAATCACTGTGCCACTCTGTGGAGTTTTATGTGTAAAGAGTGCAAATTTCATGGTTTATCGATTTAAAAGCTGAATTTCAGAGGAATTTTACGCAAACATTGCGAAAAAGTAGCAAAGCATCAGGTCTCTGCAGGCACCGTTTAATTCATGCCCCTCTCAGAGTTTATCTTTCTGTTACATGATAAAACATGATTTCATGGTGATAATCTTCCATGTGGTGAAAATTTATAAAAGGGAGTTTGGATGTTTTGCTGGTGAATCATGCCGCAGCCTTAAATCTGTCATCTCAGCTCCTCCAAAGTCAAATCTGGCACACTTTGGCGCATTTTCTGGAACCGAGTCTCTTATTGCTTCACGAGTCTCTGCGTGCCGCTCATTCTTTCCCCCGCGTGTCTGTTTGGCAACTTTTTGGCGTCTCTGCACCGTCAAACGTCTCGTGAAGGACACCACATTCCTCTGTTGGAGCCTCCGAGTGAATATCTGCGTGTTTCTGATCAAACCAAAGCCCTGAGCGCGCATGACGCATGACCTCCACGCACAGCGGCGGGGCAGTTGTGTCCGGGTTTGATGAATTACCAAACAAGCTGCTGTTTGTGTGTCAGTCTCAGTCTGCGGAGAGGGGGGGAGGGGGGGGGGGGTGCCAGGGGGAAAATAGGGATTTCCAAGCAAGTGTTGATTAAGAAGTGGTAGGTAACTTATTATCTTATCCAAACACAGAAGCAGAGCCAATCAAAACTTGCTCCGGCTCCTCATTTGAAGAAACAGCGTGGGAAACAGGAACAGCGCTGGCAATCAGAGCTTTCTGAACGCTGCTGTCACACCCTGAGATCTGTATCAGGCTGCTTTAATGGGCAGAGTGACGTCCTGTGGAGGAGGCATCACAGGTTTGATTCCCCACATCAGCTGAGTGAGCTGTCAACATAGGAGTCCTCAGTCACTTTGAGTCAAAGTGGGAAAGAGTATGGAGCCATAACCACAGCCACTAATCACAGGATATTAGCTTGTGCTGGAGGGATTAGTCCTTTAACCAGCTAGTTAATCATCTGGTTAAAAATGAATGACTCTTATACTTACTCAGATAATCAGTTATTTCTTTAAGTCTGACTGAGCTGTAAAAATGTGAGAGATTTTTAATGTTTTTCACATTAACACCATCGTGTTTAAGATGAAGAATTTCTTCGTTTTAGATGCCTCATGTCACTGTAGCTGAATATTTTGGGGATTTTTTAGTGGTTGCGCAGATGATTCAGGGCTCTGGGAATGTGTGACGGACATTTTGTCTCAAAGTTTAGACATTTTACAGACTAAACATTTAAGTGATTAATCCATAATCAGCATCTCCATCCCTAATTTCTGCATTCATCCAACAGCAGATTATGTTATTACGTTTAGACGACGTGCATTTGAAAACAGCAGATCAGACGGTAGCTGTTGATACTCATTCCTGCCAGATTTGCCGTGAAAGAACAGAAACACCGTCCGTGTGTTCATGTCAGAACATACACATCGTACATATCGGGTGCTTTGTGTGCGCGGCTGGCTACGTGACCTCTCCATTCATCACTCCCATGGTCAGCTGTCAGCAGAGGGGAAGATGGAAGTAGTAAGTTGGGGCCCTGCGGGTGGATATGGTTACCACTAAGTTGTGTGTGACACAGGCGGTGGATATCAGTGTCACCAGCTACTCAAACAAGTGAAGATCCCCGGTCAATCTGGGCCGGGGGATGCCTTTACCTCGCCACCTCTCAGGTTCATGCTCTGTCCGTTATTGGGTCATTGTCTCAC
This sequence comes from Toxotes jaculatrix, assembly GCF_017976425.1. Classification (NCBI taxonomy): domain Eukaryota; kingdom Metazoa; phylum Chordata; class Actinopteri; family Toxotidae; genus Toxotes; species Toxotes jaculatrix. Next base: position 2,020,512 of record NC_054410.1, on the reverse strand, counting down.
TCGGCGTGTGTGGGGTCAGTATTTTCCACTATCTGCCTGGGAGGGGGTAGACGTGTGTGTGTGTGTGTGTGTGTGTAAATGAAGGAGGGTATCAGTGTTCAGCAGCTTCTTCTGATGAGGCCGGCAAGGTTGAAGCAGTTGAAGGTTTTTTCAGAATGTCAGGACGCTTCAGATTTTTTAATGATTCCCTCAGACAACACCTCAAGTTTTCACTGCTTGTTTTTATTTCTTTCTTTTATATTTATTTTGTAAAAACTCTCAGCATCGAAAACGCAGGCACAGCACCTGCTGTGATTTACAGCTTCTGATCAGTTGATTATTTTTTGATTGATTAATCAGTTGTTTAATTCATAAATGAACAGAATGAGAGAACAGTGAACGGCGTCCATTTCAGTTTCCCACGGCTGAAAGTGGAATTTTGAGATTTTCGTTTTAAAGTGAGATAAAACTTTTTCCTTGATGAATGACGGTAAATGACCTCTGACCTTTTTACTTCACTCACTGTAAAATGCTGATTGTCATAACTTTAAAAGTTTAGTTATATTTTCAGCTGATTTTTAACAGATTATCTGTGTCATATCTCCTGCTGCCAGTAGGGGTGCTAATTCAGAAGATGCCCCCGTGGCTCGTGTCAGAGGGTAGAGACAGCGTATGGCCGTTTGCCTGGAGCACTTGTTGCTTTTTTGATGGCGTTTGTCCTCAACTGAACTGAACTGAACTGAACTGAGTGTCTAAGAAGAGACGGCTGTATTATAAAGATTCAAAGCCTCTCAGGCAAACTTGTGATTTGCAGTTTTGGGTGATATAAATAAACCTGACCTGAGCCGAGTCATTGATTAATCAGCTGATCGTTTCAGCACCGTTTCTTATCATTAAGAAAGAAGAGGTTTGAGGTTTGTGATGTGGAGGAGGAGTGAAGATGGAGGATTCGCTGCCCAGCTTCTGCACTGATGAAAACTCGAAGTCGACTTACTGACTGCTTACCTTCCTCAGCGACTTTAGTTTTCTAAAGCGCGTTAAGACTTTTTGTCAAACGGCTGTTTCCAAGATCAAGAGTGAACTTTCAAACTCAACGTAAATGCACTTTGTGGGGATTTAAGATGAAATCAGATCTTTTGAGACTAAATATTACTTTTTCACTGGCTTCGTGAATTAGAGGCCTAACCCTCGTTCTCCTCCCGGTGTAGTTTGTCGTGCTGGTGGCCAACAAACAGCACTAACAGAGTGTGTTTTGTACGAGGCCGTGGCCTGTAGCCTCTGGTGCTGCTATAGTGGACTCCTTCAGTCTGCCCCAGTATCTGGGCCACTGGTCCTGACACGAATTAGCTGCTGGAAAAAAAATAAAAGAAGAAGGACATTGTTCTGCCCTCTCCTTTGCTGATCATTTCCCCTTCATGCCAACCCCCTCTGGCTGTTTGGGTCTTCAGTGACATCTTTTTCATGAAAGGGAATAAGGGGGGAGGAAGGAGAGCGATTGACCGATGGAGCGAGGGAAGGAGGGATAATGGGGAAGACAGGAAAGAGGGAGGAAGCAACCCCCCCACCAAAAGAAAAAACTCAGCTTCCTTGTTTTCTGTCACGAGGGAGGTGTATTTTTAGGATGCAGATGCTTAAGATGCTGCTTTTTACACTAGTGACTGGAGCAAAAACAAGCATTTACTTCTTCTCCTCTTCCTCCTCTGCTGCCCCCCCCACTCACCCCCCCCGACCCAGTGCCTGTCCTGTCTCCTCATCTCCCTCTCCTTCTCTCCTTATGGGGTATTTTTAGAGCCGCTGTCCTCCCCTCACCCCTCTGTGAGTAAATCAAGGATCAAGGGTGCGTACTCCTTTAGTTTCATAGCTGTTTTTTTTTTTTTTCCCGTCCCCACTCTTGCCAGAATTTCTTGCTCAGCCTGGCAGAGCTGAGAGGACAGAGGTGGAACAGCTGTTGTTTAGAGACCTCCTCCACCTCCCGCTCCTAGAATAAATGTTTTAGTAAAATAGCATTAGGAAAACGGGCTATGATTACAGTGCGCCGCGTGTAAGATCACCTCACTCGGAGGAGTATCACTCAGCAATCACAAAGTGCCATGTTGCGAGTCGTCGTCGTCTTCGGTTGTTCTCCCGATGGCGTCACTGCCGGCGGTTGGCTCGTTTGGCTCATTTGCCGAGTGCATCTTTGGCGCGCTCGCCTGCTCTTCCGTCAGGAGCTCTTCTCAGTTTGGTGATGCTTTTATGGTTGATTAGTTTTGGGAAAAGAGGCGGAGGCCCGGTGCGATGTCCACATGGATGTGGGTGAAATGCTGGTGTGGTTGAGCGAGAGAAGTCATGTGACCAGTGATGATCCTGAAACATGTGGAAAGACTAAAATGTCAGATATTTTCAGCCCACGTGTGAAACAGTTCTGAAAAAAGAAAAGTCATTGAATTTAGTGGATTTACTGTCCGGTCCTGTTGCCACGTACATTATTGTGAACAATATCTTAGTCCTGGGTTGTGCGTGTACTATCATTACATCATCATCACTGTCACAGTTATGACACGTAAAGACAGAAGAGGCACAGACTGAGGCGAGTGAGTCATTTTACTTAAAGCTGAAATCTGTAACCTCCTGCATGTTGTTGTAACGACAGCAAAGACGATGACGTGTCTGTGACGTGATCTTATGTCGCCGTTGTGTGTAAAAAGTTGACAACAGCTGGTTATTTATCAGTGTTACATAACTTTGTGTGCGACAGCTGTGGTTTGGACAGACTTAAAGTCCACTAGCACTTTTCCTTCACTTCTCGCCTCTTCACCAAACACTTCTTAACCTCTGAACATCAGAAATTCTTCTTTCCTCTTTGGAAAACAACTACAACCCCGATCTGTGTGTCTTTAATAAGCTTAAAAGCCCGCAGGACGACCGCGGCAGGGCTCTGTTACGTGGTGTGTGCTGGCCAGCCGAAGCCGTTGAAAGCTCTCTGCTCGGCTCGCTGTGGTCAGGACGGGTCCGCTCATCTTTCCCACGCTGCCGCCGATTCCGCGTCAGCTGACCTGAGTCTGGTCGGAGGCGTGTAAATGTGTGATTAGCTTCTCCGTCTGACGGCCTGATCGATTGGTGATGCCGCTGGTTTGATTTTCTGTGTGACCGATGTGTTTATATGGCCGGCTTTTTTTTGTGCTTGTGGGGACTTAGCTCTGTTCACACAGTTGTATAATCAGAAGGTTGAACATAGCATCCTCTAATCCCGCGGGTGGCGGCTCGAACCCCAGGTTGCTCCTTATAGCTGAATCATTTAATGCTCACATACATGTTTGTGCGTGTTTGTTTGCACATGTATGAGCAGCGTTTATGCTTGTGCTTCAGTACAGTGGGCTTGTGTGCATATTCATAACGTGTGTGTGTTAAGGTGAGGCAGAGGTAATGAGGTGAGCAGTGGTGATTAAAGCATGTTATTACTCACACACAGCAGCTTTATCTCCCACTTGACTTCTAGTAGCTGTTCACAGGGACCTCACCAAGAGAGAGAGGTAGGAAGAATGAAAGGAGGGGGGCAGGATGGGAAATAAAAGAAGAGAGGTGGAGGTTGCAGATGACCAAACCCTTATATTTGTTTATCTCCTAATATCTCATCCATCTCTTGTTTATCCATCTTTCCCTTTCTCTCTCAGAGTACCTACCAGGAGAAAACCCTGTAGCTACATATTTGGAGCGTTAGAAATTTCTGGCTCCTGTGTTCCAGTTTTGTTAGCTTGTTTTGCTAGCTTTGAGGGTGCGATCACACCTACGGCTTGCTTTCTTTGGTCTGAAACAGAGTGGGGAAAGATCATCGTGTTGTATTTTTGTATTCGGCTCTTTCAGGCTCCCACTGTGAAGCAGCTTATGAACCAAAACGTTGCAGAACATGGAGTTTTTCTTGCCCCTCATGCATGAAGTCAGACGATTTTTATCCTAGTTTTAAGAAATCCCACTAAGTCTTAATGTTTAGCCTGATTTTTTGCAGCGTGCTTTCAGCTAAGCATGACAGCGGTCGTTTTTCTTCTGTGGTGTTTATCCCAGTAAAGAGCACATGAAGTAGTAGCTGGGAATGAAAGACATCCAAACACGACCGTCGTTCTTTTCATGGACAAATAAACCAAGTTAAAGGAGCAAATGCTTCAGCGTTCAAGTAAACTGCTGCAAACTCGCTCGGCATGAACACACCCTGACTCACCATCTGGCTCTCCCAGAGTGTCCTGAAGAGCTTCAACTGGTGTAAATTCTCCTGAAGAAGTGTAACTGCAGCCTTCTTCTTTTCCGTACACTGCTGCACCGTGGATGTCACGCAGCCTGATGTAACCGCCCTCTCCGGGGGGATGGGGTGAAGGTTCAGCAGGGTTTCTCAACACATCTGGGCCCAGAGTTTCTGTCAGTAACTTACCCAACCTTCATGTAGAAACCCTGGAAACACTCTCACACACTTCTGAACCCGTAACGCGTCTGAAGCGACATCTGCTCGTTACATGACGATAATACTCACTGCTCACAGGTCACTGCCCTGATGAGGGAACATGGCAGCTTCCGTACAGGGAAGTCCAGAATGTGAGCAGACGATCAGATTAATGTGCTTCATCTTTGACCTCCTGCGACTCCAGTTCTGTTCAGACAGTTCACAGTCTGATCGTCTGCTCGTGTTTCAGAAGTCTCATCAATTACTTTGACTACAGTGTCATCGTAACTGACGGAAATGATAGCCTGGAGGTGCAAGATGTCGACCGCCAACCCCATCACCCGTGTCAGTGTTATTCCTTTTCTCTCTCTGCTCTCATTTCCTGTCATGTGACGGCGATTATTAAAAAGCATAATCGTGCCGTGAGGTTTCGTTTGCTTCAGCCATTGTCCTGGTTTTTTTTGTTTATCTGACCCCATGTGCCTGTGTGTCTTAATCTTTTGTGTTAAATAAAGCCTACGTGTGCTTGACAGTCTGTATCCAGACCGCTCTCACACCACTTGATTTTTCTCCTCCCTCTGAAGATTTTGGGTTAAAACAACCATCGGAGCGAACTCATCCTGACATTAAAGAGTTAATTTGTGTTTGCTGTCAGGTGCAGGTGGGCCGTTCATCTGTCACATCTGTGCTCACAGGGTCAAAGATGTAGGAGCCGATCGTTTTTTCCCATGGCGTGAATATCACTTTCCCAGTGGTGCTGTGGAAACGAGGGCCTTAACCTCTTTGTCACCGCACCTTTCAACAGGAACAATGACTTTATACCTCAGATATTGTGCCCAGATATTGAGTTATCAAGACGAGTGGAGGGGAGGGGGGGCGACGGAGAGCGTGAAGAGAGAGATGGAAACAGAGAAAAGCGGAGATAGAGGGGGACAGCTGCTTTGGGCAAAATGTCAGGAGTGGATTTGAGAGCGTTTACATAAGGCCACTCTCGTGCTGCTCTCTGGAGTGCAACATGCTGAATTCGGTATTCATGGCTGCTTCGGGTGTTGGCTTTTCCCTCGACACGGAGCTCTGAATTTATGGCTGCGTTCAGTTGTTGCTGGAGGAGAACAATCGAAAGGGAACAGAGTGTTTTTAGAGTCACTAAGATCCATCTTAGAAGTTGTTCTTGCTTCTTCTTCTGAGCTCTGAGAGCCTCCCATCCACAAGAGCTCTGGAAAGTTTCATGAACCCGAGAGCAGTGAGTCCAGGTGGTTATTTCTTTAGTTAATCAGTCAGTGGTTTTGTCAGTTTGTTCAGCTGTGATCCTGGTTCCTCCTGGTGTAGCAGGTTTCCATTCAAAATGACATGGCATCCTGCTGCTTCATGTATGTCCATAGATGCATGAAACTCGAGAGCCACCAATCACATCTCTTACACATTTATGTTTCACTTCCACAGCGGCTCGGACTTGAAATCAGCCTGGACCAGGTTGTGAAAAACCTGGTGGATTTCCTCAGTGACTCACTGTGGACTTTTACGGTCATGGCTGGTCCGAGTTTGGCTCGCCTTCTCTCTCTGGTCTTTTCTTCCACTTCACACTGTTTACAGCCTGTTATCGGATCAGTAGCTTCTGCCAAACATTTGAACTGGTAACAGACACATTGTGAGCTCTACACATGCACACTGGTTTGTGGGAACCCTGTCAGACAGTCCACATTTTGACAAATGTTAGAAGACATTTTTTCACAGGGAACATGGGGATCTCACTGATGCTGAAGACTTTCTCATACATCCTTAAATACGTCCTTACTGTCCCAATAAAGGCAATAAAACTGATCTTATTTTAGAATTAACGTTGCATTGAAGCTGAGGTTCTGTTGAGTTTCTCCTGCATTTTGAAGCTTCGGGTTTTGCTCATGCCCTCGGCGTCGTGCCATCTCTTCTGTAGTGAACTTTCTGTGCCCTGTCAACTTCTCACACAAGAAGAAATGCTAGAGTCAAACGCATGAAAGCACATTACCTATTGTTCTGTATGGAACTTCAAGGAGACGATGCATTCGTAAAACAAAGCCTCCTCCTCCTCCTCCTCCTCCTCCTCCGGGTCTAAGATTACAGCTGAAGAGATGAATGATAAGACATTGTGGTTGTGCTACAAGGTAAAGCCGTAAAGGATAAGACAACATCTCCGCTCCTAATTTGTGGTTGTGATGCATAGTTATATATGTGCTGTGGTTGTGTGAGCGCAGCAGCAGCAGCGGTGTAGCTTCAGTCAGCGCAGTCAGATTCCCAGCGGCAGCATCTGATTGCAGATGATTTGACGTGGAGGTAATAAAAATCTGAGCGCAGTGTTGTACTAAGATTTTATCGCTGTACATGCTGTGACTTACTGAGATCATGGGGATTTGTTTGAAGCCTTTGGCATCTTAATTTGATAGAGAACAAACAGAAACTCTGAAGGCGAGTCCAACAGAACGGAAACAACCCTGCATGATAAAAAACAATTATAGAAAATCTAAAATATTTAGAACTTAATCATATGTATGAAATAGTCATTCATTATGTCTCTGAATCAGAGGACTAATTGCTGGATTTAAGGTGGAATTTTCTCCCTCTGCTCCCTTTGCAGAACATGCACGCCTTCAGTTTTCCATAAAGGACTTAATTCACAGAATTCCTCTCCGTCGCTGGAGGACTTGGCGTAACCTGGAGCGACAGAAATAGATTTTCACGCGTTTGGTGTGGGAAAAGTGAATTGGGTCATTTCACCGTTCTGCAGCTCAGTATAAAGACCTGATTAGATTAGCTTTGATTAGATTTGCTGTCTGAACGAGGCCTCCTTAGAGAGAAGAGGTGGTGGTGGGTGGAGGGCTGGCGGGGTGGAGGGGCGGTGGGCTTGTTCTGTTAATAACGTGCTAAATTAACCATCCCAGCTCCTCTCTGCCGGGAGCCACATGTTTTATTCATGTCGACAGACTAACAGGTGTGACGTGACAGGTGTTGCTGCTGCGTTTTTCTCTTCCTCTGATCACAACTCAAGAAAAGTTGTTAATTGGGTCTCATGCTTTTTTTTCCCTGCTGCGGCGAATGTTCAATTAAAGGAACATTCCTCTTGATTTTTGTCCACCTTCACCTGTAAAACTCCGAAGTTTAACGTGTTGATGTTCCAGATATTTTATAGTCCAGCAGTCGCCCAGCTCTTCTGTTTATTTCAGACAAAATGGAAATGTTCAGATTCTGTTAAACCAGATGAGATGTTTTCTTTTCTGCACCTGCATCACTGCGACCATCTGCGCGTATGTCCGTTAGCGTCCAACATTAAACCATTCACTGTATGTGCTGACTAAACGAGGCTGTTAGCTTATCATGTGAAACGAGCGATCATCCTGGAGAGAAGTCCGAATGCTGTAGTACTACAGCATAAATCTTATTAAATTCACAGTGTGTGGAGCAGCTCCTGACTCTGAGCAGATTCTCAGCAGAGGTGTGTGTGTGTGTGTGTGTGTGTGTGTGTGTGTGTGTGTGTGTGTGTGTGTGTGTGTGTGTGTGTGTGTGTGTGTGTGTGTGTGTCGCTGGCGGCTGTTCCTGCCGCGGTGAAGCAGTAATTTATTCATTGAACAGGTGAAGGCGGTGAGGAGTGGGCTGGCTTCTCCTCGCCTAATGAAAACTCAAATCCCTCTGACTTCTGCAAATTGGTTGGAAGGTGTCAAGTGTCTCCCAACACGTCCCCACCCCCCCACCCCCGTTACACACACTTACACACACACACACTTACACACACTTAGACACACACTCACAGTCGACTCATAAGGTTGTCTCACTGCAGACAGCAGGGATGTGACACTTTGATCCTCAAGCTCTGTCCTTCAAGGACACACACGTTTAAACCCACACACACACACACACACACACACATAGTACACACTCATGTCAGGCTCCTCTGAAGCCCATCTCTGTGAGAGCCAGTGGCAGTCGCATTTAAAAGTGAATACAGAGAGGAAGATCGACGATGATCACGTCTCATTACTGAGTGATGACTCGTGAATCTCTGCCGCGTCGTGTCTCACTGACGGGGAGGAGCCTCAGGCTGTTCGGACTCTCACAGAGCCTTCGGATCAGAGATGAGCGTCGTTTGAAAGTGCGTCCATGTATGATAATAATATGCTAATTCATTATTTTTTTCCCCAAAGTCAAGGAGAAACTAACTGAATGTGGTGAAACTGAACAACCTGTGGGTGGGTTCTGTACCTGTAGTGAGAGGAGGACACACAGTGAGTTCTCCATTTGATAAACAAGTGTCCTCTGCAGTGCTGTTTCTCAGACTGTGTCATAACCAGCTGATCTCAATTGTGTGGAAAATTAGTTTTTTAATTTAGCACGACTACCCCGGATGATTATTACTCTGATCCCAAAGTGGAGCAACAGTGTGGAAAGAGGCTTCGCCGTTTGTCTGTTAAATCAAATATTAGAGGCTTGTTGAGTGAAAGAAGAAAAGTTTGATAACTGTCAGTGCAGACCACAGCCACCACTGTGACCCGGTCTCATCCCGTTTTGGTGATATAACCGCTCAGCTATGGTTGGCTCCTGCTCGGTGATGGTGTAACGTGTCCTTACACTCTCGGAGGGAGTGGATGGTTAAAAACTGGGGTTGTGAAAATGCTTCTCTGAAAGCATCTGTGTCTCTCTGGAAGCCACATGGCATTACGTAGACAGCTCCGGGCTCACAGAACCTGTCTGAAAAATGTGCTCATACATTTTCCCACATTTGATTTCGTTGTTAATTCACTGTGTGCGCCTGAGGTTGGTTTGACACGATAATTCAAAATAAAAGCTGGCACACCGTACGCATTAATTGAGTTGAGAAGAGATGAGAGGAGAGGGGGTGGAGGAGGACACATGACTCTCAGTTTGTGGTTTCACGGTCTCTGATAAGTTCTCAAGAAGTTTGTATGAAGTAAAATGGTGCCAGTGAACAACAGTGCTGGTGCAGTCGCTGAGCTGATTAACGGCAGCACCACTGAATTATCAGGAGTCTAAACTAGTGATTTAAATGTTGGATACCTGAGATCCACCTTAGAGCAGAGCTGTTCTTATTGGCAGGTAATTCAACCAAATCACAGCAGAAAATTTTACTTTGGCTCATTTTTTGCTTCTGGTCAGAGACAGAGGACGCAGCTGAATATGAGCAGCTTCTGATACTCAAGACATATTCAGGTCCAGCGTCTCTTTCCCCCGTTTCATATCTGTGTTCAGGTTTTGGACTGAACTGACCAGACAAATTTTGGAGACCTCATTTTAGAGGTCGGACATTTTCTTGATTATATAATTACCTGAAAATGAAAACAACCATCAGCTTCAGTCCTAACGACCGTAAAACATTCTGCAGTTTCTTGTACGTATCGGTCACATCAGTTGGAGAACAGTTCCTGCTTTTTGAATCGTTTTGAATCGTGCTGTTCTTACCCGAGCAAAGCCAAATATAAAGAAGTAAATGTGGGTAATTTGAAGAAGCAGCTCCAGGCATGCATGTTGTGAATGCACATCAAGCAAATTACCTGTAACAACATGGTCTCAGCTCTTTCCTGCAAATTTTTGTCTTCCCACACTGTGAACTGTCCCCCCCAAAAATTAGAGTGCCGTAAAATTAGCTTTAAGCACTTCAGCTCTACCTTTTTGTTTCACGTCTCTGTCCTGTCTCTGTCTCTGTCTCTGTCTCTAATCTCTCCCAGCACCACTATGTAACCTCCCCTGTAATCTTCCCTGCAGCCCTCAGTCACTCTGAGTCAGACTTGGGTCATGGGAACTCACAGCTGCTCGTCCGGCCCCATGCAGTTGACAGACAGCGAGCTCCATCTCGGTTTGTTTGCTGATGCCCGTGAAAAAAAGGGAAAAAACAGCCCTGCACCTGAAACAATCCAGAGTTTGAGTTTGTTGCTGTGGGATGGTGGAGTGCGTCTGGCCGGGAAAAGTAGGACATAGTGTGCAGGCATGCTGCGCTTTTACTCTCAGTGTCCACACAGTGCTGTGTCATAGCGCTAAAGAGTGTATAATAATTAACATAATGTTGGTATTATCTAACACAATACTCTGGAAATTCTGTGATGAATCTGTTAACTTTCACTGAAACAGACACAGTGACATTAAGAGTCCATGTAGTCAGCTTTAAGCTAACTTCAGCCTGGGTTTTGACAGGTGACTTTTTGGTTGTTAAATACTGAAAAGTGTCAGAATTTGTCTCGGTCACATTCATAGTTCTGATGTTTTCATTCGCCTTCATCGATCGGTTACTAAAGTCAGCAAACTTTTGTAACTTCAGACGATGTTTTTAGATGACGTTGTTCCGGTTTGTAAATACTCAAAAAAGATTTTTAGTTTTTATCCAGACACAGCAGCATGCTGCTCGGATTCCCACACTGTCATCGTCTGACACTGATTCAACGGTCACATCTTGAGACAGACCGTTATGTGGCGGTCCAGCATATAGCCTGACTTATTAAATATATTGTACGTGCACATGAATGAAAAATGAATCCCCTCTTTGGAAATCAATACATCACCACACTAAGTTCCCTTGGGCAAGTGGTCGGATCCCTGCCTGGTCAGGTGCCGACCTCCCTGTGGAGCCGAGGAAACCAAAGGATGGACGTTCGGCCTCTGGATCAGTACAGGTCACAGAACAAGTGATCAGGCTAACACAGGCAAACTGGACTGAAGTTAGAAGTTGGTTAGAAAAAGTCTTTTCTGGTGAAAGATGAATAACGTGTGTTTTTGGTTTCCAGGTGAATGTTTTGTTCTTTGAAAAAACAGTGGCTGCACTCGTTAACTAGCCTCAGGCACATGGAAGCTAATCAGTGACAGCAGTGTGAGAACAGGACTTATTTTCCCACCGTTATTCACCTTTAATGCCAAGTGTGTGTGTGTGTGTGTGTGTGTGTGTGTGTGTGTGTGTGTGTGTGTGTGTGTGTGTGTGTGTGTGATTCAAAGTGCTCCTGTACTTGTTTATAAGTGACGGCAGCTCATATCTAAGTTTCTGTGTAAACTCCACATCATGTGCACGTCTACGTCTTGAAGTGGGCATATCAGAGTCTCAGCAGGTGTGTGTGTGTGTGTTTCTGTATTAGTGTGCACTGTTATAACCTTTGCCCTCTTCCTCTCTGTTTTTCAGCGAGCGTACACGGTGATAGTGGAGGCGTGGGACAGGGACAACGGCACACACAGCTCTGGTAAGGACCCCACCCCCTCCCCCCGTACTGTTTCATACAGTGTAATGGAAAAATAAAAGATTTGAACCTTTCCTTCTTTCCTTCTTCTCTCTGCCCCAGATCAAATGTTTTGTCCCTTCTACCTGCACTGAAATGATTTGAGAGGCTCGTTCTTGATGTATTTATCTCTTTACCTTTTGTGATTATTTCAGGTCACAAAATGTGACTAAATTGTGTGTTTGTTACACATGTTGACATGCCTGGCTTGTTGTTGTGGCTTTATTGTGGCTTTAGTATTGTCCATATGAATGTCACATTATTAACAGAACTATACAGTCAGTGCTAAGTTGTTAGGTTTGTTGCTCTGTAGCGTCACAGCAGTGGAAAGATGTAAAAAAAACAGCTGTCATCATCAGCCAATCAAATATTGTTTTTGAGATCTCTGTTCCAGTGTTCGTGTGGAACTGGGAAGCTTGGACTTGTTGCATCAACCTTGTAAAACCATTAATGAAATGAAATCGTACTAATCAAGAAAGCAGGTGGCGTTAAAGTCTGAGTGGTATTCGACATCTGTTGATGTTCAGCTTTTCTCAGGTGACACTGGCCGTCCAGCAGTTCGTCTGCCGTCTGTCCATCTTCCTAAAGGGCGGCCCACCCGTAGTCTCAGAGTCAGCGCATGGCGTAGATGAAGTGCATGTTACAGCACAGGTCGTATTTAGCATTAAAAACATTAAATGTTCTCACTAACGCTGACGGTGTGAGCTGGAGTCTGAGATCTGATCGTCAGGTCAGTAAGTTTGGTTCTAACCTGCACCGATTTCTTTGGTATCCAGCTGGATCCTGTTCGTACGTGCTCCTGATCTCAGATCTGTTTGGCTCCGTTCTCCAACACCGCAGGGAGGGAGAAGGGTTAATTGAAGGATATAATCTGATAACACGGTGCCGTATTTGCCTTGTTAGCTGTTAGCTCACTTTCCAGTTGAGCTGATTTAGGGCCCACGTCATTTACTGACTTACCTTATCTTCCTACCTGCCGATGGCAAATCACCTCCGTTGTTTTTTACTGCCAACGAAGAAATGCGTTCTTCTCACAATGAAACTTGGCCACTGTGGCTGTTTCTTTCCCTACCAGATAAATATTTGTTCAGGATCAATATGGCTGGAACGCAGATTTATGTCAGGTTCAGACTCGCTAGCTGCTATGATGTTATCAGACTACGTATCTGATCTTCATGCAGCGGCTGGACCTTGACTTTTTGTATCTTCAGAGTATCTGTGTTTGTATTTCATCATGGCCTCGTATTATTACATTACCTTACATTAAATTTATTCCAGCTGGTTCCACACAGTGACGTATACAGGATTCGGCTGACATATCAGAATCAGAAATAGCTTTCCGAGCCGAGCCCTGAAGGCATCAGTACGTCTCAGCTGAACGGCTGCTCAGATGGACAGCTTCGAAAACTCTTGAACTTCTGTCTCTTGTGCTCCACCATCTCCCTTTTCGTCACCCTCCTCAGGGTCACTCAGGCTGCTTCCACCTCTCTATATTAAGCCTGTGAGCACGTAGCCTCGTTAAGCCATTAATTGCGGGACACAGCTCTCTTTTTTGTCCCCCCACGTTTTCCTCCGATGTCTCTCTCCTGATTAGCATCCCGGCAGCTGTCTGGCTACTGCACGCCACTTCATTATCCTGAAACCCTGTGACAGGCTGGCATCCAGACTGCAGACCGCCTCAGCCTGGACTGCATCACAGGTGGTGGGACACTTTAGTCTTTGCTTGCTTGACCACCTGTAGATCTGGCAGTGTAATGGTTGCATGGATGTTTTATTAATCCTCGTGGAGGGGTGGGGTGGGGGGGGGGTTTGGTGGGGGGGGGGGGGGGGGTGTGAAGGGTAGGCAGAGGGTGCTGACGTCTCGACCGCCGTGTCCCGTCTTGTAGACTTGGACCGAGTGTTTTCTCATCGCGTGATCAGAGGTTTGATCCCTGAATCTGTCAGTGAGTCTGTCAGCAGCCAAGTGTCCTGTCAAAGTGAAACCTTACCAGTTTGCTTATTTATAAGTCACACTGAACAAGATAAAAATATCAGTTTAACTGTATAAAAAGCAAAAATCCTACATGAGTGTTTATCAGAGCTGGTCAGTGTATTTCTGGGGGTATTTGGGGGATTAAGTGTTGTTACTTCTTGGTGTTTCTACCTTCACTTGTCTGTTTCTGCCTCACTTGGGGTTTTCTGCGTAGTAATGCTGTAACATAGTGAGAGAGGGATTTTTTATGTTTGTTGGACCAGGTTTGCACATGAATAAGAATTCAGGGTTGTCCCAATCAAGTTTTGTTTCGCCCGAGAGCCCAATCTGAGTTCTCTGATTGTCTGCCAACACAAGTCCTGATTACACCGTGCTGTATTTTCTTACAAAATACAGCTGCACAGCGCACATTTAATCTAAAGTAGGCTTACAGTAAATTAAAGTTGGACAGCAGAATAGTTCTGCATTATGAAATAACAGCTGGTATCACACAGACCTTAATTCTCTCTCTGATATTTCGTATTGTTTCCCCAGATATTTTCTACAGGAAAATAGATATAAATAAATATATATTTTCTACAAGGATTGTCACTGAAAATGAAATGAATGAAAAAGAACAATTTGAAGATTTCCCCTTTTTGGTTCATTGGGAACAGAGTGACCATGGATGCACATGGCTCCATGTCAGACTACCTAACGACCGACTCAAGAACCAGTGTGTCACCAAAGAACAAAATAATGCAAATACAAGGGTGGCTCAAGGTGCGGGTTTTTCCTCAGAGGAGCTGGTGAATTTTCCAGGTGGACATGAGGTGAGTTTCCTGCCCTGTGTAAGAGTATGTGCTGCTGGAGCCTCGTGTGAACAGGTCTGGGCAGCAGGTTGGAGAGGCCTCAGGAAAAAGAAGGCTTTGTGAAGGTTGTTTATACCTCAGGAAACCTCCGCCTGTTTAAAAACAAAACAAAAATGGCAGGAGAACACAGCCCAGAGCTGATTGTTCGCTGGCGTGGAGCTTCGCTGAGATACTGGGCAAATAGCAAGGTAACGTCTGTCCTGGAGAATTCACCCGTCAGAAACAGGAGATAAAGGAAAAGGCTGTCGATATTTTATTATAGTCAACAAAGACCATTACCAACAATGAATGCATCCTACTGACAGTTACACTGTGTGTGGATCAGAGCCTGATACATCTCATTCCTCTGTGCTGCTGTTGCACTGGGTGGCATGTTCCTTCATCATCACAAACACACACTGTAGTTTGACTCAGTCCCACACACACACACACACACACACCCACACACCGTACTGTTGCCCCACATGCCAAAACCAGAGAACCAATTGTGGATTAATCCGCCGCTGAAAGTAGTCCCCAGCAAAAACACAGTTTCCACCTGTTTGTGTAATATCTTGTAAAAACCACAGTGTCCAGCTGATTTAGGAAATCACAGAGCCAATGGGTTTGGAGATGATGGCCACAGAGAGGGTGGTGAAGCAGAACGAATGGAGAGACGGACTAACGCATTTGTTGGTTGTTAAATGATTAAAAACTCAGGTATTTGAAAAGATATTGTTTTGGTATCAGCACTGAAAGTTTCATTTTGAATTGAAACTCCATAAAAACCAGCCGCCCCGTGTCAGATCCAGATTTATGTCTGTTACCACAGACATAAACATGACAACATAAATCCATAAAGTATTGGAAAAGTAAAGTGGTAGTTTGCTCATATAATGATCCAGGTTGATGTCAGTAGTGAAAATGTTTTGGCAAACGCAGGACAGTTTCTCGAGTCGTGTAATTTTCATGACGCTATCCTAAGTGTCTTGATGGACCACCTGGAGGAAGTTACTTCCCAAAACAAAGGAACACCTTGACAACCAGCTTATCATCACTGAATCACTGTTATGGTGAGACTGATGCTCTGGCACTGTTTCCCATTCCAGGTGTGCTTTTACCTTTGTCCATCCATCCATTATCTACACCCAGGATAATTCAGAGGGATCACAAAATGATTGATTAGATAAGAGATGATTCTGGATACTTTCACCTCCTCTCTCCAAATCAAACAACCTGCTCACAGCACATGGCACAGCACAAACTGAGCCTGTACGCGTTTCACACTGAGTGTCAAAAACTGTGGAGAACGTCAAGCTGGTGCTCAGCTTCTGGTTTTTGCTTCTATCTGTCCTGAGTTTGGGAAAGTTCTTGTACCCTTACATGTGTTTTACAACTTTGACTTCCTTTGTTAAAAAAAAAAAAAAGATTTCTAGAAAAATATATTAATATATTTAAAAATCAGGTATCACAGAAATATTTTGTTGGTATTGTGTACTTTTTTTCAGAAAATATCAGATGGCAGCTGAACAGAAAAAAAAAAAAACATGGACAGACATTTTAACGGCCGGTGTGAACGCAGTTCAAAGTTCACCGCTGTTACAAGCGACGAGCTGTAAAGAGGTCAAAGGTCAAAGTGCCACAGTGCCCCTAACAAAACACTCCAGTTACATGCAGCTTGTTGCATGTTGGGCTGAAAACTGAAAAACTGTGCGGCTGGATAAACCAGTCACTCTTTGTTTTTAAAGCGAAGGCTTCTCTTTGAAAGCACAGACAATCATGTTGCTCTTGTCAGGATCAGCTGCTCAGATCTGAAGGCCCTCGTTGTTTTTATAAGCCGGTTTTAGAAGGCCCCCCTCTCTCCTGCTCTCCCTAGTAACAACGGCCTCTCTTAGTTTGTCTCCTCCAGTACAGAGAGAGCTCATGATTGGTCTATATTTTTATATCTAATTGCTGGAGATGAACAGCAGTGAGTGAGTGCCTGGGTGTTTCAGGTGGTGGGTGTGGGACTGAAATCTGTGGCAGTGTGTTAACTCGCAGTGAGACTCAGTAAATCAGGACAGCATGAAAATGAAAGATTCTTAGTGGGTTTTCACTCTTTTTCTACACTGTCAACCTTCAGCAGTTATGACAGTGCTTTTACACATCACACGCCTCGAATTACTCTCACACAGGATCCCTTTCAGGTGTAAACCATGTGTCTCCTTTTAAAAAGACAGTGGATTGTCTGCAACACTTCTTTGTCACAGAGTTAAAAACCTGTTTGTCTTAACCCTTGACAAACTGACCTGGTTTCACGGGACATCAGTTATATGTTAAGTAAATATTGTCTTAGTCATGAAAGGAAATATTAGCATTAGCATTTATGGTCGAAGCTTGTTGTCTAAGTGTAGCTTATAGTGGCCACTGCCACTTATTTAAACCGTGAAATCTGGCTGTGCCGGTGCTTTCCTCAACCTGCTGAAGACGACAGCACCGTGAACAGTGAAGACGAGTCCTCCCCTCCAGCTCTGTCTCATCCAGGTCATCCTCGGCTCTGGAAGCAGCAGCAGCAAAGCCTGCCGGGTCACGGTGCTTCTGTTCCTTGAGAACAAGCTAAAGGGCCTTTCCTATGTCG
Organism: Toxotes jaculatrix; assembly: GCF_017976425.1. Classification (NCBI taxonomy): domain Eukaryota; kingdom Metazoa; phylum Chordata; class Actinopteri; family Toxotidae; genus Toxotes; species Toxotes jaculatrix. The sequence goes on along the minus strand of NC_054410.1, from coordinate 2,003,462 downwards.
CCCTTCCTCGTCTGTTCCCCGTCTCTTATTATTTCCGGCCTGGCTCCGATGGAGTTGGGGCTGGATATCCTGAGAGGGGGGGAGGGTAGGGGCAGAAAAGCATTTCACCAAGCAGGAAAACTGAAAAGGCATTTTGGTTATCAAGCCCTCGCAGACCTCGCTCCTACACCCTCTGTTTGTGCTTCCTTCATTTTCCCATTCTTTCCCGCTTGTTCCTACACTTTTTTTCTTCTTCCACAGTCTTGGTGGAACAGAGAGATGTTTGACCAGAGGTTAAACCTTCTCTGTGATCTGTGTTAACCACAGGCATTCTTCGAAGCCGCGTGCGTTCTCTAATCGCACTGAACACCAGGTTGTTGGGTCAAGTCCCGTAGCCGGAATCAGCCGGCTACTCCCTGGAATGTCATTCAGAATTTTTGTTGTTTTGACTGTCCAATCACACCGACCCCAGTATTTGACCTGCTGAATGTTTTGTTTATGTTATGTTTATGAATATCTGACACTATTATCCACAGGTACATGTAACATTTACATGTATTTTTGTATAGATTTATCATTTGTCTTTTCTGTTGTCCAGATGAGGAGCTGCTGATCGAGCGCAGCATCCACAAAGGGATGATCAACCCTGGGGACGAGAAGCAGACGGTGGAGTCCAAAAGCTCGATCGCCAGGCTGGAGTACACCATCCGTGTGCGCTGCGACGAACACTATTACGGCAGCAAGTGCAACAAAGTTTGCCGTCCCCGCGACGACTACTTTGGCCACTATGTGTGTGATCAGTTTGGAAACCGAGGCTGCATGGAGGGCTGGACGGGGCCCGACTGCAAAACAGGTGAGGGAGGACGTTAATAAGACTGTAAACACAAGCAGTTCACAGGCCAACATGAAAGAGTGTCACTAAGATTCATTATTATTCTTTTTTATTGATTGTAAATAGTTGAAATGCAGATTCAAAAAGCAGTAAACGTTTATCAGAAACAAAATAATTTTCAATAAGTAGGAAAAAATGCAAATTATAACAGAGTTTAATTAAAATAGACGTAAAATATGTATCTATAAATACACAGTTTTAAAAAACAAGCCAAAAACAATCAGCCAAACATAAACACTCCACACTTAAACTTCCTGTTTCACATGGACGTAGATTTCTTAGTTTGCACTTGCTCGCTGTCCTTTTCAGAAGAAATTGGAAGTTCATTGAAGTTCATGTCAAGTGTCACTTTGCAAGAATTCGAAGAATGTTTGGAAACTCTCGTCTCTGCTGGAGACACCTCCAGTTCTCTGACAATGACTTCAACCTCGGCAGAGATCCTCTGCATTTCACAAACAAGGAAACACAGGAAATGAGATTTTAATGATTGAAAACAGAGCCGGACAGAAATTATGCCTCTGAGATGATGATTCTGTCACAGATTTTGGGCACAAACTAATACAAACGTCACTTTCTCTCTCTTTTCCGTCCTAAAAGCCATCTGCAAACAGGGGTGCAGCGTCTTGCACGGGACGTGCAGCGTGCCGGGGGAATGCAAGTAAGTCGCCTCCAGTTTTGTTTTTGTTTGATCCACCTTGTTCACCTCGCAGTTCAGCTGCCAAGTGATGTAAAATATGAGCTTGTTTGGATGGAAACCCGCAGTAAGAGCTTAATGAGGATAACAGTGGTGACACAACGGGGTGATGAGAGGGTGAGGGGGAGGGGAGGGGGAGTTGTTGATAACATACCAAGCAGCACAACCCCACACCACCCTACCTCCCCCATCCTAGTTCTGTGAAGTGCCCCCCCATCCCTCCACCTCCATCCCTCAGCTCCACTCTGATTCAGAAGCCATTGTTCTGCTTCCTGTTCCTAAAGCTGGCCTGCTCCTGCCCGCACACACACACACACTCTGTAGCCCCCCCCCCCCCTCCCAGCAGCAAAGAGGCACTGTGCCCCCCGCTTCCTCCCGTCCTCTCCCCTCTAATGTCTGCAGCCCTCATCACCTCTTCCTGTCCTGGGCCTTGTTATGGCTGGCACTCGCCTGTTAGGAAGTGTGGATTCCTCCGGCCCATGCAGGGGGTGAACCCAGCTAAACGAAAAAGTCTGAAAGTGGACGTATCCACTGTAATTTAATGATATTCAATTCAATTGGGAAAGAAAGTTTTTAATTTTGTTTATTTAATGCACATAAAAACATAAAATACAGCTTTACAACAATATTGTTTGTTATTTGTTTGTTATATTATGCTATATTTCCTGACTCCCATGTCTTCATGAGTGGAGTTGGACTGGCTGTCAAACTGTAAGAAGGCTGCACCGTGGATATACGAACAAAAACAGGCACGAGTCGCAGAAGCTGTGTGAGGAGGAAAGGAGGCAGCGAAGAGAAATTTAGATTTGATTGCATGTGGAACTGAACCGTACATTTAGACGCAGACAGTGGAGCCAAACTGAGCAGAGGTGGCAGAAGGGAGGGAGGTGATGCAAGTTTGGTTTAGTGAAGATCTAGTAAAAATAAAAGTAAAAAAAAAAAAAAATTAAGATGACATTTCTGGAAAGGTCCGGGGGAGTGGAAGGAAGAGGAACACCCTGGAATGTGCCTCAACGTGTGACAGGAAAACACATACACACATATGAACACACGCTGCTGAGAAAGAGGAAGACTGAAAGAAGAATAAAAGCTTTTTGGTGGTTGATTTATAGGTTAGAGTCCACATTTATCAAAGCTGACACATTAAATCAACAATGCAAATGTAGCGTAAAAGCTTGTCAGTGCCCGTCGTCACTCACAACAGATATGCCTGATTAAAAACGAAAAGAGACGGGAAAAAACTTATTACATAATAAAATAACATCAAGAATGAGAGAACAAAATAATCCAGCGTGTTCCAGGCCGGGCCGTTTTGTGACTTAAAGCTTGGGCGTCGCTCTCGCTTTTGTTTTTGCAGCCAAATAAAGTGGTTTCAATAACAGAAGCAGAAATACAACCCCGGTTGTTATAACCTGGAATTTTCCTTTGAAGACAAATTGAAAGGATTAGATTAAATAAACGATGAATGGTGAATCACCTCTGCATTATTTTGATCCGTCAGAATCATGGATTGTTGGTTGTTTAACTGTTGAAAATGAAATTTCACTCTGAAACTTGGAAATAATTGGTGAACAAAATAATTTAAACTCAAAGTCCAGTTACTGGCTTTTTTTTTTTTTTGGAGGTCAGTAAATGGAGTTTGCTCAGTCGTCATGGAGATGGCTGAGCTGTAAACCGGTGACCCCGGTATCGAACTTCAGCCATGTGACCTCAGTTAGGACGGCCAGACCGTAAAACACCTGGGCCAGTCTGTGAAAAACCCAGCAGGTAGACCTTCAGTTGAGATCATCTTGTCAAACAACTAGACTTGTTTTTATTCAAATTAAATGTGAAGTGAAGGAGAAAGACGGAGAGAGAGAGAAACAGAGACTGAAGGGTTAAAGACAGAGAAGAGCACTGAGAGACAGAACGAGAGAAAGAGGAAAAAAGTGTCTCCGCCTGGCAGAGGAAAACTAAAAATGTGTGTTTGGTATCTTGTTTCTTACACACAGCGCATTCACAACCTACGCTCCCTCATGTGACACTACTAAACATGTAGCTAGGCAACAGCGGGCTAAGTCTGTCCGCTGGATTTGGGCGCGAGGCTCGCCTGTGAATAATTCATACCCCACACACACACACACACAAACACACAAACAGCCCCCTCTACCTCTACCCCTTCCCACCGTCCTGTCCTCTGGGTGTGGTTTGTCTGAGGGGCCGCAGCGGGGCGGGGGTTGTGGGTAAGGCGGGATATTTTCAGCTCCGACTTGGCCCCGCGGCCCCTTCCATTGATGGAACGGCAGCAGCCCGGCGACAGGGTTTGTGGGTAATGCCACCCTTGGCCTGTGGCTGCCCGAAACCATTTCCCTGCTCTCCCACACTGCAGCCAGACAGACTGTCCACGCTGCCGCCGCTGCTGCACGTCTGACAGTGTGCAGGGCACCGCTGCCAACCGCAGCGCCGGACAGCACCACATACTGTAGTAAACAATACTCAGCACTGTCACACACAAACACACACACACACATGACAGGGCTTCACTTACTAAGATGAGATTAAAGTTGCTGCAGTCCTTTGCTTGAAACAGAACTTGGTGCAGGTCTACAAACAAACTTTGGATAAAACACAATCAGAGAATAAGTAAATCAGGTTAAAAGTCTGATCAGACACTTTATGCCAGCTCTTAGTATTTGACAGTTTCCAGTTACTCTGTGCCACAGACACATATCAGTTCATTCCAAAATAGGACTGAGGTACAGTGCCAGCCCCCCCCCCCCCAACACCCCCACCACCCCATCACCAGTGTGGTGGCTCCGGCCTGTCACTGCCCACAGCCACCCAGCGTACTACAGCACATTACAGCTCACTACAGAGCAGTATATCACTGCTGGTAAGAGAAGTGTTTGGTCGGCATCCATTTTGAAGTGTTTGTTAGCCGGAGTGGGGGCAGGGTGGTGGCGTTGGTGGAGGAGGGGGAGTGGGTTGCTCCCTAAAATAGCCCCGACGGAGAAATGACAGGACAGGTGGGGCAAGGTTACCGCTGGCCTTGGAATAACAGAGTGCTGCCATAAACCAACAGATTAGCTAACCCTTCTCTGGCCTCCCCTTCGAGACAACGAACCCTCGTTCCACAAACCCGCCGCTCATTCCAAGTCTGACCTCGACCGAGCTCACGACACAGGAAGAGGGCAGAGAGCAGACACGCAACACATGACACGAGAAACACGACGGCAAAAAAACGGCGTTGTCTCGTGACGGTTTTGTCTCTACCTGAGTCCTGAAAGGCAAATTTTCTAAAAAGCGATTAAACAAACAGTGGATGACCACAGTGATGACAATCAAATGTTATTATAATATAAATCTCAAATGTAAAGATTTGGGGCTTTATGTCACTTTAAACTGAACATTTATTTTCTGGAATATTGATCAGACAAAACAAGCATTTATTTATTTTTATATGAAATAATGAATGAAAATAATAGAGAGATTAATAAATATCATAATACAAACATATAATAAAACATTGTGAATGTGTACATGTGCTGTAAGCAACATGATAGGACACACACACACACACTGCATGGGAATGTCTCCTGGCACTGCAGGTCCTAAGATTAGGAGCTGCAGCAAACATGTCATCCACCTTGATGAAGACGTTCTGTCCAGCAAGTTACTGTTGTGACGTTCAGCTGCCACTCAGTCGACACTCTGCTGTGTTGTCTGAACCTTTCTGCTCATTGCTTGTTGTGCTCGTCCAGTTCTGTCGTTTCATGGCACCTGCAGCATTCTGTGTTTACCAGGGGGCATTTAACTGGAACGTTGCCCAACAAGAATGTGTTTTCACACATTGTAAAAGTATGAAATGACTTGTTTGTTATCACTCCCTAACTATCACTGCTTTTCATCCCACCTCATGTTATTACGTGCATCTGTGTGCCTGATATTCCCTCAGGCCGGAGCTGTAAATAAGAACACATTCTCAGTGTGGTTGTGAAATATGAGGCATTTATTTGACTGAGAAATCCACCGAGCCCCCGTTGCACCCACTGAACTCTGGTCTCTGTGCACTGTTGTTTGATCATCAGCGGTGGCACAAGCCTCTGAATCCTGAAGTGAAATTCACAGAAAAAAGAGGAACAAAGTAAGGATAAAGGAAAACAGAGGGCAGAAGGAAGGAGGTGGAGAAACTAAATAAAAACATGGAGTAGAGAGCGAAAAAAAACCAGGAGTAAAGAAGAAAATTAATAACCAGTATTCCTCCCGGGTGTGAACAGTACATATCCCCGTGAAACTATAAAAACTACTCCATGTTGCAGGTGTAACTATGGCTGGCAGGGTCCGTTCTGTGACGAGTGTCTGCCGTACCCCGGCTGTGTTCACGGTACCTGTGAGGAGCCCTGGCAGTGCACCTGCGAGAAGAACTGGGGCGGTCTGCTCTGCGACAAAGGTCAGACCCAAAGTATAGTTTACAATATTTATATGAACATGTTTTTTAGTCACTTAATGTGTTCATCATTGGGTTGAAATTAATTTTGTTGGATCAGATTGATTCTTTCTATATATTTTTAAAGGCTCAGTCAATGTCCCCATGACATATTTGTGATTTCCAGCAAATCGGCTAAAACATGGAAAATCACTGACATGGCCAGTGAAGCTTGATTTGCCTTGTGCCACACGAGTCATGAGGACACAGTGTGATTGGTCAAGATGCAGGGTAGAAATTACATTTGCCGTAAATATATTCTTACATTGTGTTCCTTGTAAAACCACAATCACATGTTTTTGGAAGAAAAAAAAAAACAATGAACTCAAGCCTGTAACAGCGAGTCATTGTGTGTGGCTGTCGTACTTTAGAAGTCAAAGAGCACAGAGCTGCAGCACGGTGAGAAAGAAAAGCTTTTAGCTGACACATGACGTCATTACAAGTTGTGTGTCATTTAACTGTCATTTAACTGTGTGTGTTAAATGATAAACATGGGTTGAATCAGTGTCTGTTACTGTGCAGATCTGAATTACTGCGGGACCAACAAGCCCTGTAAAAACGGAGGGACGTGCATGAACACCGAGCCAGACGAGTACAACTGCGCCTGTCCAGATGGCTACTCTGGCAAGAACTGTGAGATTGGTGAGTCTGTAAATCCAAGGCACCGTGAACCAGGTTCACAGTCCAGGTTTCTGTGCCGCTGTGTGTTTAGGGCGAAGTTCTGAGGAGCAGGATAAGTCCAGTGCAAGATTTATGAAAATGTTTCTCTCTAGCGGAGCACGCCTGTGTGTCCAACCCCTGTGCCAATGGAGGGACATGCCATGAAGTCCCATCAGGCTTTGAGTGTCACTGTCCAGCAGGCTGGTCCGGGCCGACCTGTGCTAAAGGTGAGAGGCTCGAAATTAGTCTGAAGTCCTGTTAAGTCTTCCACAAATGAGAAGAGTCAGTGAGCTCTGCCATGTGGTTTACTGAGAGACTTTTCCCTGGAAGCAAATACAAATCGTCTTTCTTCCTGTCGTCTCCTATATAGTCAACGATAGACGGGAGGATTTATTTATATATTTTTTAATGTGGTTGTGATGCTGGCTCTAACATCAGGCATATTTACCTTTCAGACACAGATGAATGCGCCTCCAGCCCCTGTGCTCAGGGCGGGACCTGCATCGACATGGAGAACGGCTTCAGATGCCTCTGTCCTCCACAGTGGATGGGAAAGACCTGCCAGATAGGTACGTCTCTAAGTCTGATTAATCACTGAAGTGTCAGTTAATGTAATGCTTTTATTTTGTAAAGACTCATTTGAGCATCTTCAGATTTAATTTGGAGGGATGTGTATATCCGATTTCTAAAATCCTCCTTCGTTAAGGTGTTGCATGTTGGATGATATGTTGCTGTGGTGAAACCAGTGTGTTTCTGTGTGCGTGTTGCACCTGCAGTGACAGGATGTCATGGGTCCAAATTAATTTCAGGAATCCATTTGCTTGCAGAGTTGCAGCGTATCTGGTATTTGTTTATCCTGCCATGTCGTTTAACCAGTAGTAGTATAACTGCAGGAGGGTCACTAATTTCAAATGAGTGTGTGTGTGTGTGTGTTTGTGTACACGCATGCCCAACGGAGATACTTGTGGTATCATCTGCAGCTTGGGCCAGGTGACTTGAGTAAAGCTAAAAATAGCCTCCCGCCTGGCAACTGCTAGCCTGAGGACCAAATATACTCCGCTGGGGGGTTATCTTTGGCTCCAGACTGGGCGTGACAGGGGAGTATGTACACTACGATGAGGCGACACCACAGCATAGCGGAGCCCTCACCCTTTTCGACTTCGTCCAGGAAACACTTTATAACCTGTAAACATGTGTGTGGAGCGACCGAAACGCAGCGGCTTGTGTTACAGATTCTGTTATTCTCAGAGTGAGTCCCCTTTCAGGCAGCGGGGTGGTACCTGGGACAGAGAGCGGGACGAGGAGGAGGGCTGGTAATGGGGGAGGTTGGGTTTTTGGGAAAGGGTTGAGGGTGTTTAATTTCAGCAGCCCAACAGGTGCCACTTACCTCCTGGGAGTAGTATTAATGCACTGTGTCGGTTTATAGTGAGCGAGGCAGCGCGGCGGGCGCGGCGAGCACTGCCTCTGAAACTGACCACTTGGAATGCCACAGGTTTGGCCTTCAGGGAATGCAATAGAGAGACATTAACCCAGAGGGAGGGGGGGTGGGCGAGGATAGAGCAGGGGGCCGATGGAAAGCTGTGGAAGAAATAAAACCCTCGCACACATGAACTTCACCCTGTAAATGTTCTGCCAGTTTTACATGTTTGAAAAAGACCCTGAGCCGTTTACCCGTAAAAGTCATTAAAGCCGTTTGACTAGATGGTTCCCGAGTAACGTAACTGAATCCAGCCATAGTAACAGACAGGCACACACAAGGTGAAACATGCGTGTTAGAGACATTAATGTTCCATCATTTAATACATACAAAAAAAACATTTAATAACCCACAAAATAATATGAATGAGACGATTTTTTTGAAGCTACGCTTGGTGATGGGGCTTCTGAGCAGGTTCTCGGCTCTCTCATTCGTTCTCTCTGTGTCTCTTGTCTCCATTTTGCAGACGTTTATGAGTGTGCGGGGATCAAGCCTTGCCTCAATGCTTACTCTTGCAAAAACTTGATTGGTGGATATCACTGTGCCTGCTTTCCTGGATGGGTGGGCAAGAACTGTGACATCAGTTAGTATCAATCCAGCAAATCATTAGTCTTCAGCCTGTTTCCACCTACCTGCAGCAGCTTTAGAGCCGAAGCCCTGTCCTCTCTGCTCGTTAGCTTCTGTTCCTCTAGCTTCTCTGGCTCGGTGTATTTTCTTATAGTAGGTTTCAGATTTTGCCGGATGCTCATTTATGTCACAACAGACATAAAACACTAGAAAAATGTTTTGGCTTTAGAGCAGGAGCGAGTGAAGAAACCATCTATTAGAAAATACATTATGTTACTGATGCTAGTGGAAGAAAAGCTGAGCTCCTCCGTTCGCTCTCCTCTGTCGTAAATCTCTGATGGCTGTTTGTACCTGCCACACCCTGACTAACTCTTCCAGGCTCTAACACTAAACTTTCTTTGCTGTTTATCTTCTGTTTAAGATGTCGGGGGTTAGTTCTGCAGTTTCATTGCATGTTCTCACAGCTCGTGTGCACGTCTGACTCCGCCTCCAGCATTTCCTTTAGGCATAGATCACTTGGCTTTGGTTTGATCGGCCACTTTCCTGTAGCAGCTGCATCTCACAGCACCGATGCGTTTTCCACCTCCCATTTTCCTTCCAGCTAAATGTGACCTTTTAACCGTCACTGATTTCTCCGCAGATGTGAACAGCTGCCACGGACAGTGTCAGAATGGAGGGACCTGCAAGGTGAGGATCTGGAATGATCAGCTTTCACAAACACAGAGACCTTTGTGTAGTTTATATATTTATTTCATCTTAAATTATTGGTGCTCATCAAAGTGCCTGTCAGAACATAAAAGAATATGCTCAAGGGTGTTATGGTTTTCAAACTGTGGTTACCAACTCATCCTGCCTGAAAAGTTTTTTTTTTTTTCCTTTTCTAATATTAGTGAATATATAGAAAATAAAATCCAGGAGAAATACCTGCCTGGTTTCCTCATGCCGCTTGTTTTATCTGTGAGTAAATATAGCAGATTTTCACAAGGTGCAAGTGCATCGTGTCGACACAAACACTGATACAACAGAATCAGTGTTGAAAACTAAACAGCATCCATAGTCATTAAACAGTATTTCTCAAATATTAAAACAATTTTCAGTGAAGTTGGCAAATGGACTCTTTATACACGCAGCAGTTTAGTCTTTTAAAAGTTTTCGTTTTGTCCTGAAACAAAGAGCTTAATGAACGTAATCCATTAAAACCGAGAGCTGATAGAAATTTGAACCATTTTTGTGTGATGCCTGAAAATATAAAGTCTCTCCTCAGTGACTGAGAGCGCTCTGTCTCACTCACTCAGTTTCACACCTAAAATAAAAAACCTGGAAACTCGGACTTTTCGATAAGAGGTTTTGCTAACTCCTTGTCTTTGTGCCAGGACGCAGCCAGAGGCTACCAGTGTGTTTGCCAGCCGGGATTCGTGGGCCGGCACTGTGAGATGCAGAGGAACCGCTGTGCCAGCAGTCCATGTAAGAACGGAGGCCGCTGCCACGCCCTGCTGGACGGATTCATGTGTGAATGCCCTCAAGGCTTCACTGGTACAACCTGTGAGGTGAGAATTAGATCCAGCTAATAAACTGTAAGAGACCGTTTGGTCCCTGTGTTTTCAGTTACAGTTCACTTTTGGTAAAAACTTGACTTTTCTTTTTGTTTTTCACGTGAAGGTGCAGAACGACCCGTGCAGCCCAAACCCGTGTCACAACAAGGCCCAGTGCCACAGTCTGATGGGAGACTTCTACTGCAGCTGCCCAGATGACTATGAGGGCAAAACCTGCTCAGAGCTCAAGGACCACTGCAAAACTAACCACTGTCAAGGTAACACAGCACCTGGAGGATCCTTTGATCTATGATAAGATGTTTTAAATTAACCGGTGGGAAGATGGAGCCGTTCCAACCTGTTACCCTGCTGATCATCTTTTTTTTTACCCGTTTCACCTAAAAGTGATTGACAGCTGCACAGTTGCCGTGGCAACCAACGACACTCAGAAGCGGGTCTGGCACATCTCGTCAAACGTGTGCGGACCCCACGGTCGCTGCATCAGCCTGCCTGCCGGCAACTTCAGCTGCTCCTGTGAGCCGGGATTCACTGGCACCTACTGCCACGAGAGTGAGTCACTGTTAGCCCGACACACACACGTACACACACACACACACACACACACACACACACACACACACACAGACTATATTTATCATCAGTTGCCATCACTGAGAACCTCATGATTCTTACGGTAATTCAGACTCCTGTTTCACTAATCATCACTGTCTTAGTTTAGTTTAGAGCAAATGGAAAAAAAAACACAAGAAGGAAATCCAGAAGAGAACATGAGCAGGCAGAGAGGTGCTGCCAGGGAGATTATCGTCTGCCAAAAAAACTCGTTCACATCCGATTACTTTCCGGGTTTTGGTTTTGTACTTTCACAGGATGATTCTCCAATTTTTGTCTCCAAGTCAAACAAATGCACTCACTTTTTATAAGCCTCAAAAGCTGAGAAGTGCAGTGGTTGTAATTTGGCATATTGACATTTTAGTGGAAGACCTACAGCAGGTCAGCAGTTTTTTGGGTAAATATTTGCGATTCTTTAGATTTTATGCTTTTTTGAATTTTGCACAATTGAAAAACTCAGTCCAAAGACATAAATTTCTGTTAGCACATCTACCTATAAATATCTATCCTCACTTTGTCTGCAGACATTAATGACTGTGCGTCATCCCCCTGTAAGAATGGAGGCACTTGTATCGATGGGATCAACTCCTTCCAGTGTTTCTGCCCAGACGGCTGGGAGGGCAGCCTGTGTGATGTTGGTGAGTATGTTCCTGGGTGTGTAGGAGGAAAGTGGGTTTTTGGGGTCAGTGTGAGCAACAGCACAGGTATACAAGTTTTAGGGAAGAGCTTTGCTATGTTTTGCTGCGTATGAGTCACATATCCTGAGATAATCCATCCTCAGGCCAACGGGAGCACCACGGGAATGATCAGCAGTCTGGGAATCTTGTGGAAGACAAAACAATGGAGGGTTTGTTTGGGAAGTAAAGGCAAACGCAAAAGATGTGGCGACTTAACCGTCTGATGGATTTGAAATCAGTTTTGGAACTAGCGTATTCCTACAGTGATTTATATACTGGTCATAGTTCACGTTTGCAGATGACACTGTCACTTACATTGTGCTACACATAAACAGTAGCATAGTTATATTAATATTTGGAGGGAGAGCTGCTCCAAAAGCAGAAATAATAAACAACATAAATCAACATAAATCAAACTCAAAGCAAAATCTCTGACTTGCACAATAATAATAACAGTAGCTCTGTTACCAGGTGGTAAAATCAATATGGAACCAGTAGCTAAAACAACCTGTTGCTGTACTGACTTGTTGTTTGACTGTGACTGTTTGATCGTTCCAGATGTGAATGAGTGCAGCAGGAACCCCTGTCAGAACGGAGGCAAGTGCGTCGACCTGCTCAACGACTTCTACTGCAACTGTGTAGACAACTGGAAAGGAAAGACGTGCCACTCACGTGAGTCAATCAGTGTGTGCCAAAGACTGTAACGAAACCTCTCATGTGTGGCTCATGAGTGGCGCCTTTGTCTTCACTTTCCATGTTCTCCAACATGTCAGGTCTTATGTTTTTAACTACCTCAGCCTCTTAATCTTCTTTCTGAGGCAGGATGCCCTCGCTGGCTGCTGTGCAGGCTTGTTTTCCCCTCTGACGGCATCTCTGAACTTTGCTTTGGAGCTACCTAACACTGGCACTGAGTCAAATGTTTGAAATCTTTTTCTCATGCTGCCTCGGTCCAGGTGAGAACCAGTGCGACTCCACTACCTGCAGCAATGGAGGGACGTGTTACGACCACGGAGACTCCTTCCTGTGCAGCTGCCCCTCAGGCTGGGGTGGCAGCACCTGCAACACAGGTCAGGCACACACTGTACTCTAATTACTTTACAAAGGCCCTGTAAGAGTGTGATAATATGATGTGATATTAGCCTGTTAGGACCTGTCAGCTCTCCCTCTGTGCTCTGGTCAGAGGAACGTGTTCATGAAAGGGAATTATTTTTGTTTTTGTAGCCAAGAACAGCACATGTGACTCGGGTCCCTGCGAGAATGGAGGGACGTGTGTCGGGGGAGGAGACACCTTCACCTGCATCTGCAAGGACGGCTGGGAAGGACCCACCTGTGCACAGAGTACGTCACCGTTAGAGCTTGTGCCATGTTCACATCACGTGTGGTGGACTTTAGAAATGGAAAAGATTCAAATATTTGGATATTCCTTAATCATTAAGTTACCATGTTTTTGTTTTGTGTGCCTGAAACATTGTCACATATGGGGAAAGGGATCTGATGCTGATGGTCATGCAGTGCACCTTCTTTCTCTTGCAGATGTCGATGACTGCAATCCACATCCATGGTAAGACAGATTTCTTTTCATTGTCCTACTGAAAAGCTTCAGCAGAAATACAGCGTTTTCACCTTTTTGGCCGCTGGCTGTGAGTTACGTGCAGAAAGTCTGAGTGTTTATCGGTGCTGGGTGTGGCACCTTCGATCCTCACCTCCACTGTTATTAATTCAGTCATTTGACATTTGCATCTTTCCTGAGTCGCTGTGGGTAAACTCCAACCTGAGCTGCATTCTTTCGACTTGAGAACTGGAAATGTTATGCAAATGAGATTTTATGCTCTGGATTTTCCCATAAAGACTGTGGATGTTGAGGTGTGAGTGCAGGTGTGTGTAACTGGGTTCATACATGTTTCGTGTATCTAAATGCTTGTTGGTGCATATTGTGTGTGAGGGTCTGAAACTTTGCTGCTTTACTCAGATTTCTATCATTTTAAATTCAGCCTCCCTGAGGTTTGGACTGTTGGTTTGAAAGAACAAGACATTTAAACTTGAATTTTAGGAAACTGTGAGTGTTTTTTTTTTTTTTTTTTCAAATTAGTAAAAAAAAATGCAAAAGTTGAAAAATTCAGGACGGCGTGTCCCCTGAAGCCTCTGTGGATCAGAGACACTACCCTGGACAAAAGCCTCCCCCTTCCCCTCCCCTTCTATCCTCCTCACCCTCCTCTACAATGACTGACAGGTGGATTAGTGGCTTTGGTTTTGGGAGGAGGAGGAGGGGTTGGTGGTGGGGGGGGGCAAGAGAGTGTGAAGAGACTCCCCTCTCACCATTCACCGGCCTCGACGTGGGGGTAGCTGTGAAGAGTGGAGGTGTTGGGGGGTGGGAGGGCTCAGTATGTGGTCAGGAGGGATTTACATATGAAGTCTGGACATTGATCAGGGATCAGCTTCAGTCTACTGCCGCTCAAAGTCTCAGCAGACTCAGCAGGAAGCCAGTCAGACAGATGTGTCTGTCCTGAGCTCTAGTTTGGTGTGAAGATGATTTCCAAAAGGCAGAAAACAACAAAAACAACAACTTAAAGATTATATTTTTGTCAGAACTGAACCAGGGCCTGTGGCAATATTTTAGTTTCCAGGTTCTCTTTCCCAATAATCTCCTACCGAGATGCTTATCTAACTGGTAAAAGAGCTGTTGAAAGGACTGCGTCATGCTGCAGTAACTGTAGTGAAATGGTGAGCGAGTAGAGCTGGCACAGATGAGAAGCACCATCTCCTTATATAACCGAGTTTCCCATGTACTGTAAAATGATGTAAAATGAGATAATATGTCTGTGAGAATTCTCAGTTGAAGTTCTTGAATTTGGGACATTGGTCTTCACACTGAGTTTCCATCATGCTACAGCTCAGCGGACAGGATGGGACCCAGTTAAACTGGAGATATCAGTACATAGCAACAGTGTAAAGTAAAAGAATGAGATCACTTACTCTTGAATTCCAGGCAGGAAAATTCAAACCAGAATCACTTAATCAGCAAACAAAGTTTTTGTGGGGCATTTTAGACTGAAACAAATAAACTTGTAAACTAAATCGCACTAACAGAGCAACACAGAGAGTTTGGAGACTGAGCAAAGAAATGTAAGAAAACAAACAAAAGACCAACAAAATTCAGTAATACATAATGAATAGTGTAATATAACATTTGTTATGTGCCATTATGTTAGTACAGTCACAGTCACCAGCCATCTGTCACAGACCTTACAGAATATCGGGACATGTTTTCTTAGCAGAGACATTTTTAAGTTTTCGCAGCAGAAGCCAAATAATGTCGAGGAATTTCACAAACGTGTGACTCGCCACAAACAGTTCACCTGATGTCCTTTCATACATTCACTGATTTACAGTTTTCTAAAAGCCCAGCTGCAGGGAGAAGCAGGATTATCGTCCCTTCAGGGAAGAAATTTGAAGAAACTAAGGAGGAATTTTGTTTTTCAGTTTTTTTTCGTGAGAGTCTTCCGTGTCTGCAGAATCACTCCATGTTTTCCTTTCTGTGTTTTCTCTGCAGCTACAACGGCGGCACCTGTGTTGACGGCGTGAACTGGTTTCGTTGCGAATGCGCCCCAGGATTCGCCGGACCGGACTGCCGCATCAGTGAGTCCCTGGGAACCAGAGGGGGCGTGTGGAGGGGTCAGGTGGGCGGGGGGTCAGAGGTGAAAGGCCGCAGCGGGGGAGCGCGAGCCAATTGTGTCAGGGCGACAGATTAGGAAGCCTTTTAGGAAGACGGTCTTAACCTCTCCCCTCTGCGCTGAGCCGAGGTCAGAGCTGAGGTTCGTCGGACGGGTCAGTGCGCTCTCCCGCGGCCTTCTGGGAGAAAAGTCTTTTCAGAACCAGAGTGTTATCCATTTCTAACCAAACCGGAATAAACCCATTGTGCACGAAGTGATTCTCTGAATTCCGTCACTCACTGCGGACATTTAAATATAACATTCAGATCACCCTCAGCTGTGGTTAAGCTTTGGAGAGAGAAGGAGAAATCAACAGTGCGAGTAAAACTTGTATAAGCTGAGATGAAAAAAGTTTGTTGTCCTGTTGTTGCTGTGCAGCTGATTTTGTTGTAATAAAATCAGAGTGAGTCATCGTTCTTCAGTCTGATTTGGCGTCATGATGAGTTAATAATTCTCTGAATGCTGCACGTGTTTAAAATGACACTTGTGTGATTTTCTTTTTCAGACATAGATGAGTGTCAGTCATCTCCTTGTGCTGAAGGTTCGACCTGCATGGACGAGATCAACGGCTACCGCTGTGTTTGTCCTCCGGGACGCGCTGGACCTCACTGTAAAGACTGTGAGTTCAATAAAGCTCAGTCAGAGCTGTGCCTCTGGATTTGGACTTGCTGCCATTGTTAGCCACCTGTATGATTCTCTTTAAGATACCAGTATCAAACAGCTGGGTGATTCTGATGGAGGTTTGGTGTGTCACCAGCAGGACGAGTAGATATGGAGAACTGACAACTGCTCCGTTTCCTTTTGTTCTCAACCTTTCTTTTATTGTCTTTAGCCATCGGACTCAGGAAGTCGTGTCGTCACGCGGGCCTGCAGTTTCCTCATGGCAGCCGGTGGGAGGAGGAGTGTAACACCTGCCAGTGTGCCAACGGATATGTTCACTGTTCGAAGGTCAGCGTCGCAGCGCTGACTCTCATTTTACAAAAACATTAATGTCTGGTGATGATTTAACACCTGTCTACTGTCACACACTGTCATACACCCAGTAACATTCAACACGTTATGAAAAGAAAGTAAATGAATGAATCCATGTTCTTCCAGGTGAGGTGTGGTCGTCGGCCCTGTCTCCTCCCGAAGGCTCTTCCTCCCCCAGACACAAACCCTCCGTCCTGCCCCGGGGGTCACGAGTGTGTGGAGCATCAGTTCCTCACCTGCTTCTCGCCGCCCTGCCACCAGTGGGGCGTGTGTTCGACGCCGGACCCGCCCACACCCCTGCACACCCAGTGCGAGCCCAACAGTGGTTATCTGGACAACAGCTGTGCTCGCATCACGCTCATCTTCAAAAAGGACAAAGTGCCACAGGTGAGGGGAGCAAGGCACCTCAACCTGAAAGACTCTGTTTAAGCCTCTCAGTCCACAGAGTGGAAATCTGTGGTTTTACACAGCAGTCAGAGTTTTTGACGGTTTTTAATTCGTCCCACTCCTCACGCAATAAAGAGGAAAATGCAGGAAATTTAAAACGGAAAAAAAGCTAAAATGGCTCCAGCAGTAAAAAAAAATGATGGGTGGCACACACTGCATTAAAAGTTGTGTTTAATGAGAGAATTTTTAAAATATGGCGTTGAAGACATGAAGTTTTGTGGTTTTGGTGTTCTATATCAAAACAAGACTTTTAGTTCAGAGGGTGTAGCGCTGTTGTAAATTTCGGGACAGACGTTTTATCAGCCCTGGTATCCCTGCACATTCTCAGTGGGAGAAAAGTTTGAGCTGAGGCTGGAGAGACAGTTTGAAAACCACCAACCAACCAGTCATCAAGTCATCTTTCTTCCTTGTTGATGTGACATGTCATAACAAAGCATTTGAAATCATTTTGTTCCCACCCTGCATTGTTAATGTTTGATAATTGCTTGAATTATCGAATGTTAACAATCCAGAGTGGGGGGAAATTGATTTCAAATGTCTCATTGCCTGAATCTTCGACCGCAAACACACACATCATGCTGTGCCATATGCAAGTGAGAGCCAGCTTTTGGCGTTAGCTGCATCTTTTCCCTCCGCTGACAGTCTGACGGTTGACAGTGTGAGATATATCATCATATTACCCAACCCTGCGACGTAACTTCTTCATTAAGGCAGTGACATTTGGAGGTTTTTCTTGTCTTCTCCCAGACAGTAAAACAAACCACTGAGGAAAAAAATGAGTAAAGTTGCATGTTTTTTTTTCTTCAGATTTGTGTTTTTTCCTTGTTGTAGAAAAAAAAAAACTCCTAAAAAGTAGTAAAAGGTGAAGCTGTTTCTGCTGACTGTTTTATGGAGGGAGAAGCTGCAGTGAGTTCATACATGTGCGGTCAGAATGGCAGACGCTCTGTGGATTCACGGCCACATTATTCCCACACCAGTGGAACAAACCTGAATCTTCTCTCTGTGTCTGTCTGGTTTGTCCAGATCGTATTTTGTTGCTTATTGTTATATCATGAAACCTTAACGGCCGTCACGAGGCAGGTCTGAATAAAGTTTTATGAATGGAAATGAATCTGTTCCTCTGACAAGATACTGATCTGAGATCTGAGCCTCCGTGCTGGGGGAAGCATTGTGATTGGCTGGCTACAGGGTAATTAGAAAATGATTGTTCCTCGTCAGCAGGACAGATACTAATCTGTTTTATCTGTGTGTGTGTGTGTGTGTGTGTGTGTGTGTGTGTGTGTGTGTGTGTGTGTGTGTGTGTGTGTGTGTGTCTCACAGGGCACCACTGTAGAGAACATCTGCTCGGAGCTGAGGTACCTCCCTGTGACTCAGACACTGGCCAAAGAGCAAGCGCTGCTCATCCTCTGTGACCTGTCCTACTCCAACAGCGACGCCGTGGAGGTCGCCATGGTAATTATACACACAAACGCACACCTGTCAGCACGCCGTGCTGTGAACGTTCTAGATACACGCTTCCAGTGGACATTTGAACCACGGCAGAAACCAGCTGCTAATGTTTGGATATTAGCGTTAGCTGTTAGCGCTAATATAACTTTCCTCGAGTTGACAACATTGTGTTCACAGAGTTAATGACTGAGATCTGCGAAAGCTGCGACTTCGTTCCAGTGTGTCCGGAAACTCGAGTGACAGCTGATCAGAAAGGCTGCAGACAAGCCCCAGATTATCTAAACCACTAAATGATGCTAATCAATGAGTTTTATAAATGAATATTCTCTAAATGCTCTTCACATACACAAGAACAGTTCATGCAGGTATATCGAGCTGCTGCAGTCTCTCCCTCTCTCATTCAGTTCATCAGTGCAAATCGTTTCCAGAGGAGTCCAGTAAAATCTGAATCTTTTTCTATTTTCTGATTCTTCCCGTTTTTTGGGGGTTTTTTTGAGGAAAAAAAAAGAAACAAGAAGGAGAAAAGGGAAAGAGAGAAGAGGGAGAGGCGTTTGAAGCTTCTAACAACATCTGGATGAGATTTAGCTTTTCTGTTGCAACACCTTGCTGATCTCCGTGTCCTCTGTCCCTCTCCTTCTTCTTCTTGTTTCTATTTTTTCTTCCTCCTCTTCTTCCCTTTCTTCTTTTCCTCCACCTCCAGTTTCTTCTTTCTCTTCTCTTTCTTCTCCTGTCTCTTTTACCTTTCCTGCTTTTATTTGCTTTCTTTTCTGTTTCTCCTTCTCTCTTACCCATTTCTTCGTTGCTGTCCTTCCTGCCCTTCTCCCTCATCTCTCCTATGTTCTGTCATTCCCTCTCTTCCCTTCTTCTTCCACTCTTGGCCACCCAGACTCAGGGGAAATCAGTCACTTCGGGGCTTTAAGCTCTTAATGGAGGGGATTAGTTCTTGTTCCTCTGATGTTTGCAGGCTTGTTTTGAGCTGCAGATACAGGAAGAGGAGTGGCGAGCCTGACATCCACCCAAACCCCACAACAAGGCTTTTATAAGAAGCCTCACTCCCACTTGCTGCCGACTCGTGTTGCAGAGAAATGTCAGCACTCATTTCCAAGTGTGGGTGAAATCTGTATAATCTCAGCGAGCTTCGCGGAGTGTAGCCGGTTCTCAGCCCCCGAGTAGCGTCGATTTATGCTCATCCAGAAAGCTCTGGGTGTGTTTGTAAACCCCTGAACCGATCAGCGGGCCGCTCCGCTGCGAGGCCTCCAACCCGAGCAAGAAACAAGTGCTTCAATATGTTTGAGGATGTGTGTGGGAAAGAGTGAGGAGCGCTCGGTCTGTCTGCATTTGGAGAGCGGGCTGTCCCTTCTTTAACTTGACATGTTGAAGCTGCGTCAAGTGTGTTGGAGGGAAAACGAAGAGATGCTCAAGTAGTTTCAGCAAAATATTTGGAAGCGACATTCAGACATGCTGTTTGTAAAAGCTGGAGAGCCCAGTGAGATTTTCATCAGCGTCCTGCAAACAGGACGAGGCTTCATACAGATTTAATTAAAGTAATAGCTCATATGTCTTCAATTCTTTAACAAATTTAAAGGATAAGTCTGGTGATATTCTGCATTTCCCCAAAACACACAGTGAATCTCCTTTTCTGTCCTACTGAATCGTACTGTGTGAATCCAAAACCTCATATGTCTTATTCCACTGTGGACAACACCATGTAACTGCAGCGTCCCTCACCATGTCTCCTGTCTCTGTCTTCACTGTCAATCACCAAACACAGACAAAAAATAATCTAAACAAAAAACTCAGAATAAGCAAACGTGGCGAAGAAGCTAACCAACCAGTTATTCCAGCTTTCATGCAGTGATGCTTTTTAGATGCTCAGTGTTACAGACAGGCTCAGTCAGTACTCAGTCAGCACTGATGTGGTGTGCTCAGCCCCGGGTCTCTGTGAAGCGAGCTGTCAGTCAGCCTGGGAGGCGGGTTTAAAGGTGTGTGAATGAGCTGCTGATTTCCTCAGGAGAAGAAAAGAGGAGTGTTTGTCCCCAGCCAGGCAGGGAGCACAGCTGGGCTGTTCTCTATTGTTTGTCCTAATTGAACTGCACAGCACACAGCTAATCCCCCTCTGCCCCCCCCCATCTCCCAGTTCTCACCGTCAGCACCTTATTAGGCAATTAACTCCACCCTCTGTGGTCTCAGTGGGGGGGACGCAGCCTGCCAGATGTTAGGATGAGAGTCTCTTTTAATCTGAGAGATGAATGTGTGTTTTTTCTTCTCTGTTTTTGTTGTCATGCGTAGCCTCCAGCCAGACTCTGACTGTACTGAGTGAATCTGTGCTGTCAGCTTCTTCATTTGCATGTTTCACCCATTATCTACAAATCTGCTCTCCTTTACTCAAAGTCACCTCAAGACTTTAAGGAGAAGTTTGGTCCCTGTGAATGAAAATCAGCTTTCAGATGCTTAAAACCTCCTTAATGCAACAAACTACCAATGAATTAGCTTCACTCTTGTTACGGTGAAACTTAAATGCGGCTTTAATACAAAGCAAATTCATTCCTGACCATTTCTCTCCCCTTCTCCGTCTCTGCAGTCTTTCGAGCAGGACGGACGGTCAAAGGACAGTGATCGCGGACAGATCCAGAAGGCAGCCAGCGCCATCATCAGTGCTCTGTCCAAACGCCACAACAGCACCATCATGCTGGCTGTGGTGGAGGTCA
The DNA here is from genome assembly GCF_017976425.1 of Toxotes jaculatrix. Classification (NCBI taxonomy): domain Eukaryota; kingdom Metazoa; phylum Chordata; class Actinopteri; family Toxotidae; genus Toxotes; species Toxotes jaculatrix. The sequence goes on along the minus strand of NC_054410.1, from coordinate 1,982,603 downwards.
AAGTGGAGACTCTGGTGAAATCCCCCCCTGCTGGTGAGTTTTAAGGTTTTGCGAACAACGTGCTGGCCAGTCGCTCAGTTCCTCTCAGTCCATGGGCACATATACAGTCCTCTGACTCTGTCCCTCAGGTTACCTGGTCCCGGTGCTGTGCGTGGTCTTCAGCATCCTGTGGATCTTCTGCATCGTTGTTTGCGTTTGGTGGACGCGCAAGAGGAAGAAAGAGCGTGAGAGAGCGGCCCGATCCGAGGACAGGACAGTCAACAACAAGCTGGAGCCACTGCGGAGCAACGCCCTCAAGGACAACCGCGACAAAGACATTCAGTACGAATGCAAGAAACTGATGGGCCCCTCCGACAGGATGTGTGACGGGGCCGAGGGCGAGGAGGACGGGGAGCGGGAAGGGGAGCAGGAGGAGGACGAGGAGAGGGTGCTGGGCATAGGGGACAAGTGTCCACCTCAGAAGTGCTCCATAGCGGGGGCGCAGGACAGGGGGATGGTTGGAAAGGGAGGGGTCATCTGCACGTCGCGCAGCGGTCCAGTGAAGGCACCACACCGGACAGCGTACAGCCCCAAGGACAACCGCTGTAAAAACCTGAATGCCGCCAAGCTCAGCGAGGACATTAACGACCATTATGTGTGAACACGTCGGAGGACGAGGGACCTTCCTGAATCAAAGAAAAAAACTGCAATGTCTTCAGTGTCACTGACTTTTCAACTCTTAAAAGCACCAAAAGTGAAGATTACAGATGCTTTAATTTTTGTATTTTTGTTTGTTACTCCTTATTTAACTTTGCTTTCTGCAGCACGGAGGCTTATTTTACCAAAAACCAACGAAAAATACAGAAAAACAACCAAAAAAAAAAAAAAAACAATATGGAAAATAAACATCACAGCTTCTGGATTTCAGTTTAATCGTCACACTGTTGGAATCAAGAAGAATTTTTTTTTCACTGTACTGATTTTTTTTAATGTTTACAAACTGTTTCTGTTTAGCTTCATGAGGACTAACGCTCATCTTTCTTTCTTTTGAACCTTGGAGATTTAACCGAACGACATTTGCTGGCAGCTGTTAATGTCGTTTCTTCTGTTTGGTGCATTCGGTTCCTGCCTGTCTGCCTTAGCCCAGACCTGTGGGCCTTTTCTACACTTGTCTTGTTATCGTGTCTTTTTATAAAAAAAAAAAAAGAATACTAAAAAAAAGTTTTATATGCATCTAAGTTGTTTGAAAGCTGGCACAGAGAAGCAGCTGTATGATACCTGGCATGAGAAGTTTTTGTTTACATTCATAAACATCTTTTCCATTTTGTTTAAGGCTTAAAGGGTCTTACACATACCCTTTCAAAATAATTGTCACTGCTTCCTGCGATGATTCTTCAGTATTTGCTTTGGTAGAAAAGTGCCTTCAGCCCTTATTTTTCTTTTCTCTCTCCTCCTGTAGACTTATGCAGATTTTAAATACATATAAAGGGAAAGATGTCCTAGTAACAACTCTTCATACCACAGTAAAGGTTATTTTCTTCGTGATGTACATATGTAAATATGAACAAATGGCTGTGTATATTTGAGTTTAGTAACTTAAGTGATGCTTTGTACCATAGTTATGCTAAAGAATACGATTGTTTTGTGGTTGTTGTTTTTTTTTTAATGATGTCATTCCGTTTATTAGTGTCTGTTGACACTACGACAGGTTTTATACAGATTTCCGGACTGTGTCCAGGGTCTCACTGAGTCAAGAGCATCGGTTTTAAAAGAAAACAGATCGTGATTGTTTGTCTTGGTGTGTTGTGATTATTTGTTACAGCTGTTAAGAAGACATAGCGAGTCTGGAGAGCTGTTTGTGAGGTCTGTCAGTCACTGTGAGAGGCGGTGAGGATACGAGCAGAGGGAGTCAGGTCTCATACAGCTCAGCAGTCAGTGCTACAGCGTCAGGAAGCTCCTCCCCAGCGGTCCTGGTCATTTCACCGGAGACTTCCAGAGTGTTTGAGGGACTTTTGATCCTCAGAAACAGAGAGTGAGTGCCACGCCACCTGTAAGATTCACCTATTTAAATTTGAGGTATCTGAGAGTTCAGATGATTTCTAAAAGCCCCTCTTCACTTCACTTCACACAAATCCAAGTCTTATGGGCTGACCAGCCTGCAAAGATCACCCTTCTAAAACCATTTCATTTTTTAGTCATGTTAACTCGGTGAGTTTCCCTGAGTTTAAAATATGTTCACACAGATTCACACAGGCCAGCTCTCAAAATGCAATCTGAGTGTCGCTCATTAGCTTAGTCCACTGACAGTTCTTTGGGAAACACTGTAGATGTTTGTCTTACACATCCCACAGGCTGTATGTATGTATGTAAATATTAAAAACACCCTGTTAGCATCCTGTTGAAAAGCAGCAGAGTGTCAGTACAGGCTGGTATCACCGGGTCACCGGGCAGCAGGGTCTCCTGTTGGGACGTTTTTGGTTTCCTTTGGTGCAAGATATTTGTGAATGGAGGAGGAAACAAGTCCAGTCTTCATCCCAAAAGTCTGGAGCAGTGAGTCAGACGTTGTATATTTTAGCAAACATGCCTGAACTCTTTTCCTTTCCCTTTTGAAAGTGTGCCACTGGTTCCAGATCCATTTTTCTGTCTTCAATTTTCACTTAATAATATCCCTGAAAACAACTTAAGCTTTGTTCGACGGCACTCCCTCCTTACAAACACACTCTTACTTTGAGTCATATATTGGCATTTCTTATATTTAACTGTCAGCGTTTTACATTCCCTCTGACAGATATGGTGGCAAAGGTGAAACACTGTGGAATGTTAATAGAAAATATGGTGCATTTGATGTCATTACACAACATCCTGTTATTCCTTCCCTTCTTTTCAGTGTAGTCAGGAAGTCCAGTGGGTTTAAAATGCAGTTTTTTTTGCTCCTAATTTGGCACAGAGGAAATTTGCCTTGTGCTTTGGTGGAGAGGCAGGTCTCGAACCAGCACGGATGCATCTGATTGCTATTTCCAGTACACACGGGTCACAGGGTCCAGTTTAAAAGCGCTGCTGCCGGTCTCTCTTTAGCCTCCTCGTTCGTTGGTTATAAATTCATTGTTTTTACAGTCTGTTGGCAGCAGAGATGCCAGGCAGGACAGCAGGGTGTTTAGTGACCATGAAAACCCTTCTTGTGCCGCGGGAGGCAATTTCATGAGGGCAATCAACTGCCCCTGCCGACGCGCTCTTTAGCAAACAAGGAATCTCCACTGTAGACAAAGGGTGTGTGGTTTGAATGGGAATCTACTCGCAGTGGATGAGTTTGTATCCTAATTTCTTTAACCCTGCTTTGGCCCCGCCTCTCCTCGTGTATCTATTCTGGTCTAATGAAGGGAACAAGTTGTATTGTTGTTGACGTTGCTGACTGTTGTGGTTGTTGTCCAGTGTTTGTAAAGAGTCTGTTTCTGCACTAAGAACACACAGGAAGAGAGAAACGTTGAGCATTACCTCCACAGCGGTAGTGAAAAAAAGGTCAAATATTCTCACTATCCGTGGATGAACATTATGTTTTCAATATTTTATGTTTTTGTTTGTAATGCTGATGAAAATCACGGAAAATCCAAATTCATATTCTGTCAGTAAATTGTGCATTGTGTGAGCCCTGAAGGGGCTGAATGTGCAGAACGTGTAATTATTTTGTACAAACTTTGGTAAAAGTCTTGGTTTGTTAGTGGAATTTTTTTTGTTTGTTCTTAGAACAATCCTATTATTTATTAAAGTATTTTATACCAAAGTTTATTGTTTTTTGTCTTTTTTGGTGTAAAGATATTTGAGATAAAGGTTTCTTATAACTGTCTTCATAACTGACCCTTCACTAAGCCACGCCCCCCTGAGGTATGGTCGGTGTGCCGGCTAATCACTTGAAAGTTGTGATAATTTCAAACCGTGGATCACTGATCATTTCAGACAGAGGTAAACAAAAGCAGCTTCTCATTTTTAGCTGGCGACCGTTGGTTTTACCTGCTGAGATGAAAAATCCGACTGACTTTGTATGAAAATCAGTAAATAAAATAAATCAGAAATAAAAGAGACTAAGCTAAGCAGGACACAGTCCCTAACATTAGCCTACAATGGCCAACTGCTTCGTTAAAACTCAGTTTTACACGATAAATTGTATACACGTTTCTGAAAAAATCCTGTTTTCTGCTTGTTATCAAAAATTCTGTCTCAATGATCTGTAGAGTCTCTGAGTAACCAATCAGCTGTCTCTCTGCCTGCCGCCTCATTTAGGCGGCAGGCCAATGAAGTGAGTCCTTCGCGTGCCTCCATCTGCTGCTTTAATGACAGTGTGGGAAATGATTAACATTAGCCCACTCTGCATGAAAGCCTTCCAGCAGCTGTGCTGGACATCCATAATGCTCGGTGGGACGTTATGTGCCGCGCTGTGTGGTTCATTAACCCGACAGTTGTTTTGGGAAGAATGGGAAACGTGTCTGGAATCCTGGATGGCACGGCGCGCAGGTCACATGCACGTACAGGGCACGCTTGCTGACCTACTTGGAGAGAAGCACAATGAAGGAGAAGGAGAGTTGAGGGCGTAGTAACAGGAGGAAGGGCCAGTGGTGGCATCAGGGTCACGCGTCGTCCAACAATACAACATGTAGGCTAAAGCCAGATTCCTGCAGGAGCTGGCTGTTGCGAAGGCTGGCGACTTTTTCCCTGCTGTGTGTTTGCATGCATGCATGACACGTCTCAGCGCCGCAGAGCGTGTTCAACTGAGAATCACAATGAAACAGTGGCTGCAAATAATTTCAGCATTTGAGCTGAAACGTTTACACAGTTTGAAGAAACACTGTCACCACAAAGTACATTTAGTGAGTTTTTGATTGGATCACATGAACTTCATCAGCAGATAAAAATCACTTGTCACGTATCAGTGTTTTCTAAGTGCTGTAAGGACCTCTCATCCATGATATCTGCAATTAAACTATTTTCCTAATTTGGCATTTGGATTAGAAAAAACAGACGGTTTATGGTTTTCAGAACATTCAGAACCTATATTTTTGATTCCTTATATACCCAGAGTGACGTGTGCTCATGATACGGGATTAGTTAGAACATCATCACTACAAAGGTAATTGGATAAAAGGTAAGTGCTACATTGACATGATACCAACCACCAATCGTGGTCACCTGGTGCTTTGAACCAGTGTTCGCTGGGTTCCTTTGAAAACACCATTTGAAAAATATAGTGTTCACGACTCAGTTAACGGAAAGTTCCTTTATGTAAATTTGTTGTCAGCTACTTCCTGTTCCTAACTATGATGGAAGTATGCAAATAATTATTTACTATTGTGGACAGGGTGACATGGCAACACCTTCTTGTGTTGTATGTCATCAACTGAGTTACACACAACATGAAAAGTTCTCAGAAACACAACCTGATCAGAAACATTTGAAGGCAGCATTTGGCTCATGTGGTCAGTGTCAGACATCATTCATTGGCTGTTCTAGTTGTCACTCACTCCTCAGCTGTCATTTGTTTACTATCCTTTGGCCACATGACAAGGAGTTAGCCAATGAGCAGAACTCTTCCCCACTAAAACAAAATGGCAGCCGGCATGAAAAAGTTTCAGAAAGTGTTTTATTTAACAATAACTTAGCGTGTTTGTGATGCAGGTGAGCGTTTCAGTAGATATCAGAGAGTTGGTGTTGACTCAGACTGTTTGTTTGGTTGTGGTGAAATGGCCGCCATCTTTGGAAGCTCCCTGTCCCCCTGTGAGGAATGTAAGTAGTTCAAGTTTTTCACACAGTACTTTTTGTTTTAGAAGACGAACAGTTCACTGATTTTACCTTGTAATTTTAGAGCCAGAGTCTTTCAGCCAGACTGAAAAATGTCTGAGCTTAATGCTGCTGGCTGAAGTTAAAAAGGTCGAACCCTTAGTCGAGAGTTTTTGGTCAGAAAACAATGAAAATGTCCAGCTGTTGTTTCATCAAACTATTATTTCAATGTCAAGAAAGAATAGTTTTTAATTGTATTTTCTCTGAATTACTGAAAAACAAGTTTTGCCAAACTGATGTGCACAGTTCAACAAACACCTTTAAAGCAGCCGTGCAGTTAATGCAGCTTTGTTGAAGCTGTTTCAGTGGATAAAGATAAATAAATATTCAGCAAACATTCATGTTATTGTGTCCAACCGTTGTGTCTTCCTCGTTAAAAACAGTAACCTCCCCCACTCGGAGAACACACAGTTCAGTTCTAAAAAGCTCAGCAGATAATTTTGTTGATGATTAACAGCTGTGATCTGTACAACCATCAGTGGGACGCTGTCACTGAACTTCCACATCGTTAAATCCACTCATTTCATACAAAAGATGCATCAAATGAGCCAAAACTGTGTCTGCGTGGACAGATTTTATTTCAGTCCCACTTAGAAAGGATCCGTTCACCAGACAGTGCAAACTTTTATCATTAGCTTCAGTCCAGTTAAGTTTCTTTGGCCTGGATGGCTGACCGGTCCACCCCACAGCCAACCACATGCCTGAGCGACACTAACTGTGGTAAAATACTCACGGAGAGAAACAACACGGCTTCACACTCCATTGGATGCTCGCTGTCTCGGATCAACGGCCGACGCAGAGCCGTCTCCACGGTGATGTGATGAAGGCTTCGCTTGATGTTTAACTCACAGTCTCACATCTTCTGTGTCCAGACAGACAAATCCCTGTGGCCCATTATCTGCTGAGAGGACGGATGGCTGCCATACCACAGTCACCAGGCACGCAGTACAGGTGGGTCAGCTGTGTTTCAGGTAAGTCAGCTGTGTTTCAGGTAAGTCAGCTGTGTTTCAGGTAAGTCAGCGGGTTCAGGGGAAAGACGCTGTTACGGTTGGAGGTTTGAACAGAAACATTCTGGTTTCTGAACAAAAGATTCTGACAGATCATATTATTTATTATCATAGTTCACAGACTCATAGACTTGTGTCCCAGAGTGGGCTCAGAGTGGTGAGCGAGCTTTTCACTGTGAGCTGTGTTAGTTAAATGCATTTACCTCAAACTGAAGAATTATTTATTAGATACTCAACCCGATGAAAGCCAAAGCTCCGGTGACATGCACAGACTCTGCAACCAAAACGTTTTCTTGATGAAAAAGAAGGTTATGTTTAAATCTATAAAAACAGTTTTTCTTTTGTATTTTCGAACTGTGATGATGTTGTGATGATGTTGAGTCTGAGGTCGTGTTCTTGGCGTTTTACAAACGTTACGATGAAAAGTGGACCAAGGAAACCTTGTTGAAAAGGTTCGAGTGTCTGAGGCTGAGTGAACGTTATCCACACGCAGCAAAATCCAAGGTGTTCTCTGACCTGCTGGTTTGGCGCCACTCAGCTTTTAAACACAATGACCTAGATATAATGGAGCTGGGTGGCTCAGTGACTTTACCCCGCCTCCTCCTGCTTCTCACACACACACACACACACACACACACACCCTGTCTCCACACACACTCTCTGCTGTGGGACCAGGTCCATGTGAGTCAGTGTCCATCTTTATGTATCTTCGTGTAAAAGCACACGGCAGGATTAAACAAGTGACTGAACACCGTTGCATTTCACCGCTGTTTCCACCTAAGATGGCATTTATGGTATTTTCATAAATTAATTTTACTAATCTCTCACCTGAACATGATTCGAGTTGTTTGTTTTTTTGTTTGTTTGTTGTTGTGTCTAGCTCCTCTGAGGTTTGAATCCACTTACCGTCAGTCGCTTTGGACAAACTTGTTGCCCAGTCAGTGTCGTGTAATTTTCTCTCCTCTGATCCATGTGTGGCGTTTACTGCTTATCTCTTACATGATCTTTGGAATGTAATTTATTGCACATACGTTGTTAAATTGCTGCAAACTGTGTGATTTCATGACGCCCCTGCAACACCTGTCCCTGAGACAGACGCCTGGCCCGTATCAGCGTAAAGGTCCTGGGATTTAGTGAGTGATTCTGAGCATGAAGTCATTCACTTGTGCTTTATTTGCTCTCTTGCTCTCCGGAGCAGAAGGAGCTGAAGTTTCATGCTGTTGGTGTTGGTGTTGATGTTCGGTCATTTAGTTTTTACCAGGATGTTTGCAGCTACATTTTACTGCAGCTCACACATTACTGACATCATCTATTCCTCTTTCTTTCTCTGACAGTTTTAGTTTTTTGTTCGCTCTTTGTTAGCTTTGGCCGCTAACGGTGCAGAATGAACAGTGGACAATCTTAATTAGCTTCTTGGGATTCGTTTGGCCTGAGAAATGACAGTTTCCGTGTCAACTCTATTCATTTGTGCACAAAGCGTTTTGAATTTCAGACGATTTTCACCTGATACCTGCTGGGCTCCGTTATCTCTCATCACATCTAATGATTCTTCGTTTGAAGGAAGTCATGATGAGTCACTGCGGCTTTGAGGAGCTGCTAACCCTCCAAGAATTTAATCTGTTCAGTCTCTTGTTGAGTTGAACTCCGACGTAGCAGTCGGATGAGTTTGAAACAGATAGGGGCTCATGGTTCGACAGCACGTTAGGCAGAGGGAAGCTTGCACATGGATAAGGAGCCAGGGAAGGAAGCAGGAATGCTCAGTGGAGCTCCCGAGGACAGCAGGAGAGCCGGATTCCTCCTCGGAGCAGCCACGCCTCGGCCTCTCTGCTGGCGGTGAGCCCTCCGACTCCTCCCAGGGTTAGGGCCGAGTCCACATGTTCAAACGGAGATGAAAGGCCCCCGGTAGGAAGGTTGTCTGTGCCAATACCAACCGCCTGCCAAGTAAGCCCTGCTTAGTGCGCTCTCCCAGATGTTCCTGACACACTGAATATTCTGCTCTTCACCTCTCCCCGTGGACGAGGAGGGAGCCTCCGCCTGACCCCTTCACATCAAAGTGTGGAGGAGGACTCAAAACAATGAGCACCTCCAGAGAGAGAGAGAGAGAGAGAGAAAGTTTTATGTATACGTGTCTGTGTGTGCGTGCTTGTATGTGTGTGCGCGTGCAGAGAGGGAATTGATGATTTAGGAGGGTAAGGAGTGGGTTGGGCCCCTCATCAGAATAGCTGACATTAATGCCTGTGTCCTGTGGGTATGAATTCAGAGAGAACACATACTTTGAGGCCACGCCTGCATCTGTTTGCTGATCATTTCATTCAGCCCGTCCTCTTACTGTTACTCTGAAAGTTTTCAGTGCTGTTTACAATATATGTCATTATTATCATTATTATTATTATTATTATCATTATGTATAAGCAGCATTTTAATGTTCGGCTTGTTCACATTAAGCTGATTTTAACTATTTCACATACAATTTACTCCCAACTCAACATCCACTTCTCGTCTTTTTCCCAGGCTTTCAACACATATCACATAGTCTTCACCCACAGATGAGTTTGCTCTCAGGCAAAGTTCATTCCATACAGTTTTAGAAAAGGAGCTTAGATCCTTTACTTAAAGGATCTTTTTTTTTTCCAAATCTGTTCTAAAACAGAACCAGGTGTCCACATGTAAATGGCTGAAATAGAAGTGAGAATCTGATTAGAATCACTTCATTCAGTTCAGAAGAGCAGTTAGATCATTGTAGTGGAGTAAAAAGTACATTTCCCTCTGAAATGAAGCTGTTGAGTATCAGAGAATGGATATTCTACATGCAGAATGAGTAAATGAGCAATGTAGTTGATTTACTGCGTGATCACAAGTGTCCCAGGATTCCTCTAATTGATTAAAATGATGATCAACAGGAACCATTTTCAGATTAGCAGGATTTAGCTTTGATGAGCATCATCTGTATTTTAACAAAACTCTGAAACAGTAGCCAAACGTCTAAGTAAGCAGCTGAGAGCAAAACAATCAAATACATTACAACCCACAACATGTGGAGCAGATAGAGTCATTTAAGAGTTGAACACAGCACGCCTGGCTTACGTGCACACCACCCAAGGCTACACATTTTAGAGACAAGCCTCGACTCAGAGAGGAACGCCGTAACTCCCAACCTGTTCCGTCTATTCATCACGACACATGGACTGGATCTGTTTCACGTTGGAGGTTCACTGCACACACACACACACAATGGAAGCTGAGGAGACGCTCACGCAAGAGGGAAAGTGCATCTTATTGTGTTACTGTAAGACGCGTGATCTTGTTAGGCTTACGTAGTTGTGCGTGCTGCACGGTGTTAATTTGTTGAATGACGTGGGTCGGTTAGTTCTGTAACGCAACAAAAAACAGCCTGAAGGCGGAAGCAGAAGTTTGTCTGTGGCTGATGGTCGTGAGGCTCAGTGTGGTTTCTAAACTCGCACGTACAGACACTAATGAAGAATATGCTTTAAATAAACACGATCTTTTGAATAAACTATTTGGTAGACACAAAACCGAAAGTTAAATAGTTTCACAGCTTAGATTTTACAGAGTGTAGCTGTTTAATAGTACAACTACATGTCTGTCCAGTGTATCCAGTATATTTATAAAATAAAGAATATGTGACACTTAATAAATGAAAGAAAATCAACATGTCTGTAAAGTTGGGTATATTCGATTACTTTCTAACTACAGCATTACGGCATGGAAACAGATTGGTTGTACAAGCTGACTGTCTGACCTTTGACTGGCCTCTCTTTTAGTCTATACAACTCACACACACACACACTGTCACTGTCAGTAACACACACACACACACACACACACAGACACACAGACGTGACACAGGACGAGCCGGACCTTACGTCATGCCATCTGCACGCTGTGAGGTCGAGCCCCGGGGCGTTTGGGTTGAGACAGCGTGATGGACGGACCACTGTGTCATCAGTTGGCCGGAGGTGCAACAATAAGGCTTAATGCGTGATTAAGTCCCAAATCAGCTCTCATTATGGGTGAGCACGTCAACTGTGAGCACAGCACAGCTCGCTTTCAGAAAACTGAACCCTGCATCCAAATCTGCCCTGAACCCCCCACCCCCACACCCCCACCACCCCCACACAGTGGCTCCACGAGTTTCTGCTGTTTTAGTCTCTTTGCATCTTTGACTCTGTCACCGTTACACGGTGTCTGTCTTCTGATACTTTATTTAAAGCTGCAACACGCGACCTTTCAACATGCGTCAGCACATTTTATTGATGCCGCCTTGAAGTTCTCGCTCCACTGCTTGTCATTCAGATTGATGAACTGATAAAATTAGCCTGAGGCCGAAGTAACCACCATCCCATAATCCTTCACAGACACTAAAAACACAACGTAAATGTGCCAATCTGACATTAAAAGAATCCACCCTGAGGATGAGGATTAGGTTTTTAAACAGGTCTGGTCTGCTGCTTTCTTTGCTTTGATTTTTGCATTTCACATACTCGACTTGTGGATGGATGAACAAAACCTCGGTCTTTAACACGAGAGATAGCTGTTAATGTTCCATTTCCAAATGACTACCAACCTTAACCAGCCTAACTTTAACCAATGACCTTATTTCAATCCAAAACACTCCATTGTCACTTCATAAAACAGATTTACTTTTGAACAGTAACTGGTAGTGGTCGGTGGCACTGGGAGACGACCACGATGAACCATAACACCCATCATAAATATACGCCACTTCTTGGAGAACTGTTCTAAACTAAACTAAACTAAACTGAACGCCTTTACGTGAGAGTAAATCATCATCATCATTGATCAGTAATCATGTTATCGGTGAGTTTATGTACATACGATATCGGAAAATGTTCTGATAAATGTTGTGAAACAGATTTTAACCATGTAATCCAGTGCTAAGGTTCAGAAATCAACTCATCATCAGTTAACTCCTCGTGGAGCGTGGACTGTCCTGAAAATGTGTCGCTTCTAATCTGTTGGTGACATGAAGTCATGGAGACGCTAAACTCTTTAATGCAGCTCGTCTGTTTCTTCATTTTTTTTTCTCCTCTGACATTCATCACATCCAAACCTCCCTGAAGTGAAACATCCGACTTTGCCTCTTCAGGCACATTCCACTGACACAGCACCAGTCTTGTGTGATGTGCCTCGCACTTTCTCTCCCTGCTCTCCACGCTCTTGTCTTGCCTTGCTCGCACTTTCATCAGACTCCAACCTTCCATCTCCCTCCACGAAAACCGCCAGAAATGGTTTGTGCCAGACAACACCTCTGTAACATTAAATCTCCCTCCTCCTTTTTCTCATTACACCCCATCCCCAGTGAAGGAAAGCATTGTTGAGGACTGCATCTCTGCCCTCGCCTCTCTGGGCACATTTCACTCATACCACTTTATGCTACCTGTCTATCAAGACTACACCACAGGCGCTTGTTGAAGTGCGATAGTATAACATGATCAAAGGCTGATGGAATGATAAACCAAGCTTTTTTTTTTTTATTTTAGACTGGGTTTATCATTAGAAACCTCCTCCACCACCCTCAGGATTTTGGAGGAGCTGAATTGGCATTTTAAATGAGACGTGTTGAGATCTGTTCGTTTTAGTGCGCAGAGAGAAACGAAAGAGTCTTTGCTGGAACCAAGTTACCTTATAGCTGCTGTCAGATGAGAACATTAACTGCAGTTCTGATTATTTTTAGCGTGTTTCTGCTTGAATTGAAGGATTAATTGTTCGGCTTTGGGTTGAGGAAGTTTCACGACCCTTGGGCTGATGGTGTTCCATGAATGCTATGTGCTGATATTTGCAGATTTATGGCTGTCAGTCCAAAGCTGCTGCAGACGTCTTTTCTTCTGCAGAGACAGAGAGACTTTCCCCCCACAGCAGGGCAACACTTTAGTCCTAAATTTAAACAGCAGGATATGATATCACAGGTATAGATATTGTGCGTTCATCCACAATACACACAGCAGACGTGTATTTTGAGAGGCCTCGTCTGATCATCAGCACATGTTTATTTCTATTTAGATTTGTTCCCTGATCCCTTTGGATTCAAGCCTTGCAGCGTTGTAACGAGGGCCAAACCCATATCCATGCATGATGTGACTTTTCTGCTCACATACAGATACACAAACACTTATGGGTTATGATAAACATGAGGTTTCTGATGATTACCATGTGAGACGCCACAAACGCACAGAAACACACAGTGTAGTACTACAAAGTGATGAGGTTTACATGCCCAGAGTGAGCGAGAGCTCCCTCTGTTTGAATTCCACCACATTTATAGTTTTGTTATTGTCACGCACTGTCAAAAATTACATGTGAATGTGACTGTTGTCCCATGTGGGCCACCATACTGAACTGGAAGAGCCCAGGGATCAAGGCATTTTTATTCAGGAAACAGCAGGGAGCATCTTGTAAAGCTGTTTATGACACTTCTGTTCTAAGTTTCCAGTCCATCATTTCACAGTTAAAGAAAACTGTGTGTTTTAATTCCTGCACTTACGCTGAATAATCAGTGTAATTACTTCCTCTGGTTTAGCGTCAGCTCCTCTCTATCATGTGGTTCACTACTAAAACTTTCAAATGTCTTTGGCGCATATTTCTTCCAGAAACCTGCAGATGTAAAGCTGCCCGCAGCCTTTCGGTCTGTGCCAGGACCGAAACTGGTTTAGGATTCAAACCAGCAGGTCTCGTGTGTATGTGGATCAAATCATGAAGTTCAGTTTTTGCAGCAGTTAATAAACTCTTGTCTTCAGAAGGAGCAGAGCGTGTGGTGAAACCTCGGCAGTGCGGATCAGTAAATATGTTCTTACGAATCGTTACTTGTGATGAAATCTTTGCCGAATTGTGTTTGATGATTCACAGACTCTCCGGTATGAACCCGGTGTCATCAGTGATGACACGCGTGAGTTTTTATTGGTATGAACACGTCACCTGTGACCTGAGTTTGTCGAACCCTCTGTGTGCGATTTTTCGGCTGAGAAAAAGCACAAACACCAAGTTTTTTGTTTGATCAGGAGTCTTATATAATCCGTGACTCACTGGCTTTTTGGTACCAACACGACATGGTTACCGTTAAGGTGGAGTTTGACTGTTTGTTGTTTTTACTCAGAGATTCACGAACATGGCATCGTCACTTCTGCAGCGGGTTTGCCAGACTATTGTATAAGCTTTAACTCTGACCACAGCAGCTGTCAAAGTAGAGAAAGAGCCGTGTATAAACCTGACAGGGGAACACGACCAGCATATAAATCTTCTCCTCTCAGGGCTCGGCTTTGATGTCCGACAACAAGAACCGACCTGTGTTTTTCCACCCTTCAAGTGAAACCAAAGACCTCAGCGGATTTTGGAGAGGTAGTCGAGGACTTTTCTGCTGATGTCTCAACTTAGGAAAAGCCTTTGAACTGAACACCTCTTCACAGGCTTGCTGTCCTCTGCACTGCTGCTGGTCCTGGATGGATGGATGGATAGATGGGAGGAGGGTGGGATGGATGACTTCTCTTGAAAAGAGGGGCTTGCTGCTCTTCAGAGGCAGCTGAGCTGAGACAACAGCGGCAATGCTAAGTGGCTCCCGTGAAGAGGCCTTCAGAAGTCCGGACAGAGGTTAATGGGCCACTTCACCCCTGAGTTTCCAGGTCAGATCGCAAGATAGACATCAGCCCTGTGCCACGGAGAAACCACAGCCCACTCAGCCACCCACAGCTCAGGCCGGGGGTGGGAGGGGGGGGTTATAGCTCACTGAAGAGAGATATTTTCTTGTGATTGTGACAAACTGTTTTCTGGGTTTTTACTAAGTGAGAGGGGAACCTGTTAATGTTTGGTCCATCTGTTGTCTGCAGTTCTGCTTTTTCTATCCTCTTTACTTTCAGCGTTCCTGTTCCTGTATTGTTGAATAGCTTCTTGGTCACTTTGTGCCCAGGCTTAAATGCCCAGAGTGGATTTCTACCACCGAGTCATTTTAAAACTACAGCATCAAAGCTCTTTCTGTGAAGCTTCTCTCTGTGTGGCAGGTGAAACACTGAGATTCTGATCTTTCTGTGTATATACATGTGTCTCAACACGGTTCACCACTGCCTCTACACTTAAATAACACTGATGCATCTTCTAACTGCAATGGAATTTTAATGCCGCCTGTAAATGGATCCATGGGACATAAATCATCATCCCTCGCTGTTTCAACATGGAAACATGTGGAACCCGAGCATCACAGTTTTCACTGTGCTGAAGAAGTTAAAGTCTGTGTTACAGAACACAGCAGTGTATGTAAATCAGAGCATATTTCTCTACTTCCTCCGTGACAACCCCCCGCCCCACCGCAGCCATCCTACACCTCAGCCTGGCCAGTGCAGGCAGGTTGGTGCGTTGGCTCACGCTTCAAAGCCTCAACTTTGCTTTTAACCAAAGTCTTACAGGGAGAAGGCGGGGGCAGCCCCAGATGCTTCTTGTGGAAGTCCAGCAAAGTGCCAGGAGATGGATCTGAGTATCAGACATGCTGGAAAACAGAGGGACAGACAGTTCACATATCCTGGTCATCGCTCGGGTGTCTCCAAGCTGCTAGACACTCTCCTCACCTCAGGGAAACACAACTCCCGTTTTAACACCATGATCGACATGTAGAGCGCGCAACGTGAGAAGGAAACACTCAGTGCAGAGGTATGCAGATGGAAAATTTGCCCTCAACATTGCACATTTTATCACTGTTTGCAAAACCAAATGGATCAAGTTTCACTTGGAGTCAAATTTATTAGTTTAATCAAAAATTAAATTTATTTGTGCAGCCAAAAAAATACTCAAACCAAGATTCAGTCAACAGTTTATTCACTCTCCTGAAAACAGGACCTCAGTATTAAATTGCCGGTAACCATAGCAACAATAATTCACGGTAAACTCAATGGTGGCTGTAGCTTCATCATCATAGTGAGCGCAGATTTTGTGATTTGCAAATGTGAAACTAAATCACTGATTACAAATCTCATGTTTAATGAAGAATAAGGTCATACGTGTTATACGTGGTTATACGTCACATGTGATCACAGCTGCTTGAAAAGACTCTGCGCCCTCAGGGATCCCGATGCATACTCATCCGTCAAGGCTGACGGGTGGTCAGATACGTGTGAGCACACATTCCTGGTAGATTACCTTGAATGCTGCTGTTTACCTCGTGACTGTGGTGGCACAGGATGAAATGATTGCCCCCGTGACGACTCTCCACAGCACATAAATCCTTCCTCACAGCTTTATAAACTCCTGTGCAGTGTTTTGGCATCTGATGGGTCTTCCAACTCACAGATCGATTACACAAACTCTTCCATTGTATTTCATCACCTTAGCTGTACCCAAAACAACACCCCCACCTACGCAAAATGCAAAGGGGTGTATGTGGTCTGAACGCCCTCTCATGGAGCACCTACTGCAGTGATGCTTTTTTTGCTGACATGATACCTCTTCATCTTTAGGCCTTCAGATATTCAGGCCCTCATACACTCCCCTGCACTGTTCCATGAAATGTTCTTTCATCTGCTTTAAATGCAGGTTTGAATTGTCCCTGAAAATAATAATGAAGTGATAAGCTAAACCACCTCCTTGACCCAGAAACACTTCAACACACACACACACACTCACACACACACAGAGCAGTTAAAGTTTTTAGTTTATTAAAGAGAAAAGTACAATTACAGAGCTTTAGACTCACTGGAGTTAATGATAAACAGATTAACAAAAACCAGCTTCGCCTTCGTGGCCAATACAAACAGCTGCCTCTGTTTCTTAGGCTGGAAGATTGTTATCAGTACTGCGGATGCTTAGCACCTTTATAACGCTGCCTACCCTAGTTTCACTCACATATCTGGCAACCAAGAAAACCTGTTGAGCACCATCTGATATGAGCACATTGTTCAGCTGCAGCTCAGGTTTCCACGCTGTCACCTCCCAGACACAACTGGACACGAGCTCTGCGGTATTTTCACAAAGCTAACACACACCTGCTTCTGATTCACACACGCACATGCTGTATCAGCCGCGATCACTGACAGGTCGGTTTGCTCATCCTCCCAGAGAAACGTCCGCGGCAGAGGAAGGCTGGATCCACTCAGGAGGAAAAATGAAGGCTTTTATTTCAAAGCCTGATTCATTTTTAGGAATTCATCAGTCACTACTTCAAAGATGCGGATGACTGAATGCTACAAAAATGTTAGTAGGTAGTAGTAGGTTGGCAAATGGCAAAATCTCATGATTTTAATGCTTGAAAATCGATGTTTGGGGGGAGGTTGTGCACGTTGTAGACCAGGGTTTGTGGTTCTGCATTTTCCACATTTCCAGAAAAATTATAGTCCACGTTTATCACTAAACTGTTTGTGACACTTACTTATTTGTTGAACTTTATCAGTAGTGGTGCTTAAGGAATAAGGCCAACAGTCTATATTTCCTTCCATGTTAAAACTAACAATGATTATATAAAGTAATGTTTAGTGAGATCAAGGCTGATTCTTAATAAAGTTAGCTCAGTTAGCTGATTACAGCTCTGTTCTCAATGGTACACAGCCTCAAAGTCGTCATCTTTTATTGTTCCATGTGTGAATCCTGTCAAACAGGAAATAGCGAGCAGATCCATGCAGTGAGGAGTGAAAACATTACAAGCCGCGATGGCTGCATACCTCCTCTGATGCCGACCGCCATAACAGCTGGGGGCCGAACGTTAGCATCAAGTGTCATCATCTGTCTTTTCCTTTTTACGTCATTTAATGAGTTGAACTTTGACCTCTGAGCTCTCTGAGCTGATTTTTCAACTCCTGCGTTTTTACAGCCGCGAGCATCGACAGCTAATTTAGCAGATTTAGATGTTTTACATTAAAGTTTTTCTTTAATGTTGTTGCAGTTGATTTTTACATGATTCAGTTGCTTCACTGGAGTAAAAGCAGTGACACCTCAAAGTCAGAAATACTCTGATACAAGTCCTGCATTCAAATTTTTTCTCCAGAAAAAGAGAAGTGTCATCCACAAAATGTTTATTAATAAACAGTAAATAGTTAAGTGTCATGTTATCATACGTATGTCATTGGATCGTTACTGATCAGCAGAGTTGGGGCTGATTTATTGTGGGTAGCATCAATTGTAGCATCTCTTTCCTTCATTTACACTGTTTACACTGCAGCAGCCCCCAG
The DNA here is from genome assembly GCF_017976425.1 of Toxotes jaculatrix. NCBI lineage: Eukaryota > Metazoa > Chordata > Actinopteri > Toxotidae > Toxotes > Toxotes jaculatrix. The sequence goes on along the minus strand of NC_054410.1, from coordinate 1,964,611 downwards.
ACAGTGTTACGCATTGTGTCTCTCCTCCAGTCCACTGAAGTGACTGCAACCAGCCATGAAATAGTCCAGTATAACCCCCTGTACAACTACAGGTTGTTTTCACACTCAGGCTTTTCTACAATTAAACAACCAAGAGATAAAATTAGTTGGACAGATCCAAGCTGACTGTTTTCCCGTGTCCAGTCTTTATTCTGAACCTAGCTAACAGCTTGTGACTGTTGCTTCATGCTTTCCATGCAGATATGAGAGTGGTTTCAGTTTTCTCATCTAAATCTCTGCATGAAAGCCAATAAGTGGATTTCCCAAAATGTCAAAAGATTCCTTTAATACGTTAGCGAGCTGGAACCCGTAAAATCTGCCGGCAACAGTTGTCATTTCAGCTGGCAAAAAAATTTGAGAAGCAGCTTTTGTCTGAAATCAGGGGAAAGCTCGGGTCCTGCGTGACCCTGCACAGGATAAGCTGGTATAGAAAATGGATGATGAATGGATGGATAGAAACTGAACTGTAACTCACACATCAACTGTTTTACAACACAGTTGTTTTAGAATTGTACTAATAAGCAAAGTTTTGTTCCACCACAGTTTTTTATTCAAACTTTCTTGGTCATTTGTGAGTTTGAGAATTTCACAAATGCAAAGCTGAGAGTCCTCACATGAACACCAGTCTCACACACTCACTCACACACACATGTACTGTCTCTTCTTTGTGTGTGTGTGTGTGTGTGTGTGTGTGTGTGTGTGTGTGTGTGTGTGTGTGTGTGTGTGTGTGTGTGTGTGTGTGTGTGAGTGTGTGAGTGTGTGTGTGCGTTGAAGACATACCATGCCTGATTATTCATGCTGTTAAGACAGTGGCTGGTCCTGAGGTCTGCAGCAGCTGTTCTTTTTGTCTATGCATGTGTAAGTCTGTGTGTGTGTGTGTGTGTGTGTGTGTGTCTGTCTCAGAACAAAGTAATCACTGGCTGAGGTGATGCTAAAGAACTTACTGTACTGAACGTCTGACCTGACTCACACACACAGACTAGACACAACTCATCTGATCATTGCACACTCGTCTCCTAAAAGGTGAACGTTTTGTATCAGAGACACATGTAAAGAAACACATACTGTGTAACATGCAAGAAGTCATATGAACACACATTTATATATTCTATATATTTTTTTGTTGTTAACGTTACTCCATTGCCCATGTGGTGCATTCAAGGACGACTAAATGTTGGGAATTGTAGTCAGCTGCCAAAAAAAACCAAAAGAAGCAAAAACACAATTATCATTTAAAAATAAATAAATAAATAAAGGATTTCCTGAATTTGCAGTCAAATGATGTATTTAAATGATCATGGATTCAAACTGCAGGCTGAAAAAAACGAACATGAGTGTAAATCAGCTTTACCTTTGCTGTTACCTTGGTGTTGTGACCTTTGCACACCAAACAGTAAACCAAGACTGCTGCCCGAGACACTGCCTCACCTCTAATCCCATCTCACATCGCGCTTCCCAGAGAGCGGATTAGTTGGTTCTGTTTGGATCTGTCACCTGGAAACACGGAGGAGCTGATTTCCTGTTTAACCGAGATGTCGATAAATGAATCAGGCGCACACACGTCTTTATTAGCACAGCACTTTCCAAAACAGTCCTGATGTTGTTTGTAAGCATAAAATAATAAAAACAAAAAATGATTCTGAACAAAATCATTAACAGGATTTAAAACCTTTCTGTCTAGTTGTCTGACATTCTGACAAATGTGAGAAGTTTTCTTTTTTTAAGCCCGTACAAATTAGTCAAGTGAAACAATGTGAGATAAGAAAAAAAATCGCTCTCATATGCACTCATGATAAGGGGATAACAGCAGACACTGAGTCATATTAGTCGGTCACAAGCCAGAAAGTTTGGGAATCACTATTTACAAAAGCTCTAGATATTTTTATTTGTATTGTGAAATTCAAATCAATCGTGGGAAATATGTTTCCCTCGTAGATAATCCAGTCATTGTTCTGGCAAGTCTTCATTTACAAATCTACTAATCACTGAGCAGTCTTGTTCTAACAAATCTGCTTCATGATGCATCAAACATCAGTGGCACAGGTTCAGTTTGGCGATGTTCTGTGTGGGAACCTGCTTTTTTTTTTCTTTATTCAGAATCCACACAACAGTAATTTGATGTTTGCTGTGGTGAACCTGGTGAAACCACGACAGACTTTCTCAAGTCACCAAAACCAAATACTTTAATCACCTTCCTTGATTATTGAGATGACAAAACTATTCTTCTTCTTTTAATCTTTAGACAAGAGACCCAGAAACTGATGACTCCAAAATGATGCTTCACATATGCCAATTATTCTTTCTTCACAAATGGCCTTAGACCGGAACATCAACAACTGGAATACGATGAGATGATCCAGTGCGTGGGAGACGTATTTTTGTATTTTATCTCGGATTCTCGTTCTAGATCTCATGATTATCCCTTCACAGGCTGGTGGCCTGCCAACACAAACCTGAGAGTTTGCTGTAATTCATCACTGATCGTCTCTCACAATGAGAGAAAAACATCCTGCTGCGAGAGACAGAATCTTGTGTTTGCTACGTTTCCGTTTGTTGGCAGATGACAGCGCTGTGTGCTGGTCTTCACCTAGTTCTCCCTGATGCAAGGAAGATCCTCATAACCGCTTTTTAAATAAAGTCTGGGCTCAACAGCTAAAGCCTGACTCTTTCTGTAGATAGTACTGATAGATACGAAGAAGCTCAGGCCTTATCACCGCTGCTGTAACTGCACAGCCACCCCTCTCTCCTCCAAACTGTGTTCATATACCTCTTAGCAACAGCAATCAAGTTCTGAGAGAAACGTAATCCTGGATCAGGTTTCCTGTTAACATAATGAGGAAACTTTAGTTAATTTATCCAAAATATTGGTACTGACACCTTTCAAAAAATCGCTGACTGACATTGTTTTTTCAGGACTGACAGGATCCGCTCGTAGCAACTGAATCATGATTAAACTTGTTTTAAAGCTCTGCTTAGACACGTAGTTAAGGTTAGAGAAAGACTGTGGTCATGGTTTAATATTGAGAAAGTCAACTGGGGCTTGAGGCAGGATTTGTTTTATTAACATTTATTAACATTAACCAAAGCTCTTTAGTTGCCAAAACCGAACCACATGCAGGACTCGGGACAGGAATCACGGGGGTGTCAAAAAGTCCTGCATTTTATATCCAACCCGACAGCCTCCCAACAACCTCCGTGCAGGGCGAGCGTGTGGCACCACCTTTTCTACAAAAGATGTTGCATGTGAACATAATCCAGGCAACAATTATGTTTCCCATCAAAACATAATTGTTTGCGTCATTAGATTCATGTGTCATGAACGAGCCAGAGGGAAACCTCTGACCCTCAGTTAATGTCAGTTAGATTCAGTTAATTCTTATTTAAGAGGCAAACCTACGAATTCCATGTGAATCAAATGAGAGCATGGCGTGAAAACTCTGCTGATATTCATGCTCAGTGTTTTCTTTCCATGTTTTAACTGTTTCAAACTTCAGAGACTTTAACTCATGGAAAAGAGAATCCAGGTTTGTCATGTTAACTGCACTATTTATCATTCAGACCAACCTGATGTGAAGACAAACAAACTGGTGCATGTGGCCGGGCAGACTGGAGCTAAATAAACCAAACACAGAAATGAGATGAACACATCTTTGTTTGTATGATTCCAAACCAACAAAATGAACAGTAAGTGATTGTCTAAGAGACAAAAAAACAGTTGTCAATGGACCAAATATTAGTTTAAAAATCTACCAGTCACATATTTTCTGTCCGTGTCCATACACCAGAATGTCAACAGCTTCTGCACGTGTGAGACGTGCAGCATATTTTGATATTTCTATGGAGCCTGTATTAATCTGGTGATTACCCTCATGAAAACCTGCCAACACAAACGACTGCATCCAATGGATTCCAGCACTGACTCAAATCAAAACCACTTTTTCTCTTGGTCTCTGATCCTCCATGAAAGAGAAGGATGACCCAGTGTGACAGAGACTTATGAGAGTGATTAATACTCTGAGGTGTGCTGCTTTGTTCCTCTTTTGAACATTACTGTCAGTGAGCTAAACCCTCTTCCCTGCCCAAACACGCCGCCTTCACTGTGCCTACCTGTGCTTGTCTGGGCAAACAGCAGGCGAGTGCATTCAGACCAAGTGTTTCAGTGATGGGTGAAATACTTTGGCACAGAATAAACATCTTTTACACATAGCCGCCGGGGCCCATGCACCATTTGAGTGACTCAACAAGAGAGCTTGTTGTTGTATGAGTGGGCGATTTGGCTTTTTCTCCCTGCCTTTAATGGAAAGGAGAGGCTGCTGGCGGCACGCCCCTATCTGAAGGTTTCACTGGTGACTTCCTGTAAAGATCCTGTAAGAATAGAAGCACCATGGAAGAGAAGAAAAGAACAGTGCCTTCAATGCAGTGACCTTTCATTCGCCTTGACGTAGGTTTTATCTGTATGAAAGGCATTTCGGGTCACATAATCCTGTAATTCATTCCTGAGATGTTATCTTTCAAAATGATGACGGGCGTCAAAGAATTCTGCTAATTTCTATAGCATTTGAGGATGTTGAAGTGAAACCAGTGGCATTTTACCTCTTTCAAGATGTTGTCATGTGAGAAGTCACAAGATGGTATGGATGACGGAGAACAGATACGACAGAAAAGAGGGAGAAGATCCTATTCACTCGCCTTTTTTGGTCCCTGTCGCTATGTTTCTGTTGACAACACATTAATGCAAACCGGAGGCACGGTACAGCACACGTTAGCTGATGCGTGTTACTGAACAGAAACACATCTTTTAGTGTTATCTTTGCACAGTCCTTGGCGCACACTTGAACTAAACTTGCAAAGAGGCAATTAGCTTAGCTTAGCACAAAGACTGGAAGCAGGGGAAAACAGTCTGCCTGGGTATCAACATCTTTTTCTCTCCAGTAGTTTCCAGAAGATGACATTTCATGCCAAGACGAGCACGTCCTGCAGAGACTCTTGCGTGCAAGTATCATGAATAAATCAAAGCATGGTTGAGATTTGACCATAAGCCATTTGATTTCAGCAGTGCTGCTTATGAGAGAGATTAGAAAAAGCCTTTTTTATTGTCAGTCTGTTCATGCTGATGTAACAGCGCCACCTCTCTGTGTGTTTTCCTTTAAGGAATCGAGCAGATTTCCCACAAGATCCAGTCCAAAACCGTGGAGTTAAAATTGTGGTATAGAGGCCAGAAGGGGTTTTGTTAGCTTAATTATACTTTCACGGTAAATTTGGTGGCGATGTATTGCTGTTGAAATGCTAAATGTCACACTTTCAGTACCACCATTGTCTCTGTCTCCTTGTCATTCAGTCCAGAGCTGAAGTTCCCAGAGGAAGAGGATTGTTTCTGAGGATAGAGTCAGTCCATCGTGTGGTTCAGTGGAAAAAGTTCCCACCTTTGTGCTGTCGGGATTCACAGGCCTCACTCTGGCTTGGCTGCTCTGTAATGGCCTCTTCCACTCTTGTTCTCGCATGTTAACTTTGGTTTGGCTCAGAAAGTGAATGGGCACTTCCTTCGACATAAAGTGGAGAGCAGCGTGTCTGCTTTTTCCGGTGGTTTGGTCGGTAATCATCACCTCTCAGTTTCTGATGATTTGCTAAGCGTCGTGTTTGAAAACCACTTACTGCATCATTTGTTCAAAGTCTCTGTCAGTTTTAAATCTAGTCAAGATGCGGAGCGGGCGCAGAGCCAGAGGGAGTGGAAGCAGGACGTTTGTGTGTTTGTGGGTCCGTGTGTGTCATAACATGTCAGCGACCCTGTGTGCTCTGCTATCCATATGAGTCTGTGTGTTAACATGTTTTTACATGCCACATATCAGCGTGCATGTCAATATATGTGTGAGTGTGCATGTCAGCAAAAGTGTGGAAGTGTTAGTGAAGAGTGTGTTCTTATGTCATCTTGATTATTATACAGTAGCTCTGCTTGGAAAGGCCCTAAATGAGTCATTGTACAAGTGTGTGTGTGTGTTCTTGTGCTTCTGTCTTTGTGAGGACTGTAAGTGTTAGAGCTCCGGAGTGAGGACATTTTGGAAAGTCAAAACGTTTCTGGAACATCTCTGCGTTTTTTGGAAACCAAGGACGTGTTTAGACAGCAAAGATGTTTTTGGAAAATGAGGACAGTTTGGGAAAATCTGAAACTGTTGTGCAGACTGTGACATATTTTGTCAGTAAGGACATATCTGGACACTGGAGACAATTTTTAAAAGTAATGTTTTGTGGACACTGAACAACAGTGGAGACATTTTTGGACTCAGAACATTTTGCCTTCTCTTCCTCAATGTCCAGACTGAGGGTCCAGACTTTAGAGTTAAGGTTAAAATTAGGTTTAGGTTAAGGTTAGGGAAGGTTAGGTTAGGGTCCTTACAATGATGTCACCAAAGTACAACTGTGTGCGTTTGTGTGCGTAATCTCAAGGTGAACTGGAGATATTCATACAAACACAGCTGTGATAAGTGTGTGTGTTCAGTAGCCGTGAATAGTCCCTGTACGTACAGTAGTTACAGTTTTACTTCATCAGCGACAGCCCATAATGGAAACCTAAATGCTCATCATTGGCTAACAGATACTGTCACCTCTTATAAATTCAAATGTCTGCCAGAAACATTTGCTGTGAAGTCAACAGGCTGAACCTGAGAGGATTTTCCACAGCATCCTAACAGGTCAAACCTCTGGCCTCACAGAGGTAAATCCAGTGGATGGTCTTTGACCCGTGAAGTTTACAAACAACAACTTGCAATTAAATATTGAGTAAAATGATATATAAATAAAATAACTATGTTTAATGAGACACAAGTTGTTGAGCAACTGATACGTATTTGGAGCAGAAATATGGATTGTGGTTTTGAAGTGAGACACAACTTTTGGCACCACACCTCCACCAATCTTAAGACAGCTTATTAGAGTGCAGACCACAAAGAACTGACTGTCAGGGAGTTAATTGATCACGGTGCTCACGTGTTCGGGAACAGTGAGGTTATGTTGTGTGACGCAGATACAGGTAGATGGGGAGCTGTGGTGTGGTGTTGAGATTCCGGAGGATGATTAGATTTTATTCCAAAACAACATCATTAGTATTTCAACAACAACTCTGGTTTGCCCTGCAGTTAAACTGCGGGGCAATAAAAACTAGTAGAAAACCATTCACCCTTTGTAAGATGTTCTTTTTTTTTTTTTTTTTTTTTTTACAACCTGCCAAGAACTGAACTGGAGACGTGAACAGCTCCAGACTGTCTGTGGGAGTGGCAGACTGAAGACTGGCTCCTAATGCTAGACACTGAAATTCCCATCCCTCACACACACACACACACACACACACACACACACACACACACACACACACACACACACACACAGCTCATGTATACACAGGTTTACATGTACACGTGAACCCTAACACATGTATCAGCCTCAGTCTGCACCAGGCTGCATCACTGCACCGCACACAGACACAAACACATGTGTCGACGTCTCACTGTCATTAGACGCACACCCTGTCCTCCCTCTCATTATCAATACTCTCTGGCACCAAACTCCAGGTAAGAGAAGACCAAAGCAGAGCACCCTCATTACTATCTGAGGCTAATACAATAACTACCACGTATGTCCCCTTTGTCTGTCCCAGCATCAGCAGAGTCTAACCCCACACGGACTCCACCCTGCTGGTTATTATCTAAAGTTACATTTCTACGTTTATGCTGTGGTTGCAGTGCTTGTGTTTTTGGTGGTTTGTAGTTCCTCCTGTTTGTTCGCATAAAAATGTTTCTGTCTTTAACAAACATTATACCAGAGACGAGCACACGAGTGGCCAGACCATCAGATTTATTTTATTAAAAGAGAAACCCTAACTTTACCCATTTCACCAAATCGACTAAATCAAATTATTTGAAAGAGGAAGTACTAAAGAAGAGTTCAGTCTCCAAGTCCACACAACACTCAGACCATATTATTGTCTCCACCCTGCCAGGAAAATAATTTTGATTTAAGTAGTGCACTTACAGTAAGTAATGTTTAAGGCTCATGTTCTTGAGTTTCAGTTTAGGGAACGAGCTTCCAATTTCCTTTCCAAACAAGGACATTACACCCAAAGTGATATTTTGCTATTCAATATTTTTGGTTGGAAAGTTCCACCATCACCCTGCACATGTGCACGATGAGTCTGAGAGCTAATGTTCAGAGTGCTGTTAAACCAGACAGCGGAAGGTCGATTTCATGTTGCTGTTTCAGAATTTAAAAGACTGTTGATGTGTCAAATTCATTTTTTCAGAAGAGCATTTCTGACTGGATCTAATAAAACAGAGGCTCATGTAGAAAACAGAGCACAATCCAGGAGGTGGATAAGATTTTGAAAGGCAGAAAATTCTTCAGCAGTTACTCATTCTGGTTAATAGGACATGTCCAGCAAAGCAACAACTGAGACCTGATTCTTTTGACCACTTTCATAGCTGTGAAATTAGAGGTTTCGTAGTTTGGATCCGTGGTTTTGATGCCTCAAAGATCTGCTCAGATGATGTTTAATGCTGTCGTGTACTCCTCCTTGTAGCACCATAAAACTAATTGAACTGTAAACTAAAAATATACAATTCATTGTCAGTGTTTACGTGCTACACTCAGACAAATCCCCTCAGGCGGTGATAAAGGTTAATTTATGGTGACTTTTATGGTGAGCAGAATGAGGCTCAAACCTAAAATTCACTGGAGGCAGTGGAGACATTGTTTATATGAAAACGTGAGAGTTTGACTGGCTAAATTTTTAAACTGAGCTTAAACTTTCATTTCTAAATTAACCAGGGAGACAATGTTTTCTTCCCTGAGCAGCTTAGAAGTTCTGCTTCAGTATAACTGCGTCTGTGAGCTGCACCAGCTCCAGCGTCCGTGTGAGATTTGAACACTGCAGAGGTCAAACAGGCCTGACAGATGTGTAATGTTCTGTGTGTGACTTACAAAGCGTGAGAACACAGAGGTTATCATTTACAAAACTGCTGCTTTGTAGTTTTTTTGCGTTGCTGCCTTCTATATTGTGACATTTGCGAACAGCCCGGTGGAGGTCAAACAGTGTAAACGCCAGCGGTGATATACTGTTGTGTGTGTATCTGATTTACTGTGTGTGAGAACGTGGAGCCTGTCATTTCACAAAACCACATGACTGGCGCTAAAAAGAGGAGGAGGAGGGGGATGTGTGCGCGCGGGTTAAGGCTGCATTTGATATGTTAAGAAGTCCTTGAAGGGTGGTTATAATTGTCAGATATACCAGTCTGACTCATTGTTTACGGCTCGCGACAAGGGCCTGTGTGTACTGTAGCCTTCCATTCATCAAGCTACCATTACTGATTAGGTCTGTGCTGAGTTATGGTGGGAACCAGTAACATTTCCTCCCTCATGTAGACCCAGGTTCCTGCTGATAACAAACAACAGCACAAAGCTCTCGTGTGTGTACGTGCACCGCAGGCTGTGTTGTGTTGCATTGTGGGGAGAATGGTGCATTTGAAGGCCCTGTCGCATTCAGACTGGTAGCAGGGTATTAATAGATTTATGAGACATGGCGGACCCTTATATAAACCAGGAAATACACATCAGAAGGGGGTTCCCTCCCAGTGCCACTTATTCTATTTTCTATTGAATCACAGATCCGTGTCAACACGTGGGCGAACTTTGACTGTGTACTTGTTAACTCCCGTTGTGGGTTTGATGCATATACTATTGTTAAACACAGTATTTCATGCTGTACATGAATCCCTTTATAATTTTTATGTGACTTTATGTTTCCCGCACATCTTTTTAAGAAATCACGTTAAAGGACATTTTTAATGATCAGAGACTGGTTTGCATTACATTTTTCATTATTGCTGCACTCTCTCTCTATTGTCATTTCCTTTGGTCCCTGCATTGATCTGGTTTAAAAAAAAATAATCTGCTGCCTCCTCTACAGCCACTGCTATAAGCCTGCTCCTTAAGAGAGAATATGTTTTTCCTCAATCTGCCAAATTAAATAACCTTTAAACCTTATAATGCATTAATGAAGACAAATGGACGTGTGTGTGTGAGCTCCTCTCTCCCTCTGTTCCTCTCTAAATCTGCTGTGTTTGGTTTGGTCTCCAAGCACCGAGATCATGTTTGACGACGGCTTAGAACGAAACAAAAAATATCTTTGCACTTAAGGTGCTCTGGAGAGGCTGAGCCCTGTTTGTTCACCTGCGTTGTGTTGTGACTTTTGGGTACAACAATAGCCACAGTGTCTACCTGGAACATTAGTTAAGATCTTCTGTAAGCCAGACTAATTACCATGAAAGGCCTCCTGTAGAAGAGCTGATCTGTACTGGATCTGTATGGACAGCACTGTAGCTGGTGGTCCATGGCGTTTGGGAGATTTCCCTCTGGTCACATCCTGTTGAATCCAGTGATCTCATCTACTGCCGACTCTCACTTTTGTGTCTTGATGAGGAATCACAAACGGTTAACAGAAATTAAACCAAAGGAGTCGACTGGTCTGTGAAATCTGTTTTTTTTAGGGTGACGTCGAGATGCAGGGAATTTGTGAGAATACTTTCAGTTTCTGACGTCTGGACTCGTGGGGGCTGCAATGCCCAGTGTGCAACCACTGCTCAAGAACACAGGAAGTGATGGTTAAATGGGAGATTTGTGTAGTTGTAGAGACAAGTATATAAGATATACTATATCAGAATATAAGACATCTGCACCAAAGAAACTGCCCTGCAGCTGAGACAGAGACAAAAAGAAATGAACAGGCTTATGTTTTCTTTCTTTCAAACTACAGCTGTGGAAGAAAAAAGAAGCTGGTAGCAGCTAACAACAGGACAGGCCTGATTAGCGAGACACAGAGGAGCGCTGGCTCTGCATTCCCAGCTGCCTCTGTCCCGAACACACTGTCAACAGCACATCAGCAAACCCCCAAAGCCCACCCTCCCAAAATCACCCTCCGGAGAGGTGACACACATCCACTGTCCTCCGGACCTGGGTGGTAGCTGGCAGCAGGGTAGAGGGGACTGCGTGTCCCCACTCTGCTGAAGTGCTCTTCGTCTCACGTCAGTGTTGGTTGAGGGGCGAAGTAAAGGCTGCTACTTCCCCTGCTTTTTAATCTTCCTTGATGATTTGAATCCTTTGTAGGTCATGAAGACACAAGACGATGATACGAATTTCAGGTGATTCTCTTAAGAATCTCTGTTTCCAAGAAGATGCAGCTGTACGTCAAATCTCACCTGAAGAAGCAGATGGTTTGGTGAACCACTCACTGCCCACATCTCTCATTTGTTGTAGATCAAGAATTGACATGTGACCCTCTTATCTAGCTACCGTAGACATTAGTCTGAGCTTGAACAGGATGCCGAGCCTCATCGTTCCTTAAAAAACAGCATTTCAGATTCAGATTCATGTCTTTCACATGTGTACGATGAACATCGTATACTGCGTGTTCTTTTCAGACTAGATCCATCTATCCATCCATCCATCACCAACACTCATTCATCCATTCTGTAAATATGACAACTTTATTGTCCATTATACTGACAACATATGGAGCAGTCTCTGGCACAACGACATGGTGCTTAAAAATAGATTTAAAAGCAGGGACTGACAGATTTACAGTACATGGTATAAATAACATTAGATCCTTACAACCCACCAGACACCACATGAACCAACAGGTGTTCTCTGTATTGTTCAGACTGTGCATTCAACCACACATTGTCCTCTTCTTACATGTCCATGTTCAGGGACTCAGCATGCAGAAAAGAAAAGGATGATAAAGATCCAGGAAATACTGTAAAACAGGGAAAGAAAATTTAATGTATGACTTTAAAACTGTCTCAGTGCCAAGTTAAGACCAACTTCGCTGTCTGAAACTGGTGCTGAACATTTACCCTTTGGGACTTCCCAGTCTCCTTGGCAGCAATAATCACTAAAACATAAATACTTCCCACTGATTCCTGCTCCATATGTTTTTGTTGATGAGTCACCGTCATCATTTTACTCTGGGCCTAAAATGAAGAAGCAAAGTCTGAGTGAGAAATCAGCAAACAAGCACAGCTGAGTAGTAGTAGTAGTAGTAGCAGTAGTAATAATAATAATAAGAAGAAGAAGAACTGATTTTTTTATAGCACCTTCAACAACAAAGTGACAAAGTTCTTTACAGTAAAAACATAAAGGTTAAATCAGACAGAATAAAAGTTCGGCAGCAGCATTTTGTGTGAGTTGCAGTCTTTGGACGTTTCCTCTGATTAGACCAGAACAAAGTGCAATAGTTAAGTCTGGACGAGTCCAGATCTGCAAACCAAAGGACTGACCTGACAAGACGGACAGCAAAAGGAAACTGAGTCAAGAGGACACTTTGGTTTCGGGCCATATTTTTATTTTATATATTATATTATATATATTATATTTATTTGGTATCTGACTACTCCAGGTGCAGCACATAGATGGTAAATAAAAGGAGACCCAGAACAGATCCCTGGGAACCCCCAAAAAAGAGAGGAGCATGAGAGAACAATCATTTTTTTCTCTCAGAGTGGCATTGGAGGCCAATCACAGAGATATATATTTCTGCACATGGCCGATATTAGCAATGTCTTGTAGAAACATCCCTCCACTCAGTTGTTCGTCTTAGGCAACTGTGCAGTTTGCGTTCATTGTTCGCTGTAAATCAGGATGAATCTTTGTCACCAAGTTCGTGTTCAACTCTCTGTACCTGGATTGGAAAATACAGAAAGACAGAAAGACCCATCTGGTCTAACCTTTATACACACAACAGATGAATAGCAATGATTTTGTATCTGTCAACAAATGAGCAATGCATATGCTGATAATGTAGGTGCTGGCTACTCTGCTCACTGTAGCATGTCAACATCCATTTATTCACATGAATCCTTGCATGTTAAGGTCAGTTCCCATAATTGCTCCAGATTGTGTTCTCAGTGTTAATGGGCCACGCTGCAGTTTGCTTGGAGGAGGAATTAGACTCAGATGATCTCCAGATGTTATGGTTTTTGGTTGTTTCCCAGCTTTGATTCCATCGTTCTCACCTGTCCAGCTGAATTAAAGGAGTTAACACCCCGGATTTCAAAGAAACCGTCACAAACGTGTTTGCTATGAACGCACTATTACGCCCACTCACACCTGGCAGCTGCCGACAGCCTCTAAAGGTTCAGTGCGTTGCTTTAAAGTCTCCTCAGTTTTTGTTTAGAGCTGTTTCTCCTAAAAACAAAGTTAAAGAACTACTTTAATGAAAATATAAATACCAAATACTCGCTGCCTGTAAACTCGAAAGGTGAAGCTAAAACAACAGCTGCCGCCTCCACAGAGGAGCAAGCTACAGTACAAACTCCTCAGATATTTTCAGGTTTGATTGTGAAGAGATTATTATTATTATTTTTTTTTTTTTTTACAGTGGTTTATTCCCTTTAATTGTGAAGGAAGGTTGCAGCAGCAGTTGCTGAGGTGGATGGACTAATCAGACAAAGAGGCCATGCCAGGCAAAGTCAGGAGGAGTGAAGGAGTGTAATCTAATCTGCGGCTGGGTGGAAAGGATGTTCTGCCAGTCAGCCACTCTCTTATTAGGACATGTGGGACCAGCTGTTTATGTATGCTTGTTCCGTCGCCTCACTGAATGCATGAAGACAACGATTCAATGCTTGTTGGCTGCAGATGGTGCAGAGCTGAACACTAAGTAATTCACAATGGTACGCACATGCATGCACACAATTCCCGGCAAACCTTTAAACAACACCTGAACACGACCACGTACACAGGTGGACTCGCACCCACAGAAGCAGATCGTCCCGTAAACACACTTTCGTAGTGCGTTTGGCAGCGTCATAGTAACTATCTCTGTTTCTCTTGGTCGCGGTTCATTGCTCCTGTTGCCTTCCTGCTGGTTGTCAGGCCTCCAGGCTGCCGTTGATGATGGCGAGGCAGGTCGTTAGTCAGGGGTGGTCTGGGTTCGCAACACTCAGCTGGCCTTTCTGATGAGTCGCTGGTTAGCTGCTATGGTGAGCGTGTTAGCACTTGCTGACCTGACTTCACATGTCAGCTATTTAACCGGCCAATCAATCTGTATCACAGGTGGAAAATTCACATCTGAATAACTGAAGTTTTTTCTTGTCCTTCTCCCAGGTGTATAAATAACTTTCAGAACCAACAATCCCAGCTATGTTATGACAGCAGAGATATGGGCACAACAATGGAGCAGGAAACAGCACAAGAGTTTTTATTTATTTAACAATTTTTTTTTATAGCCAACACAACAAATCAGTGGTGTCAGCTGCAAAAAGCAACTAACGTCTAACAACAGTTCCCAGTGTTGGGGTCAAGATAAATTTGATAGATTGATTTGATTTTTATCAAACTCGATGTGGTGCTGCAGTGAGCTTGGATCATTTTCAGATTTCTCCTTGGCAGTTTATTCAAAGACGGGGTCTGTGAACGCACCGTTAAGCAACTTTATTTCCATGCAAATTATACTGATGTAACCGTAACAGCCTTAGAGGGGACAGTATTTTCCTATTTATGGATTCCTTGTTTTCAACAATTTGATATCGATCTGCGCGCTGGTTTTAAAAGTGTGGTGCCTGAAACAAAGGAAAAACAAAACGTCCAGTCTGTGGCTCCAAAAACAGGTCACGTGTTGTAAAATCAGCAAATCTGCACAACCGCACAAATCTGTCGCAGCTGCAGTGAACACAGCACACACATGCACTTATGCATGCAAACATACTGTATGTATGTATGTCTGACACACACATACACATACACCTAACACACTACACATTTTCCAGAGAGCTCCTCTCTGACGCCGGCTGAAAATAGCTCCATCTCGTCGGTGTGTGAAGTGTCCGGGCTCTCACAGCTGATTGTGTGGCCCAGGGAGAAACAGTGTGAGGCTGTGGGATGTGACAAGAGCGCCGCCGTGGGTGGAAACTTCTCTTAAAGGAAAATTCCACCCACTAATCCTCTTAGATATCATCAAGTGTTCAAGCTCACTCACTTGGAGCGCGCTCTCGGCTGTGGGTTGCATGTGGGTAAAGTTAAGTTGGTGTTGACTTTTAGCTGATTTGTAGATATTTTCATGTACCAAAGCATTAAAATCAGTGCTTGCGGCTTGAAAATATTTCTTCTTGAATGTATTTTTGCTGAAACAGAAGCAAAATTTTGTCCAACAAATGCTGAGAAACTGTATCTTTAACAAATTTGTTGATTTTTGTCTTGGATTCTAAGGAACTGGCACCAAAACCTGATGTTCGGTTCATATCTTAGCTGAGGGGATAGCGTGTGTGATCGTATATGAGCTTGTGATTGTGACTGTGTTTTTATTTTCAGCATGCATCTTTTATGAAACCACGCGGGGGTGTAAAGCACAACACCACAGTGCATCATCATCATCATCACTCAGTTCAGCAGCGACAGTTAGCAGCAGTATGATTAGCATTGTTGCTAAAGTGTGAGAATGTCCCTCCTGTGTGTGTGTGTGTGTAGTCGTCCATGATCCAAACCCCCCCCCCAGCCTTTCATCTTCCTGTTCTCACGCCCGTCAGGACTTCCTGCTCACGCCCAGCCGGCCCTGCCCTCTGCGTTGCTGACAGCCCGCCCGCTCGCTGTCACTGCAACGTACACTTCTTTCCCTTTAATTGCACCGACCCCTTTAATTGGACTGCGCCTTTAAGAGCTTGTTTTACATCACATGCTCGGAAGCGTGTTTCATGTAGTCTCTGAGGTGGCTTTTATTGTGAAAGGCGGTGCATGTGTTTGTATACAGTGTGGTGAATAAAACAGAGGAGAGTTTGACATCTGTGGGTAACCGAGACACTGTAAGTAACTGCAGCAGGTATAATTAACTACAGACATGTTTGAGTGGCAGTTACGTTGTTTGATAAGTGTTCGGGTTCTGATGCTTTACACAATCCTGCATCTGACTCAAGATTAATTTGACTGAATCACTAAAACAAAACTATAAAAACTATAAATATGTACACCAATAAAATAATGCACACCATGCAAATCGCTAAAAATTTCAAACTTTTTACAGATGGCGTCATTAGACATTCATAAGCATGTACTGAGTTTTATATTTGCACCACACTAAGAGTATCCCATAATCCTGCACTCCACAGAGCTGTGCCTGCTGTTCTCATCGTTTTTTTTTTATCACCTCTTTCTCTTTCTTCTTTCCTGTGAGAAACTGACTCGGTGACTCATTGTTGTGAAGGTGTGTGAGAGATGAGTGTGAGCTCACAACAAGGCAGCCGCATGATTTTCAGTGCATTCAACACCAGCGTCTTCATGCAGGCAGGCTCTGCTTTATTGCCCCTCTGTGTGACCCCGGTGTAGTTTGGAGAGGCCGAGGCTATCATTAGCAGGACCTTTGGCCCTCCCCTTCACTCCACAGTCAGGCAGCCAGCTGGTCCTTCGCTCCCTCATTAGCTCCAGTCCATCTCGGCTCCACTCTACCTGCTGGTCATGTTACTGCCCTCCTCTTATCACAAACACCACGTAAGCGACACTCTTTAACCTTGCCCCCCATCTCTCCCCCGCCTCCCTCTATCTTAATCTGTCTAATGTGTGTGTAAATAAGGCTTGCGTGGTCCAGATAGCTTTTGTTTTACCATCAAACAAGCCCCGACCATGGGAACCTGGTCA
The DNA here is from genome assembly GCF_017976425.1 of Toxotes jaculatrix. Lineage (NCBI taxonomy): Eukaryota > Metazoa > Chordata > Actinopteri > Toxotidae > Toxotes > Toxotes jaculatrix. Next base: position 1,947,904 of record NC_054410.1, on the reverse strand, counting down.
TTAATTACTATGTGATTCATGGTTATGGCTCTGTGTCTCGTCTCACCTCTAGTCTGTCATTAAGACTTTCCCAGACTTCCCATCCTGGCCTCTCCCAGCTAACAGCTCACCCACACCAGCACTCAGCCCTGCTAAATCACCACCACCACCACTGACGCACAATATCAGCACCGTTTCCTCCACTAGGAGGTTTGCATGCAGATTACAGTTAACAGTTCTAAAGGGAGTGAACTGGGCTGCAATTCTGCAAAATGAAAGGATTCTGCATCATGTAAGCTGCCAAATTCAACATGCAACAACATACACACATACTATCCTGCAGTAAATCTTATTGTCATCGATGTTCAGTTTTGGCTGAAGCTGAATTTTTAGGAACAAAATGATAAAACACCTGCCACCTGAATCAACACTGAAACCGTTTCAGCAGAAACTGAACATTCTTCATGATTTATGGCACAAATGTTGTATTAGACTGCGTTAGTTTCAGAGAGGTGACCTCTGACCTTAAGGAAGTATTTAGTTTAACCCGAGCCACAGATTTTTTTTTCCTAAACCTGTAGTTTTTGTGCCTTAACCCAGCCACAAACTTCACTGCATGTTTATTACTGTTACCATGACGACAGAGGTCTGGCGTGCCTGCCACTGGTACACCCCTATGGGTTGTATCCAAGGGTAGGGACAAGCGACACATGCGGTGGTTTAGGTTGGTGGACTTTCAGCTAATTTCTGCTCAGGTCTGGATGGAGTCTGGGTTTCTGGTTTCTTGAGATGCTGAAGCCAAAGTCTTTGAATTTGCTTTGAATTTTCTTTGCTCGGAGAACAAGTGTGATCTTCCAGGTTCTTGTTGTTGCGTTGTGTTGAAGGCTGAGGCTGCCACTCACAGTAACAGCGGGGTTGCTGTCAGACTGACTTACGACTGCAGTTGCTACATTGAGCTTGAGGTTTAGTAACAGCTACGCGCTGGACGGGGATGAGGCCAACAGGCTGGCAGGGGTAGTCTTACTGCCCCCCCCCCCCCCCCACCCCCCAGCCACCACCCACTCATTCTGCTTACAGTGTTTATGGAAGCTCATAAATGACAAAACCAGTCGGGGGGAAAGGAATGAAGCACATTAATGCAAGTGCAGTGTTGATTTACTTGTACTTGAGTGTAAAGCAGAAAGAACTGATTGATATTTTGAAAAGTCAATTAACGGAAAATTACAATCTATGATTATTCCACTGGTTAAAGTTGATGTTGTACACAACACTGCAAGTAGGTGCAAGTTATATTTTAAGATTTTAGACAGAACAAAAACTGTTCTTCTTGCTGATTGGCCTATTTACACTGCTTACTGTCATAATGCTGTTTTTCACATCCTTCATGTGAAGTGATCATTTTTACCCTGTGGTATTATTGTTCCTACTTAACTAAAAGACTGGAACATTTCTTCTTCCGCTGGACAAAACCATGACGTGAGCACAAAACAGATTTTAAATGAAGTCAATCTGTTAGATTAGAGCAAACAGAGACAGATTTATGAATGCAGATGGTTTTAAAAGTGGTTGTGAGCTGCATGTTGATTATAGCTTGAACAGTTTCTTTTGCTCATGTAACAGATTCAACATTAACAAACCTCCACAGTATTTTCTCCTGTGTGTGTGTTTGTATACTGTATGACTGAGTGCTCAGTGTTTTTCTGTGTGTTGCTCCAGCTGCCGCAGACTGTAACTTACTCTACCCACAGTCTGTGCTCACACACACACACACACACACACACACACACACACACACACACACACACACACACACACACACACACACACACACACACACACACACACACACACACACACACACACACACACACCTACTTGACCTCCTCAGCCCAAACAGTTGCTCACGTCACTTCACTGGAGGCGAGAGCAGCCAGGCTCTTGACCGTAAATGCTCTACTCGCTGATCAAATGATATCAGCAAATAAATCCAGGTGTCGAGTGTCGAGTGTCTCGACATATCATTTTGCAGACTTTGTGAGGTCCTGCTGTCCTTGTACCTCGTGTGCATCGGCATGGACATTGAATCTGCGTCCATTCACGTTGTTTTAAACATTAAAGATGCACAAAGGGCACGGAATTATTTGCGGAAGGTCAGGGAGGTGGTGGGATGCAACCAGGGTGAGGCTAAGATGGCAGGCCTCTGGCTGTACCTTCAAGCGTTAAGCATTTTTAAACATCCTGTTTATTTCAAATAGATATTTATGTTTGAGTGTTTCCTTTAGGAAGTGCAAAAATAGAGCGACAAGGACAAAAGAAAGATTCAAGATGTGCAACAAACATGAAACAAAGAACAATAAAACACATCATACAAAGAATAAATGTAAGTCATTTATTTAAGTAGCAACCATGAAATTATGAATGACTTTAAGAAGAATGACAATGAGAGGGAACCAAAAATCAAATAAAACAAGAAACAAGCAGTCAATGAAGCAGCCAACAGGAAGTTCTGATAAACAACAGTTCTGATAACTGATTAATTATGTGTTTTTACTCTTGGTTGGAAAAAAGAAACTTGAAGTCACCACCTTTGGAAAACCTGACAAACATTTTTTGTTCTTTTATTTTCTGACATTTCATCAAGACAATGAATTTATCATCCAAACACTAATTTAATAGATGAATCGATTTAATGAAGTTTAAAAAAACGAGCTTCAGGTGACTGTGTAATTGTGTGTACAGTAGATGTACAGTACAGGCGCTTACAGCAACACACACACGCACACACACAGGAATACACAGATGCAAGAGACGAGTGCTTAGCCACACATGAGCAGTGATGTTGTGAATTTATGCTCACACACAGTCGGGAGTGTGAAGTTCTGGTTCCAGCAGGTTCCTCTGATCCTTTATGTGCTTCCTCTATTTTTAGCCACCTCATTAAACTGGTGCTAATGATTCTTAGCCGTGTAAATGGTCTGATAAGCTAATTATTGGAGGAGAAAAACCTATTTCCATCCCACCCACATAAAGGCCTCTCTGACTCGCTGCTCTGTTAAAACCTGTGTGATTAACAGCAGAGCTTTGACGTGTGTGTGTGTGTGTGTGTGTGTTTTTATTATTGCTGGAGAGACATTCCCCGTGTCCAGTGAAAGTGGAGGCATTTACACAGCGAACACCCGAGAGTTGATCTAATGTTTTTATTTCAAACTCCTGTTGGACTGCTGACAGGTTTGAATCAGTCTGATAATGTTTGAATGGGACGGATTAGTTTAAATGTTCCTGGTGATTTCTTCCTGCCTAAATTTCAGTCACTCTCTTCCTTCCTGATACCTGCTGTAGCTCTCTGCATCTTTTGCTTCCTCAGTTTGTCTCGTTCCTGATCTTGATTGCTTGTTTTCTGTCTGTGAGGTTGGCATTGGCATCTCTAGAGCATATAAATTAAGTTAAACATATTAATAATAATCAAACATATAAAACTGTAAAATCTGAACAAATAAACACAGCAGCACAAGAAACAGCAGAAAAAAACAACCTGAACAGGCAAAAATGTGAAAACTGATGAAGTTACTGTTGAATGAATATCAAACAATAAGATCTGTGTGACACGACAGAAACTTTGTGAGAAGCATCCTAGTCACAGCAGGTCCTTGCTCAATGGGCCGTGCAGCAGTCACCACCGTGCAGGATGTAGTCAGAGGACATGCCCGGACATGTGAGCTGGCCGTGCTGCAGATCTAAGGATCCAGAGGAATGTGAGTTGCATGCATGTGCTGAGGAGTGGGGTGACAGCGGCGGCTGCAGTGGTGGCGGCTGCGGCGGTCGACTGTGCAGAGGTCCAGCTATGTGAGTGTCGCTGGTCGTCATGTAGGTTTACGGAGGGATGGCTGGAGGGAGGAGGAGGCAGAGGTGGGGTTAAGTTTCACCACCTTAAATCATGTTAGCATGTTTCGTGTTTACACGGATGCTTTTGTGACATCAAGTCTTCATTTTTCATCAGTCCTCACACACATACACACACACACACACACTCTGATGTGTTACAGTGCAACACAACACATAGGGGAATAACTGTGGACACTGAGGCCTTCAGCTGTAGGAGTTTGCAGCTCAGTGTCAGAATACTCAGCCGTGTTTTGCCATGGGAGACTCATGTATGAGCTGCTCTGGCCGGTAAATGGCTGCCAGTGTGGACAGACTTTGAGATTCTGGCACCTGAAACAGCGGCACTGTATATGGGCCATAATTCAAGGCTGAGGCATGAGCTGAGAAATTATAGCTGGGCAGCTTTTTCATTTCGTTTATCTAAGATTGTTTTAATGTTCACATACAACATCACTGTTAAGATCGAGGACATCAAGACGCAATGAACAAGAACGATTTTTTCCTCCGGTGCAGTTTTTACTCACTGCCACCGCAGTTTGTCCCAGTGCAACCACAACCTCCTCAGAGCGACTGAATATGGCATGAATGTCAAGTTCCCCCACACACTCCGCAGTAACCATTGTACCCACAACCACATTGGAAGGAAGATTTTTGAATTGATTCTGATATCGGGCGTGAAGGGTGTGACACACTCTCAGTGATAGTCATTCTGTAACTTTCAAACCTCTTCTTAAGTGATTTAGTCAACAGAAGGAGCAGAGACAAACTGCTTTTCAGGAATAAATGAGGAAAGGGTGGTTTAATATATAATATTCCAAAGTTTATGTAAAGTTAATGAGGCTTCATCAGTCTGAATTAATCAAATCAAGTGCATCTCTGACAAAGTTAGAGGTTTTAGTGTCACATTTCCTCCTTGTGTTACTATTCTTCCACCGAAGCTCGGCAGGGAAACACTATCCAGGGAAACACCCAGAGGGGATTTCATTCCAAGAAACCAGCTTCTTTGTAACTGCTGAAAATTCACATTCATTTAAACTTTGGGAGACATTTTGGACTTTGTTCCCCATCACTTAGATTGACAGTACATTATAGGATTACTTAATGACCAGTATGAACAGGCAGAACGGTCACAGCAAGCCAAACATGGTGCAACATTCATATGAACCTGAGACTGTTGTTCTAAAACAGACTTGTGAACAAAATTGTGAACTTGTCCTTTAAATCTGCAGCTGTGCAAGCTGTTGTTGTGCTGTACTCGTGATTTTTCTTCCACTCTGACTTCATTTCTGTGCCACTTCCACTTCTTCACACTATCAGAGCTCCACACATTCTCATCATTTCTTCATCATCTTCTCTCATCAGTCTTCATTCATCCCATCTTCCATGAAGAAGTTAGTTATAGGATGAAGTCTGCAACAGATGAAAATGCTTAGAGTAAATAAAGTCACGAAACCTTTTCTCTCAGTCTTTGAGAATCAAAATTCTTGACAATACATAGAAGAAAATAAAAAAACAAAGCTTGTGTTTAGTTCCTGAGATGCTGACATGTCAGAGGCATAATATATTTTTATGACAGGGCTCTGTGGGAACCTACACCCCTAACCCTACAACTGTGGGGGGTGTACCCTTCCCACTGGGCTTCACAGGTCAGGAAACAGGTTGGATCCATACATTACTGGCTGAACAGGCTGTGACTGAGATGTCTGGTAAATCCAGGCTTTAGTCCCCGGCTTCATAAACTCAGAGCTCCAGAGGTGTGTCAGACAGCTGAAGTGGCCCCCGAGCAGTTTGGTCTCACCGACTGGCTCTGCCTCCGCCTGCCTGCACAGCAAGCATCCAGCACTGTGTAACAGCCTCCGTCAGCCGCCTTTCACTCTCTCAGGTTACAAGTGTTGTACCAGAATACTTTATTTTGGTAATCCTCACAGGAAAACGTCACATGCCAGGAACAAACTAAGCAAAGCTGCACACTGCAGTTGCAGCTAGACTGATTTCAAGGCGGGGTGACCAGTGTTGATACCAATAACAGTAATTTAAAGGTGCATCCATCAATTTTGGGACGTTTCTGCTGTGACTAAACGGTTTAATAAGCTGTCTCTGTCCTTTCAGTGCAGAAAACATAGTCCGTCCAGCAAAACGATTTGTTTAAACGGGACAGTGAAATCAGCATCAGAGATTACTGTTATCAGCACGCCGAGCTTAACTCTTTTGATAGAGCTGGACATTTAGATGTTTGGTGCATCTCCCACACGTGTGTTTTCGGTCACCCTCTCTCTGTCTGCACCTGCTGACTGCGTTTCCCTCTGTGACGCCGCTGTCACTGGTAATCATAACCTCTGGTGAACGAGCATAAACAGACATTAAGCCTGCTGCTACTCCAGCCTGCACTTATGAGATTGAGCCTGGACGCAGATTTGCCCCCGTATAGATTTTCCCCGAGTGTACAGTAATTAGAGAGATCAGCTCACCGCAGTTGAAGTTCACCAGACTCTGAGCTCCATTAAGTTGCTGTCTGTAGCGCCCCCAGGTGGAAAAGCATATTAATAATGTCATAAAGAATCCCTGACAAAAAGCAAACTCAAAGGTCACTGTTCTCTGTATTTCCTTAGTGTTTTTAGATTATTTTTGTGGGAACGATTCTGTTTCTGAAACGTTTGTCGGGAAGCTGCACAGGCTGAGTGGGCAGCTGTAAGTGTGGTCTCACTCAGAGGTTAGAGGTCAGGAGGTCAATGGCCTTTGACTGAGACGTCGAGTGGCAGACAGCCAGTCTCAGCCCTCGGTTCACGTCTTATCCTTCCCAGCTGATTTACAAAGTGTGAAATTAGAAGATAACACTGGAGTCTGGAGTTCAGAGGGAAACGGGGGGAGACATTCACTGAATAACATATTTAATATCATCATTTTTGAATTTCATTTACATTGTTTTGTTGCCTACAGCAAGTTCTGCTTGTGATGTTTTGCCCTGTGATTCCTGTGTGTGGCTTTTACAGGAAATGCAACAGATGTACTGTGCTAACTGATGCTGATTAGCAGCCCCTGTCCTGGTCTGGCCTTTAATTTCACATTAAACATAAAAACATCGAGGTGAGAGAGTTCGAGTGTCAGGATGAAGATTTTTACGCTGCCTTTTAACTTCTGGGCAACAAATGAGTTAAGACTTGAAGCCTTTGCACAATAAGTTCAGAATCTGCATACAAAAGATTGTAAGTAAACTCTTTTCTCATAATAACATAAATGAACACACGTCTATATGTAAACTAAAATAACAAATAACATTCAGGCAAAAGAAAAGTCCTGCCACCACAAACTGCTGATTATTTAATTATCACCCGGTGACTGTCCAAACCTGTTTGCTCAGCACACTGGTCCTGTTTGATCTGTCTGCCCCACCTCACCCCTCCCTGCTGTGTTGCCTGTGATTGAAGATGTGTGTGCGTCTCCTTTGAACCTCGCTCTAATAGGAGGCCGGGGCCGCGCGTCGGCCGAGCTTCAAACCCAGTTGTGTGGCCCTGAGTGGCCGACCTGAGGGCCCGAGTTTGTTTAGCTGCTCTTCAAGTGCTCTTAAATGGAGATGTCTGCTGCACTGTGTGCGTGTGTGTGTGTGTGTGTGTGTGTGTGTGGTGGGGGAGATGGTGGCAGACCCTGGGGTGATGAATGGCTTGTCTCCCTCCCCCTTCTCCTCCTCCGTTCGCCCATTTGCAGCTGATCACCTGTTCTTTGGTCACAGGGAGGGGGGTCAGTGGGTTTGGAGGTGTGTGTGTGTGTGTGTGTGTGTGTAGGAACAGTAGATGTTATTGATTTTCTCCTGGCTGTGGACAGGTCTGCAGTTGGTCTGTGTGTGTCTGTATGTGTGTGTGTGTGTGTGTGTGTTACAGTACATCTATGTTTGTGAGGAACCTGAGATTTAGACCTTTAATGTGAGGACATTTTTGGACAGTGGGGACATTTTGTCCTGTTCTGACTCCTTCAAATGGCCTTTTGGGCTTTTAGAGTTAAGACTAGACTTGGGTTTAAGCTTAGGTTAATGGTTGCGGCTTATGGAATATTTCATGTGAATCAGGGTCTTAACAAGTATAGAAACTCAAATGTATCTGTGTGTGTGTGTGTGTGTGTGTGTGTGTGTGTGTGTGTGTGAATATGTAAGTGTGATAGAGCAAAAATAGAGACGTGAATATGTGTGTTAGAGTGAAAATGAGTGTGACTGTGTCATACATACAAAACACAACACAGGATGACATCGTTTGAAAAGACTTTATTTACATTTAGTTTTTATGCAGCAGAACTTTCTCCTTCTTTCTGCTTGTAGTAAACTTAGTAAACCTACAGTTTACATGTTCTGTTTTAGATTATCTGTTTAAGGTAAAAATAATTACTGCACATAGTGTAGTAAAAAGAAGAACGTGTGCTGCGCAGCAGCGTGTAAATCACTGTGACTCAGTCCTGCTTCTGCTGTTTGCAGCTTTTTGAGGGTTGAGTTCTTCATATTTAAAAATTCCCGGATCACAGACAGGAAGATCATGGTTACGGTTGTAGATCACAGGGGGTGGGGGGGTAGGTGACTCCTGTTTTAAGTTGGATTTTCCCTTTAAGCCTCTTAAGGCCTGCACTTCACAAACAGCTAGAACTGTATGATCCTGAGCACCTTGTTTGTAGTCATCCTCCACGTTTCAGCCGCCTTCTCAGCCTCTTTGTTGTTTGGGGGCTTCGCAAGGAAGGAAATCTTGTGTGATGGTAGAGCACCTCTTCACGGAGACCTAAAAAAACACAGCACAGCCACGGGTGACACCGACACCCAATATACGCCATATCAGCGCAGCCCTCCATTGTCTGGGCCGGAGTAAGGCGATTCTGCTTGTCATCTTTGCCAACAATAGCGACTAGCTGCCTTTGTGCTGCCAACAAGTGCCGTTATTCACCCCCACAAATGCATCAGTCAGCTGAGACAGTCGTGGGTTGAGAAATCTCTATAGATCGAATGAAATGATGTTCTCCTGTGGTAGCTGAAGAGGCCCGCAAGGCACGTTCTCTGGCAGTAGACGTGGGTGTTGTCGTACACTCTGTATCAGAAGAATGGGGAGTGTTTCAGGAGTGTTTCACCCTCACATTCCTGTCTGCTGGTTGCTTGTATTGTTGGCAACCAAGGAATTTAATCAAATTAGACTGTTGTAACCATTTCAAGTCTCTCTGGTGTCTACAAAAAGGGCCAAAATGGAGAAAAGGTTGCTGTAACTGCACTTTACATAACTTTCTCAGTAAGGTACAATTTCTCACGGAAAGCTGGGCCGCTGCCCCGTAGTCTTGGGACCTGCTTTCATACTGTAATTTCAAGTAGCATGACCTTTGCTTCATCAAGCTCTTGGAGGTCTCAGGAAAATCTTGTGAAAAAGAAAAAGTTGGGGTGTTCCCCGGGGTTTGTTTCCAAGGGTTTGGTTCCTGGTAGCAGGACCCCTGGCTTGGTGGTGTGTTCCAGAAAAAAAAAAAAAAAAAAAGAACATTTGGCTGTGTTACTGGGTGGAAAGTCGGGCTGATGGAAAGGGTTCTCGTCTCTGTACAAGTTAAGGTTTCTCGCTCACTGAGGAGAAGAACTAAAGTCCAGGGTGGACTTGGAACAAGCTAGTTTTTTTTTCTGACCACATTTAAAGACAAAATTTGGTTTTGTAGGATGAGTTCTGCTCATAGTTTTCCTTCTGTTGTTTCTGCACCTTTCTTTCTTATTTGTGGACGCCTTCGAGGCTCAGTATCCCTCTCTTTTACCTCTGAAATATCTGGCTCTTTAGCTGCTAAACGCTCCACCATGTTTGTTTGTTGGTTTGAGCTTTTCCTCTAAAAGCAGCTGCCACAAAGCACCTGCTGCACCACTGGCCAGTGCAGCACAGACTTTCTCTCATATTTAATATGATGGCAGGACAATAATAACACTGTTCAGAAAAAAAAAATCAGTCTGAAACAATAAAAGTGTGAGGGACATGAAAACAGAACAGAAGAGGGAAGGTCAGACCCTGCCCACGTTCACACCTCCACACACCTGACTGCAGCCAGTGGGTCACGTCAGCAGCAAGGCTGACCAATCGCACTGTATCCTGTTCGCTCAGCACAGGTGGAAGGTGGAGCTCTGCACCGGGGCTGTAACTGTAGCTTTGATTTAAGGTGATTTTGTATGTGACGTGTTAAAAGCGGCATCAGGTGCGATAGGAAGCTTCGCTCAGATCTCGTGTTTCTGGGTCTGTCTTGGACACACACACACACACACACACACACACACACACACACACACACACACACACACACACACACACACACACACACACACACACACACACACACACACACACACACACACACTGAGGGTTTGGAAATGATCTTGTGATCTGCAGAGCAACACGGGGTGGCTTTGTGGTGAACAGGAAGTGTGTAAAGATATCCTGACACTTCCCTGTATCCTGAGGGCTGTAAGCCACATAAAGGAGAGAAAACAACACCGCCAGCACCGGAAATCCTGCCATCGCAGACAGGTGGGGTGACAATGGCTGTCCTCCCTCCCTCCATTCTTACTTCTCAGTCTCTCTCTCTCATCCATCACTTCTTTTTTTGCCTTTCACTTCTTCTCTCTCTCTCTCTCTCTCTCTCTCTCTCTCTTCCATCACATTCTCTCCTCCTTTATTTTATTTTTGTCTTTCCATATTCTTTCTCTCTCTTTATTTCTCTGACTTTCTCTCCCTCCATGTCTCACCTCCTCCTCTCTCCCTCTTTCTCTCTCTACCCATCCTTTTATTTTTCATTCCTCTATACTTTCTCTCTCCTGCTTCTCCTTTCCTCATGTATGGACACCTCCACATTTGTCTCCCTCCTCCCCTTCTGTTTCTTTCTCACTTTCAGACTGAACACTGAACATTTTCGAGGCGATATGAAGTCAAAGCAAAGACACAGACAGAGACACAGACAGACACAGAGACAGACAGAGACACACAGACAGACAGACAGACAGAGACAGACACTGACAGAGACACAGACAGAGACAGACACAGACAGACACAGACAGAGACACAGACAGAGACACAGACACAGACAGACACAGACAGACACAGACAGACACACAGACAGACAGAGACACAGACAGAGACAGACAGACAGAGACACAGACGGACACAGCTTTGTGCTTCCAGCTGTCAAATTCACACCAACATCAGGCAAATATTCACTTGCTTTATCAAACAGTAATAAATGAAGTAAATAAATAAAATAATGCTTTTTCTCCCAGGCCATTCTTGCTTTCATTCATTTCATCCATTTATCTTCCTCTGTCCCTCTATCCTCCTTTTCTCTTTATTCCTATTCTTTCCTTCTCTCCATTCTTTCAAACTGTCATCTCTTTGTTTCTCTGTCTTTAGTTTCTTTCTCCTTCTCCCCCACTTTGCTCTTTCCTTCCTTCTCTTCCCTCTTTCATCTGCCTGCCCTCATTTTTTGTTCCCTCTCTCTTTCCCTGCCTTCTATCACCTCGATCTCCCTCTCTTTCTCCTCTCGCCTCCTTACTCACATGTCACCTCCTCATTTCTAATCTCCTTATCTCTCCTCCTATCTGTGTCTCATCCCTCCTTCCTCTCAGCCTCCTCCTCTTCCTCTCCTCCTGCCTATCTGTTACAGTGTCTCGCTGTTGTTCTGGCTTCGTTTGCTTTCGTTGCATAATCGCCGTCACCCCAGCTCTGCCGCCAGCCGATGGCTCTGCTCGGCTGATTGACGGTGGGAAGAAAAGCGAGTGTTTATTTTGATCCCTCGCCTGTCTTATCTGACGGGACGCGTAATTATCACCTCAGAAAAAGGAGGTTTGTGGAAGGAAATGGCTTCTGCAGAGTTTGAAGTGACAGCAGAGAAGATGTGTGCGTTTCTGCGCAGACATAATGTGTAATCATGTTTTAGGGTGTGTGTAAACAAATCTCTCACACTGACAGTCTTCATATCCTGCTGCCACAACAAGGTTGTTTCAGATAGATGTAGAGAGGAGTGTTCGGTGACCTAAACACCCTGTGGGTCTGTGGCTTCTGGTTAACAACTGCTGTAACATCTGATTGCTTTGTTCAGGCTTTTGTTGTTGATCATTTTCACTACTGATACGTGTAATTATGTTGTGATTAGATCATAGCAGCTTGTTAGAGCTGAGGTAGCAGCTGTTCCACTTTCCTCAGCCAGACAATGGGCCTCATGCAAGAATATTCCACTGTGTTCATCCTAAATCTCTTTTGTTGTTTCCCGTTCAAACATTTCGTCTTAGAATAAAATGAAGTGAACTGGACACTGCAGAGGTTCGAGTCCTGCAGCTGGAAAGACACATGACACGGGGAAAAAAAGAACAAATTTAGCTGAGTCAGTGGTCATATTAAGAGAGCTGAAACAATTAGAAAATGTTGATGCAGCCGCCAACTACATGTCTTTAGAGCTGTGACAAAAATAAAGACGGAATGGTTTGAAAAAGCGTTGCGTGTGCGCAGAGTTCAGAGTGAGCTGGTCGTCCTTTTTTACTCGGAGCCCCGTTGCCTCAGACGGCAGCGTCTGGCCCTCGGTGGCATTTCGACCTGACAGACGCGCCTGTGTTTGACTGAGGCTGAGAGGTGTGTGTGAGCGAGTTCAACAGGTGACGCTGAAGCACCAGGACAGACTGGGTGACGAAGGGGAGCTGGGATGACAGACTGCGAATGTGTCCTTTTGAGACAACAAGTGAGTGGAAATATATCATGTCTGTTACTGAAAAGTGTTAAAGTGGGTGTCCACAGCAGTGGTTGTTATTTGGTGAGTGTGAAGCATGGATGTATTTTTGATCATGTGTGCATGCATGTTCCAGGAAAAACATTTTTGGGCTTTCAGTTTGACTGATGACTTGACTGATGACAGCCGTCTGACGGACAGACAGCAGCACACACTCCTGGGAGCGTGCGGGGAGGGGGGGGGGGGGGGACATGCCTCTGAAAGCTGATCCCATTGTCTCATCTTCAGTCTCCTTTACTGCATTTTCAGTTGTTGTATAGAAAGGAGGGGGGACTGGACGGGGGCGGGGGGGTTAGTGGGTGTATAGTTTAATAAGACTGTTTTCACAGTTGTGCCTCTTCTCCTGGAGAACGCCTGCTAACGCCGACCTTGCCATCATCCTGGGGCATCCTGGGGCATCCTGGGGCAGCAAATATGAAGCACTATATTTAATAATGGCAGCGGAGCTGCCAGGCGGTTGTTGGGGTGGATGGCGGCCGTACAAAGCACACGACTGACTGAGACCAGGGTCTGCATCCTGAGTCCCGTCGAAGTTTAGAGAAAGATGGTGGTTTTTGTCTAAAGTCGCTGTGAACTTTTTCTGTGTTAAATCAGACAAGGATCTTTTCCTAACCTGAACCATGTGCTGTGAGAGTCCAAACATAAGTGGTGACAAACTGGATGTGTAAGGTTTAATGTGGACATTTACCAGACGGAAAAACACTATCGAGTTGCATTATGGGAAGTGAAGGATCCAGCGTTTTTGGACCATGAGAGACATACAAAAGACAAAAGTCCTCTCAGGCTGTGACCATCCATTTTTTTTAACCCCTTATCTGACACCTCCATTAAAAGGTTTGGTCACAGTCATAACCCTGGGAACTCTTCAGATTCAAGGTTGAGTCCAGTACAGACCAAAACACACCTGAAGTGGCAGTACCGAGGCTGGAGTGTCCCACGGGAGCATTTTAAAAGTTAATCTGTCTCTTGTGAGTTTAACTGTGTGTTAAGCAGTTTATACACGTTCCCCATTTCATGATGAACCCGTCCATTCTGAGGGCAAAAAGCTGAAGAAACACATTTTCTAAGCAGCATTCAAACATCTCTGTTTCACATTTTCACACTGAATCACGCAGCAGTGAGCCTCAGCTTTGGGTGTTAGAATCCAAAACTTTTTACTGTCTCGTCTGTCTCTCTTTTCACTGCGTAAAGTCAAAACTGATCAATGTAAAATCTCTCTGCTCTGATACCAACACTGTACGGACGGGTGTCGCAGTCGCTGACGGGATGACTGAACGGGTTTGAAATGTAGCGCACCGCACACTTCACAATCACTCTCTTTTACTGCGTTAAGTTGCCTTTTAAATGCATTTCACAAATAACTTCACCACATCTAGTGTCTTTAAAAGTCGACACTCATTCCAGCTTGATTTATTGATCGAGGCAGTCTTTTTTAGAAACGGCTGTAATTTTTTTCTGATGCAGTAATTACCCTCATGTGGTTATCATTCCATGTCCAAAAAACCTCCCGAGTGGGGTTTTTATCTACGTGCCAAGATATGATGTAGTCAGTCAGAGGGAGACAGGCAGGGACGACGGGCGAGAGACGAGACACAAGACAATGTGGAGACACTCGGGCTCTCACAGCGGCACCAGGCCTGTCAAATCTGCTTTTTCCATCCACCACTACTGTTAATAAAACTCAAATGTTGGGGGATTTTTTTATTGACTTTGGTGTAAATCAGACCTCTCCTGCACCAGTCAGCTTTCACTGCCTGGCAGCTGGAGCTGTAAGAGAGCGATGCTTTTGAAATTCCAGCACCAGTGGGGGTTTTTACAGCCATGCATACATTGACACACACACACACACACACACACACACACACACACACACACACACACACACACACACACACACACACACACACACACACACACACACACACACACACAGAGTTTCCAGAAATAGAAGTTCTCAGAGTAATTTGCTGGTTAAACAGAGTTAAGTAGTGTTAGTGGTTAAATAGTGTGTGACACTCACACAGTAAGTACAATATACAATAGCCTGTATGAAGTTAGTGGCTTCGGAGATTGCAGTGAAATAATTGCTGTTTTAAATGAATGCACTGAGACATCTTCAAATTTTGGCGTCTCACAACAGCAGTGGTAGGAGACTTTTGAATTTCTGACACACAGGAATTCATTACCCTGAAATCACGATGCAAGACTTTCTCTCCCTCTTCGTGGCTGGTAGGGGGCGGAGCTGGTTTTGGCAAAATGCTTCGCCATTATTCAAGAGTCCAGCTTTTTTCAGACTCTTTCTGTGTGTGATTCTCCAAAGACAAACACAGACAACAACCCTAACCATAGCGGTTTCAGAGCTTTTGATCACATCACTTGGTCCAGAGAATGCTAAGAGGAATAGAAATTTGAGCATCATCGACTCCACGACAAAATTCACTCACAGATGCCTTCACTTTAAGTCTTTAGATTAACTCCTGTGCATTTGTGAGGTTTAGTAAACACTGAATGAGGTTTAACCATAGAATTGTCAGAATTTCAGAGTTTGTTTAAGAAAACCTACGAAGCCAAATCTGTCCAAAAGCATCAAGCAGCTTTTCTGTTTCACAACTTTATGGACACCCAACTGAAGTCACACACACACACACACACACACACACACTGATCCCTGTCCCCTGTGACTTTAACTGTGGTGACACAACACAGCAGTGTGCGCTCACTTTGACCCGCTTTTGAACTCCCTGACCTCGGTTCCGCTCGGTTTCCACGACAGCGACCAAGCGGGAGCCCCGCCCCGCCCGGCTGACTTTCATCCAAACGGGGCCGTGACCGTAATGACGGCCGTGGCTCAGCTCGGGTCACAGAGGCCTGCGTGAAGCTCTCAGTGGAGCTTGGCAGCACCGGACGGCATAATAGGCTAATGACTGTAAAACAAACATGCAGACTTACACCCACCCCTCCGTATGATTTAGGGGATTGTGGTGAACGGTGGAGGCAAACTGCAACTGTAGCCCTCATTTTTCACCGTGCATTAAATTTGAAGAGGATACGTGGTCTGACAGCAGTGGAAACAGCATTTATACTGCACACACAACATTTTCCTGCTGTTATTCTGTGTTTAATTCAGCGGTGCAGCTCAGACACTGAGGATTTCAGTGAGCAGACTGAGGGGACGGCTCCTGTTTACTGCAGTCTGAATAGCATGTATCTGACTGCTCACCTGCTCACAGCTGCAGTGATTTCAGGTGCTCTGTTGACCTTTGAACTTCCCGTCTCCGACTTACCGTTGCCATTGTCTGCACAAAATTGTGTTGTTGAATTTTTAAAATCAAACAAGGGTTTCTGCGTCAAACGTATAATCAAATGCGTGAGTCAAATCACATCGGACCTCTCCTGCCCTGCTGACCATGTTTGTCCTCAGATGGTCTCCATGTGTCTCTGTTCACCAACAGATTCATACCACAGTTAAGACTTTAAACTCTTTGATTAACAAGTGTCAGATAAACAAAACTTGCTGTTAGTCAGTGTCTTTCAGTACAGCACACACTGATCATACAAACGTTTGTGATCCCCACGTCTGTCTTTAAGGTTTGGTTAGATATAGGCGACTAAGTCCTCTTGATAAAGATTAGGTGGCCATGGTTAAAAGAGACCTGTGTATGAGTGTGTGTGTGTGTGTAAATGCAGCCTATTTACTGTCCATGTAATGTTAAAGTGAACTGATGAAGCTTTGAAGTAAATACAGGAGACACAACCAGCCCTGTCTCCTGGAAACTTCATTTCTATACAACTAAACTGCAACAGCAAACATCGCCGCTGGTTGGATGATGTTCTGAGGTAACGTATTTTAATGAAAGGTTTAGGCATCAAATCAGTTTTTCTGTATTAAACCAGACCACAATCTTTCCCTAACCTTAACCTAACCTTCTATGAGAGTCTAAACATAACCATAAAAAGTTTACCAGTGCCGTTGTCTCCATCAGTGGATGTTGTGGTGAAAGTTTGGATATTTTGGTGGAAAAACATGTTCAGCCTCATTATGATATAAAATATAGTCCAGTCTCAATTACGTGTCCTACAAAATGTGTTTGCTGTTGCAGTTTAGTTGTTTTGAAATGCAGTTTTTAGGAGACGATGTTCGCCCAGCCCAAAATGTGAGATCGGTCAGACGTCATTGCAAAGAGAAATCGAATTTACTTTTACAGTTTCTGCTGTTTGTGTTTGGGAATTTGGCAGGAAACGTGCACGTTAAGCCCAAACCAAACCTAAACGTTTAAATCCCAACATCAGGGTCCATTCAATTATTAAAAACAGTTTTACAGCAGCAGTTGGTACTTGAATGTGTAGATCTGTGCACACATGAATACCGGCCACAGTTTCACCATGCAGAGTACTTTCCTAACTCCTGACCATCCAGCCAAGTGTTTCCAAACAGTTGCGACTGTGACAGTGTTCATTTTCTGTTCAGGTCGGCTGTAGCAGTGTACACTGGCACGCTGCATGGTAGTTCTGTGCTATGTTATTATGGCTGTTTGGAAGCATTTGGAAGAGCCCAACAAATAACACAGCACAGAAGAGGGACTGTTTTTTCTGCCTCTGGCTACATTTGGACACCCCCAACCCTCCTTCCAGCCCCCACCCCCCGTTGTGTAATCCTGCCACTGTCACATGCATGTCCCTCGGTGTAATTGAAGTGGCTGAAAAGAGAGGAGGGAGGGGAGGGCAATAAGGATAAGAAGTGTGGTTACATTTCAGCCCGGCCGGTGCCAAGCTCCTATTGAAAATATATGGGCCCGGGCCTCACCCCCACGTTTCCATGCCTCCCCTGCCATGGCAACAAAACATGGAAATGTGAAAACAATGTGAGTGTGAGCCGTTTCAGCCGTGCCCACCGCCACAATGAGCTGTGCAATTAGCCGTTGCAACCAAGGAGGGGCCACTTATTGCATTTGAGAGGGCTGAATTGTGGACAGGGGCCACTCGAGGGACGCTGGTTTATAACACCAGCTCCAGATCTAGTCCAGGATCTGGTGTTCGGCGCGGGTAGAGTGCCACTACCTCCCAGTTGCAAAGGCAATTAGCCTAATGGAGCTCTCAGCTGGCTGCACATTACTGGTTTGGACGAGGAGCGGGTGTCACTTCTCCACATAATGAACACTGCCTGCTTTATTTTCTCCTCCTCTCGTCCTATTATGTTCTATTCTGAAACATCTGCAGAGTCCATTGACCTAGAATCGTGGCAGACAATTGAAAACAAAGCACTGTTTATTTTGAAAGGGTGAAAAACCTGTAAGTTGGTTTTTACATAAGGCTCTGTGTTTTGTTTTTGTTTTTTGTTTTTTTTTTACCATATTTACCAAAAACAGTACTCAGAGGGAGTAAATTAAATTGCTCCAGGTAGCGGATCACATTACATTACAAACATAAGTGAAAATAAATAAATACAATTAAAAAGAAGAATAAAAGGACACAACCAGCCATGGTGCTTAGCAGAAAGGAAAATAAATAGGATGCCTTTACACACAAATGTACACACACACACCCATTACTAAAACAGGCCAGGCTGACACAGGATCCCCTCCTGAGTTCTTGCATAATGAGCCAAACTCCCTCAGATTCCAGTCTCACCTTCTCTCCTCCACTTCCTGCCGGAGGAGGAGGAGGACGCAGCTGTGGCGTGATGGACAGCGTGATGTCAGGGATTACCAGGATTGTGAAAGTGTGAATGTGTCACATCAGCATGTTGCACATGTGCGAGGCCTCCAGTTCCCCTGGTGCTTTGTAGCAAACGCTCACTGTAATGTTGTAGTTTCCTCACTGTGGCGGAACTCCTCATGGAACGTGTTAAGTCTTGTCCTGAGCGTCATCCACAGCTATGCTGCTCGCAGACTCCTGAGATGGTCCACTGACTGACTGAGTGACTGAGTGACTGACTGACTGCCAGCGGTTGCAGCAGTGGCGTTGCAGCAAGTGGGACACGTAGCATCAGTGATGCACAGCTGGCTGCTGTTCCTGCTGAAGTCATGGTGAGGAGTCAGTGTCTCAAACAGCTGTTCACAAAGTTTTCGTTACTCCTGCACAGTCAACAGTTGCACACCCAAATCATTAAGAGTTCTCTTTTCATTTTCCAGTGTTTGTGTTAATGACAGTAACATGCTCAGGCTTTTCAGCAAAGATCAATGCAAAGGCTAAAAGATGCCAGTTCTGACTGTTAGTAGGAGACGGGGGCAAGCCGCAGCGTCTGCTGTTTAAATCATTTAATTTTGTAAACTTGAAAAAGACAGACATACAAACATCACACAAAATAAACACAGTAAATAACGTAGGGTAGTGATGGTAAACAGCTCCAGTGCTCCGTCCTGAGCTCACTGATTAAATGATCTGTGTTCATTTCTTTCTTCTGATACTGTCACCAACAGAGGTGTTTACAGAGATGATTGACAGGTCCAGCAGGTGTCTGTCTGTGTTTATAGTCTCTGATATGCAGAGAATCATGAAGGCATCCAGAGGTCTCACAGAGTCTCTGTGGACGGTTCATGTACCGTAGGTGGGGACACACTGCACTCTAGTGTTGAGTTCAGGTTGGTACACTGTGCTTTCATGGAAGTGCATCATCTATCATCTGTCAGAGAGTTCACCTTTAATGCAGCAGATTTGGTTTTCTGCTGTGGTTCTAGTTTCATAAATCATATGTGTTGCTTTCAAAGTGAAAAGTTGCCATTGCCTGCTTCACACACGTGATTTCACACATTCAGCAGGTAGACAGATGCACACACACACACACACACGTACTAAACACACACTCATTAATTTTCTATCTTGCAGTTATGGAAACAGGAGCTTGATGGGAGAAAGTCTAATTAGTTTTTCTTCTGAAAATCAGCAGCTTTAATAAAGTTTTCATTCACCTGCAACATTATTAAAAAAGTTCATAAAAATCCACAGTTCAGACGAGAGAGATGATTCTGTTTGGTTTGATGTGAGTGGGATAATTAAAAGCTGCAGTTTGGATGAATCTGAATGTGAAATTAAGTTGGACTTTAATTGGATTGGTTGGTTTAAGTTTGAATGTTGTATATTTTCTATAATGCACTGCCATACTGAGTGATTAGAAGCTGTTTTCCTATGCACACACAGACAAACATATATATATATATATATATATATATATATATATATATATATATATATATATATATATATATAGAGAGAGAGAGAGAGAGAGAGAGAGAGAGAGAGAGAGAGAGAGAGAGAGAGAGAGAGAGAGAGAGAGAGAGTTGAGCTTTCATCTGTAAAAGTCGTGATCCTGAAAATGACATAAAGATATTTTATTCTATGGCTCATTCTTTTCTGTTTGGTGTTTTTATTACAGATAATCTGTTCATCGGTCACTAACCTGCCTGTGTCTGTAAATAATTCAGAGGAAAGCAGCTTGGATCAGCCAGGTGAATATTTATAGAAACCAATAAAGCTCCGGTCAAATTCTGGGAACCACAGAGAGCATATTCCTAGAAAGCAGCGTGTTGTGGTATAAAGCCGGGTACATCAAGTCCTCTGCACTCACTGAGGGTGGAGTGAAGGGAGAAGTCCATTAGGCTGAGAAAGGATGCTGCAGGCATGGATCAGTGTGGAGGTGTTACCAGTACGACAAGCTTTGAGTTTAGTTACCCTCCATCCTCCCAGATTTACCACAGTTTGTTTCAGTTTAAGGAAATCAGTCATTTTAAATGGAATGAACTTTCATTTTTACATTTACATGTGAAAAATACAAAAAAAGGAAAAACACAAGATTTATCAAAAAGTGTCTTTCATCTTTATCAGCCCCAAATATTCCCAA
The DNA here is from genome assembly GCF_017976425.1 of Toxotes jaculatrix. Taxonomy (NCBI): domain Eukaryota; kingdom Metazoa; phylum Chordata; class Actinopteri; family Toxotidae; genus Toxotes; species Toxotes jaculatrix. Next base: position 1,927,449 of record NC_054410.1, on the reverse strand, counting down.
ATTCTCATTATTTATTTTATTTTGTTGTTGTTGTTTTTAATTATTTTTACAAAAAGAACACTGAGCACAGCAGCTGTGATTTTCCATTCAATAGATGGCACCATTGAGCCTCCTCGTGTACAAACATAAATCAGGCGTAGACCCTGAGTGCAGGTGAAGGACGTGAAGGATGAGCCTCAGTCTGGTTTTCACTGCTCTGTTTCTGCTCTAACAAGCTCGGCTTGTCAGACAGTTCTGTAGTTTTGGCCGTAATATTTACCTGTGATCTATGACGCTGTAACCCACCTCACCTGTTTGACTGAATTTTTGAATTTAACTGTAAATGAAAAATAATGCATTAAGTATAACTTATAACACAAAACACTGAAGGACCAAGTGCAACATTTAATACAACTGTTTCATACGAGTAAAATGGTAGAGATTAAAAGAATAAAGGGAACGAAGAAGAAGAAGAAAGAGGAAAAGATCTTTCTGACTAAACTTTCCTCAAAGCTTTATTCAGAACATTATGGTCACAGTAAAAAACCAACACTGACTGTGAGATGGGATGTGAATGTAAATACACGTTATTTAATGTTTGTTTGTGTCATTTTTATAAAGAAGACCAACAGTAAAATCCCACCAGGTTTTCCCCCCCCCAAAAAAAAAAAAAAAAAACTGAGTGAAAATAGGTCTCTCACCTCTGGAATGAATTGCACCTGTGTATACAGTATATTACCAAACAAGATGCATGAGTTCATGCTCGTCACATGTTTGCTTTATGTGAAACACGCAACCCACAGATCATCATGCCTGGTGTTGTCTCACGCAAAAAGAGAGACCGAGACTTTTCCCTGATTGAATGGCCTCCTCCTTTGTGATACACACTATTCCCTGATTTTACTCTGGATTTCAATTTCCATCACATCTGGACACTGAAAGGCCCCTTTGTGCAACGGGAGAACAATGAAGAGAGAGAAAAAGATAGCAAGTGAAAAAGAGAAGAGTTCGAACCTTTCTGACTATACTTTTCCTTCCGCCAAACTTATATTAACCTCCTCCTGTTCCATTGTCAGAGATAGTGCAGTACCAACAGAGAAAAAAAGGTCAGAGCTGAATAGTGTCATTGCATTCGTGAGGCAGGGAGAAGCCTCCTCGGTGAGAGTCTGCCAGGTCAGATAGAAGACAGTTATTTGGGAAAGAAAAAGAAAGCGAAAAAAGAGATGTGTCTAATAAAAAGGCTGATAGATTTAAAAAAAAAAAAAAAAAGAAAAGAAAAGAAACTCAAACTTTTTGACAGTAGGTTCACCGATAAAGCCGCAGTCAAATGAAGGGTATTAGATCTCCTCGGAGGAGACGTCTGATTTGCTTGCATGAATATTCAGCCGTCACCTCTGTTTCTCCTATAAAGCCCTCAGGATTTTAAGAGAGCGTTTATTAAAAGTGAGCAAACATTCCTCTCCGGTTACAGCTCTGTGCTGCAATAAAACCGTGTTTACTGTATCAGTCCCAGAATTAATGAGACTAAATGGTTAGCTGAGTTTATCTGTGGAGATGAAGCAGATAAGCTGTTCAGAAAATCTCCAAAGTTCATGACTCAACTACTGTAGATCACCAAGAAAAGTGTCAAAGCAAATTCAAGAGAAAATTTAATGACTTTTTTTTTTAAGTGTTTGTCCGTGAGACAAAACAGAAACACTAGAAATTCCATGCAAACAGCGTAAACAGGTGAAAACGTCTGAAATTCTTTTTCGTCTGTATGTGAGGTGTGTGAGAAGTTTAAGCCCTGTAGGAAGTTGAAGTGTCAGTTTGTATGTAAGGACTGGAAGCAGTTGAAGAGGAAGGGCAGAAAAAAAGGCGAGCTGTGAGCTGAAGAGTAAAAGATGAAATAAAATTTCAGTCAAAGCTGAAGTGGTGTGCGGTGTTAACAGTTTGAATGTTAGTTCGTGTATTGTTTATGGTTCGCGTGACTCGTGTATGTGAGTCTTCGAAAAGTGAAACCTGCTCGAAGTGTCAGCTGATGTGAGTTGAAGTGTAATTGTCTTTCATGTGTCGGAGGACGACCAAAGGCAGATCCTGTTCTTGTTTGTGTTCTGTAAGACGAGATAGACCTGATGTTGACGCTGCTCCGTCTTTGTTCTGCATCTGTATCGGTAAATGTTGCTGATGAGACATGGACACGTGTCCCCACTTTCATGCTACACACCTAGCATACAGCATGTAATGCACAACTTTTACTCCTTTGCCATTAGAACTCAAACAAAATGAATGTACTTAACTCTTAACTCTTTACAAGCTGTTGGATTGAGTTTCTTGCCCTGTTTTCGTCTCTGAGAGGAACAAGGCTCTGGTCTTTTCATTATAAATTAACAGGCTCGAGGTGTATTTCCACACTGAATGTGTCCGAACAGCTCAACAGGGCCTGGTTTATTTTAGAGGCTTCTCCACACACAGCTGCTTTGCAGTCCTCAGTATCCCATTATCAACCTCTAATAATTATTGTAGCACAGTTACTGATGCTGCCACCAGATGGTGTCAAAATTAGGAAATGTAGTCGTATAAATTTCACACAGTGGTTTTAAAGAAAATGTGAGCTGAAGTGTGAAAGATGCTAAAATACTGTAAAAAGAAAAAAAAAGGAACAAATATAAGATAAGATAAGATGAAACTCTCTGTCCTTGTCTGGATTTTCCCTGCTCCAAACACCTGCGCTTCTCTGCCTCCCTCATGTCTTCATAATCTTGCTCTTTGATACAACTCAGTGCCATTTTGATATGAATCCTTTTATTGGACGTGGGCATGACATGAAAGCTCAATGTCCTAATGATAATATTTCATATAATGGACCATGAGACAGTTACTGTACTGTGTGTGCGTGTTATTCCAAGTTCTTGGATGCACTCGACCATAAATCACTACTCAAGGCCTCTGTAGAAAGGAGCAGTCTCTGAAACCTTCGCAGAAATGATCGGTCACATGCACAAAACACACAGAGCTTCTTGGTGACTCAGTGGATTGAAAAGTGCATCTGCTCTCAGTGTTATTACCCTGAATCCAGACTTTTAGTCCCTCTGGCCACTTTCTTTCCTTTGACTCACCATTACCTCCGATTAAATCTTACTACTCATTTAATGAAACATCATAAACGTGTGCTTCTACACTTAAATGTGTAATACCATAAAATAAAGCCCCATCTGCTCCGTAAAACGAAAAAAAAAACCCAGCTCGTGCTTGGGTTTGGCCGTTAGAGAAGCCTGATTTTCTGAGCTAGATTTCTCCAGGAGACAGCTGATGTCTCGGTTACACTCACAACCAGTTGCTTCTCAGCTTTTTACCTGAGAGACTTTGCATGGTAAAGGCAGCAGACAGGGAAGCCATTACTGTGACAGCAGGGCGGCAGGAAGAAAGAAGAGATCACTGCACGTAGCATTGTGTCCTCGTGTTCAAAATGATTAAATACAAAGTCCGAACAAAACTAGATTAACGCAAAGCAACAGCTAAAAAGCCAGATATTGGTGGAGATCAATCTTACCTTTATCAGGTGAACACCTCTTGATGGTGGACACGGCCACAGCTTTGGTGTACCAGAGCAAGCTTTCATTTTGGTTTCAGCAGGAAAATCTCATTCAAATGCTGCATTTCCTATTTGAGCAGCAGCATGTACAGATTAGCTGCGTCACGTGGTGTGTTAAAGTGGCACTATTAAGATTAGCATGCTCTCTGTTCTCTCTGGTGGGACGTCATGTTCCCGTGTCCTCTGTCTCAGAATGAGCTTCTCATCATTTTCTTTAGCAACATGCAGAGAAACTACAGACAACTTCGATATCATTATCCTCTTTATTACCACATATTAAGTTGCAAATTTGTGTTGCACAGCAACCGGGTTGATAATGATGCTCGTTGACCCTTTGCTCTTTCTGGTTTGGCGACGCTCAGAGCAGAACTTTGTGCTGGAGCGTGACAGAAATGTTACCTGTCTGATCAGAGCTGTACACAGAAGAAAAAATTAAAAAAAAAAAAAGCTCAAATTTATGCCACAGCTGAAATCTTTTGTGTCTGTGCATCTGCAAACTTTGATCAGATGGAGTGTGATAAACTACAGCTGCTGCAAACTGCAGTTTCGACACTGTTGGCATTCATTAGACAAGACAAGTCCTCAGGAGAGGACCCATTAACTGTTAATGACACATTGTCTCTATACATGGTTCAGCTTGTAACTCACCCTCTGCTGAATGTTCTCCGATCTCTGCTCTCGGTCCTTTCTTTCTTTATATATTATTATTATTATTATTATTTATGTATTAGAGCGTTATTTGAACATATCATGACCATATGCTCAGAAATATTTTGCTGCCATTGTGTTGATGGTTTTTAAAAGCGTGAATGAATAAACCGTGTTTTTGACTTAGGGAAGACAAACTAGACACAATCTTCTCTTTTGGTTTTGCGTAGGCCACACACACTACACCACACACACCACACATACCACACACACCACATTCATCCTCCTCAGTCCCACCCTTAAACTCTTTTTCAACACATAAATCCCTGATTACATTGTAAGTAAAACTTAATCCAAATATTCTCTAGATTAAAGCGTCAGATCATCTGTGTGACCTTTTCTTTCACCTTGAAGAAGCAGCTGTAAGCAGAGAGTTTGGGGGAGAAAGGTGTGCTTCAGGAGGAAAAGGCAGATCTAACAGTGTTTCAAGATGAGATTTCATGTCAACGTGGAGGTTAAGCAGCAGCTCTGCTGCCTTGTATGGGAAGGTCATTACATGTCAGGTTAACAGAAAAAACAACATACTAAATACATGCAGGAAGAATTTTCATCCAGTGGAAAAACAGTTGAATTGGTTCACATTTATCCAGCCCTGAGGCCCAGGTTGGGTAAACAGCCTCCTCGTCTCCATGGCAGCAAAGTGCTGAGAGCAGTGCAGCATTGATTCACAACCAGCCAGAGCTCTAAATGTTGGAGTTTATTTGGGTCTGTTCTGTGTGGACAGGTATTTCTAGAAGACACACCTGCCAAACCACCATGACAGGACAGATCTGATAATCATGAATTAATCAGATTTTGGTTATGCAACCACCTCTGTGGTTTCTGTGCTTGGACTGGTTCAGGGCCGACAGCTGGCTGCTACATCGGACCTTCATAATAATCGTGTTGTCTGATCATCAGAGGAATTCCAGTCAAAAGGTGGCTCACTGGTTTGGATGAGTCCCATGAGTCCTGTATTGTTCGGTTTTCAGTTTGCAGGTCCCGTATCACCATGTTGTAGACAATGTCTCTTTAAATCTGTTCCAAAGTTTTTACCTCTGTGAGAATAACGAGGATCATTGCTCTGTAAAATGCAGTGCACTCCACTGAATGTGCACTGAGATTACTTGGCTAATTAAAAATGGATTAAAAACTGATTACTAACGTTCCATGGTTGCTCGTCTCGTGGTTGCTTTTCTTCTGTAACTTTATTTGTGTTCCCTGTGTACGGAAGCTGAGAACGGCCATACTTATAATATTTTTAATAATGTTATCTGTTCTGTCATACTTTTATTTCCCATTGAAATTACTCCTAGCTTGCTTGTTTGCCTATCGTGGATGCATTTGAAATCTGATTTTACAGACAGACAGAGAGAGGTCAGTCGCTCAGGTCACATGGTGACGCCTGCTAATATATGAAAATCCATCAGTGTGCACCAAGACTGAAACTACATGAAACTGTCATGATGAGTTCAGTTTTCGAGTCTCAGTTTGAGAGTCTTTTTTATTAACTGTGAGTGAGAATAGTCTCATTAAAAATCAATATTCCATTTAAAACGATGGTGTGTGTGCGGGGGGTGGGGGGGTAATGAAGGGAAATGGGAAATGGTTTTGGACTTTCCATGAAATTTGTAACAGGATATTTCCGGCCTTGTCTCAGTCAGGACTGTGTGGCCTCAACACTTTCAGCATTTCTGAACAAAGGTTTCATCCACTGTAATGTCAGTAATGTAGTAATGCTGTGTCCATCGTAATCTAGCTTTTCTCTTCCCCCCAAAATAGAGTCTTAGCCAACTGCCTGAAGCGTAAAACGCCGTCTCTGTCATGGAGCCCGTATTCTTGTTGAACTGGGAGTTTCTCATGAAAAATCGCTGTCAGGGGTTTTGTGTCTCACGTTCAAGGGCTGAAAGTAGCCCGTGTCCTGCCAGAGAATTTAGAAAAAGCACTAAATTTCCCAGACAGGGGAAGGATTTCTACAGGACTGAAGGTACAAGAGTTCAAGGTAACCTCTCCTGCCACTCCTCCTCACTCCCACACTGCTCGACTCTGTGGATCCAAATCACAATTAAAAGCCGACGAAAATTCAAAGATACTTTGTTAGTATCCCAGTTCTGGGAGGAGGTGATCTAATTCAGGATTATTTTACACGTTATATTAAATCTTCACTCCTAGTTTGAGCGATGGATGATATGAAACAACACATGTTTCACAGTGTTTTCACATTTAACATGTTTTGCACGATTTCTAAAACCAAGTTTATGTTTTTTAAATAAGCTGCACCAATAAGCTTTGATAGGAAAGCAGTCGCACTGACCCTTACCCTCTTTCGTCACCAAGAAATTCCAACTATGCAGAATCTGGTGGGTCATCAACTTGATCTCAATAACTCAAGTTAATATGTCTGTCTGCAGTGGCCCTGATTCTCTGGTACAAGTAAAGCACAGCTCAATATTTTATACATCTGTTGACATTTTTATAATGTATGACTGAGACGTCAGATCTTATGTAGTTTGTTTCTGAACCTCCGAGGTTCAGAGTTTACTTTCACTCTGTTGTGGCTGTTTTCAGCTTTTTTTTTTTTACTGTTTCTGATTTTTTTAGCCATATTCAAGCTGTTTGTGCTGTGTTCATTTACTCTTAATGCAAAGCAAACATTTCCTCCTGCTGCTTCACATTTAAGTTTTCAACAGCCAAACTGTAGACGAGACTTTTATGTTGAAGCTGAGAGGAATGTAATATTTGTCACAGAGTTGGCAGAACTTGCTGTGGTAGAAGGGCAATGACTCTTCTGTCCTGACTTTATTCCACCGCTGTGTGGCCAGGACTCAGAGGAACGTTGAATAAGATGAGTGATCACAGGGTGAGAGGAACAGTCGCGTTGTGTTTGAGCAGGGGCCGGAGGAACAGTCGGATGGAGCGTACTGGTGTGGCTCAAACTGCAGATGGGCAGCAGCATTCTGGACTGGTTTCAGAGGTCTGGTGCCAGATACAGAGACTCCAGTGAGACAGAGGACCTGGAGGACATCTGGATGATATGTTGCTGGGTTTTGATGGGCATCAGTTTCTATTGTTTTTTTGTTTTTTTTATTCTGATTGAAGCCTTCAGTACATCTGAAGCATATGAATTCCACTTTAATGAAATTCTACTTACATTTCCTTTGATCCAAATTCAAAAATCTGTCGTATATTTGTTTAACTTCAAAATAAATCTGAGAAGAAGATGGATCTGTATTGATGCTAATAATCCATCAGCCCTCCTGACCTAACCTCCGTGCTTCACCTCAGAGAACATGCAGCTGAATATTCAGTCAATTACTGGAGTAATAGGCAGCAGGAGGATGAAAGTGCTGAGAATCCAGCTCCTTCTCCCTGTCTGTCATTACTGCCGGAGCAGCCGGAGCGCAGAGGCCGATGAAACGCATTCAGACATGATTAAGGAAAAAAAATTTAGGCAAAGGATGAATCAGCTTGCATTTGCAAAGAATTCGGACTCGCAAGAAGCAGAGCAACTCCACGTCAAAGCAGATACCTGGTCCCAGCACGTGACACACTCGCTCAAACACACACTGAAATTCACAGCCCTCCCTCCCACACACACACACGTTTCCCAGTCTGAGGGGGAGGGCACATTTATCTTCTTCTCTCTCGCTGGTCTCTGTGCTACTGGAGCAAAGGCTAAAGGAGAAGAGAGGACACAAGAGGGAACGCACAGTTCCTCCCTTCACTCGGGATTTTTTGGAAAGGAAATAGTCCTGCTTCGTATCATATAACATCATGCTGCAGTGTGTGTCAGCGACTAATATGGCAAATAGAATTATCAGAAGATAATTGAAGTAGGAAGAGAAAGAATCCACGAATCAAAACAAGTATTCTGTATTTCAAAAGGACTAAAAAGTTGAATGAATGAATCATCTGCAGCAAACACACAGAGGGGAGAAAACAAAGCTGGATTCTATCAAAACTCCATTTCTTCCTTCTTTGTTGTGTCCTGCTGTGGATTATGTACAGAACATCACGTTTAATGTATTCAAACACTCCTCAAAACAAACTTAGTGGCCCAAGATTAGAATTCCTGCCGGTTAGACTGTGTTTACTTCCATCAGATCAGTCAACTGTTAATATGAAGAAAATAAACTCAAATAAATTATTTTAAAAGCATTTTTTGGAGCTTAAATTTGCCACTGTTAATGTTAAAATCTCAGAAACTCATCCACCACTCCGACCTCCACACTCGTACTTAAAGGACCCACTGGTTTCTGCATCGGTTTGGACCCAAACCCTGAACTTTCATCCTATCGTCCAATATGGATGTGATTCCTGGCGACACTGGGTTGAACCAACACATATGAGACTCAGAAAGGAGTAACTGGTACTTTAACAAATATTCTGCTGCTCCATTATGTTGTTACTGGGCAGCACTGACAGCAGACTTTCAGCTAAAGGCCAGAATCAGCCTGACTTACCTTCTCTGCCCTTTTCAGTGGCCTTAGAAACCATTTTAAACTGTCAAACAAGTTTTGCAGTTCAGCTCAGTTAACTGATCTCATTCCAGCTGTAACATATGCAACTGTTCCAGCCTAAACCTGCTGACTACCCCGGCTGCATTTAGATTATAGAGCGAATAAAACAAAGAAAAGAAATAGCAGAAATGTGAACATGGTGCTGAGGTCACTGAAGGAGACAGCTGGAATAAGGCAGGATGACCTTATAACGCTGAGATGAGTTTAAAGATTCTAAATCAAAGGTGGAAATCAAATCAGCGGGGCTGTCCAGGAGCTGTAGGTCCTGGCCGGGCAAAGCAGTTAGAGCCACATCGCTGCAAAATCACACTGCGTCAACCCCGAACATCTGATGTAAAATAAACTGTGGAAGAGAGTCAAGGGTTCAAACCCCCCAAACAGAAGTATTTTAATGTTCCTGTTCAAACAGTGTTAAAGCTGCTCCACAGGCATCTCCATGTATGTTGGCAGCTCCAAGTGACAACAAGAGGTGACTGTTCTAAAGCAGATTCAAACCTGTAAAACTCCAGACAGCATGTTCATGTTCACCAACTCAACCAGTCTGAGATGTTTTAGAAGAAAGAAAAGAATCAGAAGAGGACAATAAACAGAAAACAGCTGTGGATCCAGATAAAACAGGTGTTTTTTTTATTCTTCATGCCATCACTTAATGTTTCCTGTGAATTCACATCATCACAGTTTATTACAGTGACTCAGATGCTGCTGTAAACGGCTGCAGCTCAGGAACAGCAAGCGGCCTTAAAAGAATCCAACCAAAGATGCAGCAGGGGGGTGGATATGGAGATTTTCTTTGATTAATCCTTCATATCAGATCAGTTTTATCTTTGTTTTAAATATACTGAAGTTTTATGAGCACATAAATTGTCTTGGTGGATACAGGTTGTGCTCTCCAGGCCCCTTTGGCCTCCTGTTGTTTTTATTGTGTTCCATCTCCTTTAATCATTAACCGTGAGCAGATGAACCGTGCGGAAACATCACAGAGATAAAGTTTGGGCTCTGGTCCCAACGCCGAGTTACTTTTTACTTTATGACAAACGTCAGGTAAAGAGAGACGGAGATCCATCAGTTTAATCGTGGATGGTTTTTTCCACCGTGTTTCGGTGCGGGTGCTGACCCTCCTCCTCCTCCTCCTCCTCCTCCTCCCCCGGCGCGCCACGCCGCCGGGCGGCTCTCCAAAGAGGCGTGGTCAGTGACGTCTCCAAACAGGCCGAACCTTAAACCTGGCGCTTTGGGAAGTGGGGAGAGGGAGAAGGGAAGTTAATGAGACGCCAGGAAAGAGCAGATTCTTGGAGGAATAACGCGGAGTAACGAGCGCCGGGTACATGTGGTGTCCGTTTGTACTTTCACTTTTACGCGTCCCTTTTTTTTCTCCTGCCTTCATTCACCGTTTGAATCAGCAGCGGCGGCGGTTTGTGAGACGCTGAAAACCGACTGAAGTGCAGCAGCAGCAGGAGCAGCAGCTGATCTTTACCTCCGATCACCGCCTGAACCGGTCCACAGGTCTGTGACATGAAACATTACCTTTTCGTTTCTAACTTTTCCTGAGTTTAATCGCGGTTGGTCGCAGAGCAGGAGTGAGCGGTGGTTTCCAGTCCGACAGGTGGAACTGTAAAGACTGTTGGATTCTGCAGGTTAGAACCAGCTCGTTGTGAAGCGCTTTTCTCAGTTTCTCCGAGAACTTTACGTTTTTGTTCTGCTGCTTCAGGAGTTGACCCGTAAATGAATGTGGTCAGATTAATAATCAGCTGTAAACTGCAAAACGGACAAAACCGCGGGGCAGGTGTGTAATTCAATCATCCTGAATCTACCGGGAATTAAGATGAACTTATAGAAGGTATTTTAATATAATTTATATTAATATTTATTGACAGAAACACCAGAGACTACAGAAAACAACAATATGTCGTAGAGGAGTTGACAAAACAATCTCACCACAAAATCCATTTAGTACTTGTTCTCCTCCTCAGCAGGTTAAGTTGACCAATTTTCAGGGGACTGTAAATGTTCATCCTCATTTTTCCAAGAACTTTAAAGACACACAGAGTAACATTACTCCACATCACACTGGGAATCATTAGTGTAAACCTGTCACCAAAAAACAAGGGAGGAAAGTTTTCAGTTGTACATATTGAACCTTTTCCTTTCCATCACTTCAGTGCTTCAGTCAGTTTGGCTTCACTTTGGTTCCTCTGACAGAGACACCAGAGACACCAGAGACATCAGATGTTAGAATAACTGCCCCCCTTCCTTTATCTGGCTGCCGCTTCTCTCCTCAGTCCCATAGACAAGAAAAAGTCTCGGTTGCGGAGTCGGAACAACACTGAGAGTCCACCAGCAAAACGGAAAATATTTTAGTTTCCCTCTCTCCTGTTAAAAAGACAAATCCAGATCATCCAGATTTTTACCTGAGAAGGATAAAAAACTGTAAACCCAGAAAAAGAAGCCATGGATAGAAATATGTGAAAATTTAGTGTTAGACCGACGCTATGGAAGAAACTACATTACTAAATTTATGTCTTATCCAATAAACTGCAGCGTATTTCTGTCGTATCTGATATGTAGTTCATAATAAAAGGCTGCATGGCTCAGCCCTAATAAGGATAACCACTTCATCCAAGATCCAGTGCCTGTGCTCAGCTGCTGCACCGCAGCCAGTTTGTGCACTAAATCATATCTTTTTCTGCAACTGATTTTATTTAAGATACGAAAAAGTTTGTAAACCACATAACAGCAGGCGTAAAATCAGATCAGCTTTTCCCACAACAAGGTTGTTAATAGGCCAATTAGATTCCTGCAGGGATGTACTGTGTGTCTGCAGAACTCCAGAACTGACTGTAATGGGTTTTTATTTATGTACAGGGTCTTACATTACACATGCTGTTCCTCCACAGTTTATTACAACATGACTGTGGTTTTGTTTTGTAAGGGACATTTGGTTTACACTCTAATCTTTTGACGCCACTGCAGATTATTTTATCACATCAACAAAAGTGACCCTATCTGCTGCTGTTCTCCTGACTCTGCAGTGGAAATCAGTGAGGATGAAAGCCTGGCGGCCTCCTCTCCACCTCTCCACGGCCTTGAGACTGTTCACACTGTAATAATAATCTGGCTGTTACTGTAAATACCAGATTCCTTTTCCACTCGTGAATAACTGAGCTGTTGGGGAGGGACGTGTGTGGAGGGAAGTCCTGCCGCTACCAGAAATAAGAATTCGGACTTTAAGCACATCCCCTTCCGTTCTCCGGGCTTCGCCCACGTCGAACAGCATTCCACCGGCCGGCGCCGAAAACTCATCAAGGTCACGCTGCTTAACAACCCCCCCCCCACACACACACCCCCACTCCAACCCACAGGTCATCCATCACCCAAGATACCCGAGTACAGAGTGTAACTAAAACACGGCTGTGGTGAGCTGAAAAGCTGCTCTGCGTGTTGGTTTCCTCGCTGCAGTCAACCTCATTGGGTGTTTGTGGGCAGGTGAGGCAGCAGTGAGGGGAGGGTGTCATGCCTCAGTTGTAGTGCAGTCACTTTGTGTAGTATGAGGGTGTGATCACGGTAAACATCACAGTTTGTTTGATCCCTGGAACATTTTCTGTATTAATTCAGCTTGTTTGGCAGCAGTGTGTTTCCCACAGGATTCCTGAGCAGGTCTCAGTCCTCTGAGAGGAGAACGGGTTTCGTGTCTGTCCGTGAAGCTGAGTTAGATAAAATGAACTTGAACAGCTGCTTCCTGCTGATCTTAAAGGATCATTTCAGTGATTTTCATGTGTAACCTTCATTTCATGATGTCCAGTATAGAGCTGAAATGATGCCAGAAAATTAACTGGGAGCTCTTTTTTTTTTTGTCCATTTGCAGTTGTCTGAGTCTCCAGTTGTGCGTATGTGTTGCTTTTCTTTGTCGCCTGTGAACTGAAGAGTCGTTCAGCGCCCCCTGAAAGTCCAGCAGCTGAACTTCTCACCTCGCTGCAGTGATGTGCAGGTGCACTGTGGTACTGCTGTCAGACAGGGCTGTAAAATCTGCTTTCCTCGTTTGGTTTAGCGATGCAGATCCGGAGGTTTCACAGGTGATTACAGATTCCCTCGTTGTGTTCCCCTTGTTGAGCTGCTCTGTACTAGATCTAAGACTAAAGTGACTTTGGATGACACCTGGATCAGGTGAAGCTTCATACGAATGATTTTCTTCCTAATCTTTTAATGTGCATACAGATATGTGAGACAGATATGACATAATAGAAACTGGTCCTAAGGCTTAAACTTTTCCCCTGTTGAGTTTTTGCCTATCAGAGCGATGTTTAGATAAACAGGTCTCTATAACGTTTGTACTGCGTGTCCTACCAGCATGTGCACAGTGGCTGCGCTCCGTTTGGCCACGCCGGCGTGCCGCTTGTTATGTAGTGTCACAACGGCTCATGAGGGGGGAAGGTATGATGTAGAATCTATCATCTGATAATCAGACAGCAGCAAGTTAAGATGCTGTGGTAAAATTTAGTTTCATCTTTTAACTGCTGTAAGCGTCGGCAGAGACAGGAAGCCACATTTTTGTTTTGAAATCAGCCTCTATGAGCCATGTGAAAAATGTGCTGCTTCACTGTTTACTGTTGGCACACAGGGTATTTTGTTAAGGTGCCGCACAGAGCCGTTGATTCCAGTTTGCCTAAGTGGCATGTGCAGTTCAGTGTGCCCATCTGAAACGGAGCGGAAACCACGCCCAGCAAAGCCGAGCATCCCACGGCCTCGGCTGTAACACGACCACAGAAACTTAAAAATGCCAAGAAGAAAATTAAACGCTGGTGTAAACAATTCCAAACATTTACAGATCATGTTTCTAAATATTTAATGAGAAATATAATTGTAAATGTAGTTAGTTTTGTAAAACCTCCACAGGATTTACACCATCTCTAACCTCATATGTAGATATAACTGTTACTAATGCTGTAGTGTGTGTGATTGGACCCAACATGTTAGATTGAATGGCCTTTTCAGACAAAATCACTGTTCACAGTTGCTGTTAACTGTTGTGATTAGAAACTGTGCGGTGTGGCTGATGGTGTTATGGTTATCCGCCCGGCTGCTGATCGCTGCATGGCCTGATCTGATTTTTTTTTATGATTTAAGGATTTTGATTAGATTTGTTTCGGCCCACAGAGCTTTAACATCCAGCGGCACATGGAGGTCAGACTGGGTTCTACACAACTTTAAGCTTCACTCCTCCGTGATGTGACTTTAAGGATCTGTGTCCTTCTGCTGACAGTTAATTAACAATAATATATATTCACACACTTTATCTGCACGTTGGTCAAAACCGAGGTTTTCTATTGATGTGGGGAACCTCCATTCCTATGCAGGCAGGCCAGAGGTCAAAGGTCAAGGCCAGCTGTGAAAGTTTGCTGATGACAGGATTTGGCTGCTGCCTGTGTGTGTTTGTCTCTGCGTTAATGCACAGAGGAGTCACGTTAGCTGTTTTCACTGTGGGTCTGTGCTGTGGACAAGAGCTCTTCTCTTCTCTCTCTTTTTTTTTTTTTATAATTGCCAAGACAATAATTTTCTAGAGGAAAAATAAATGTGTCAGTGCTGTCTGTTGGACAAACTGCATCAGTGCGTCACTGTTTCAAAATGATTTCAGGCATATCTTTGGCGTTTCTGTAATATTTTGTTATTACTGATAAGCCGACGTGCCCATACTCATATACTGCTGATAAACTGGGATCGGTACATTGGTGGTAATAATAAACCAAAGTCAGCTGGTGAAACTGGCCGTGCTTGTGTTTTGGTAGATTCCTGTTATTGCTCCTGTCGATTAGCTTGTGGCAGCTCCCTGCCACCCGTGTGTATAAATAAATACATTCCGTATCCATATCCCTATATTAAACTGCTGGTAACCATAGCAACAGTTCACACATCTTACCTGTGAAACCGACCTAAGCAGAAGTTAAACTAACCAGAAACAAACTGGAGGAAAACACCGGTTGATTTGGCCGTTGCTTCTTTTTTGCCTACACTGGTGTAAGCACATTAATGCACCAGTCTGAGCTGCTGTGACGTGTAATCACAGTCCAAAACATATTCAGCATCATGCATGACAAAAAAAAAATTAAATGATAATCCACTAATGGTTTCAGCATCACCTGCAGCACTGACTCCATCTCACCTCGTTAGTGAGGTGACTTTGTCTGTCATGTACTGATGTATAAAAATTCTACACCTGGCACCTTCTTACAAACTCATTTCATCTCGTCATATAATCATTTAATTCCCAGTGTTTTACTGTATTATACAGCTCTACCTGAAGAATAGAAGGACTTTGAATACAGGGCTCAGAGGAAGATGAAACGAGTTTCTGAGGATGTGGCATATTTTTTGGTGCACAGTACGACAGTAGATGGAATAGACCTGTCTGGCAGGTAGACAGTGCAGCAGCGGTGACAGGTGACAGGTAAAATTACTCCACATCCTGACACCATAATCAGTCCGTCCATCCTGCTGAAGCCTCTCGCTGTTCGGCTCCTCGGTGAGCCAGAAGCAGCTCTGTCCGGCTCCTCCCGCTCCCGTGGAATCTGTCGACCTCAATTCAACACAGCTCTTCTCCTGCAGCAGCTCCTTGTTGGCTTTGTGAGGCTCAGAGAATGGAGGAGTAGAATCTGGCTAATGGTTTTGCTGGGGGTCTTTGTGTTTCGGTATGTGCTGCTGGCTGGGAGCCCCGGACTGAGGGGAGGAGGGTCCGCGCCCCTTTATACACAAGAAAGAAACACGTTTTCCATGTACAGGCCAGCAAACTACGCTCTCTGGAGAAAATAATTGTATTTTCATTCACGTTCAGGTCTCACAGTATTTTTTGGTGCTGACACACACACACACACACTTTGTTAAAGCGTGTGTCAGCAATGTGATCTTTCCAGAACCACATTTCTGCTGCTCTCCAGCAGATGGAAGTGTTATTTTTTTTCAAATGTGGATCCAACAAAGATATTTCTGTTTGTAAGGACATACAGACTTTGACCTCATCTCCTATCGTCCACAGGTGTAGATCAGAGTTACCTTTGTGGTCAGAAACAGAGAGAGAACCATTTTTATGAGAAAGAAACAAGCCTTTTTTTTCCAGTGTGAACAGGCTCTCAGGTGGTCTTTTTTCTTTAGAGACTTTCAGCCAATCTGTCCAGAACAAGTTAAACTGCATGTAACAGTAGAAAAAGATTTAATTTCTTGCCCTAAATTACTGAGATAAGTAACCAGCTACCACCAAATAAAGAGGTCAAAGGTAATAGCCACAGAAGCCTGGTGGATCCAACAAAGACACTGTTGATCCTGTGGCCAAAAAATGTCAACATGACATTATGTTTAGAGGTGAAATGAATAGTTGATTAATTTATTAGGAAGAGACAGAAAATGAAGCAGTAATCATTTTAATAACTCATCATAAAAACTGATTAAAAAGTAATCTCACATACTGATTTTAACTTGTGAAATATGAATATTAGTTTTTTTCCTAAGATTTGAAGCCCACAGAACCATGACTGTTACAGTGGGAAGGATCCTGCGTGTGTTCTTCTGGATGTTTTTAATTTCTTGGGTCTTTGCTTTATTCAGTTCACTTCAGGTTTTTACTGTGCTGCAAAAAATGAAAAGGATTTAATGAAACACTTTAAAATCAGTTCATCACTCGAATATTTGACAGACTTTTCACTGAAAGTAGATTTTAAGATTCACTGTCAGTTGATATGACTTGATAGATTATTTTTTGCAGTGCGTTCTCCCTCAAAGAGAACAATGTTTCTCGGTGGCACACCGACCTTTGACCTGTCATGCCGTGTGTTGCTGCTGTATAACATGAAAGACTCGATTAGTTTAGTTAACCTTGATTCAGCTGTGTTTATTCCAAAGTGGTGATAAAGGCAGGAAAAGACTCTGATTTGGAATTTAATTGACTGTGTTTCGGAGGGTGTTTGGTTTTTCTTTCAGCTGCTCAGCCACACAGTTCTTCTTCTTCTGTTTCCTCCCAGAGAAGCTGCAGAAGATCACATCACAGGACGGTTTATGATTAACTTGGTTCATTTTTTCATGTAAATACTGTAAATAAAAGAATTCTTTATATGAGCAGGTAGAAGCAGTTTTAATGGAGACAGTGTGGTGGGAGATAAAAACTTCAGAGCAGTCGTGAACATTGTTGTTATGTGGCGTGAGCTGGAACCATTTGATGCCAAAGCACCGTAATGAATTGAAAAGTCCACTGGACGTTTGTTTGCTGAGGGTTTTTTTTTTTTTTTGTTGTTGTTGTTTTTTTTTAACAATCAGTTTCCAAGCTAAACAGAATAATAGCAGTGATTCAGGATCCTGCGCAGAGGAATTAACAGTGGATGAACAGTTACAACAGTCAAAGCTGCAGCATGAACAGCTGCTTTAATGTATTTTCAACCTGTTTCACTTGGTCTTGGTTTGAGAGTTTGAGGCTTCGGGGACTTTGTTGGGAGTTTTTGTTGAATGAAAACAGTTTAAAAATTCAAACAATAAGAAATAAAAAGCAAGAAAGCAGAAAAGCCAAAGTCTTGGCAGCCTGGCTGCTGTAAAGACCAGATTGCTGGTAACAGGAATGAAGAAGTGGAATAAAAGACAGAGTTGCATTAAGACAGTGTCCTTTGACCCTTTGTTGCCTGCTTGGTGGTTTACCATGGAAGGCTGCCATGAACACCAGTCTGTCCAAAGCTCAAACTTAGGCACAGACATTCTGACAAAACAGCTTTCTGCATAGCCGGTGGGTAAAAGTCGAACCGCTGAGCCACGCAGCCTGAAGAAGTGAGTGAGTTGTTTTATTTTCTGGCTGTCCGTCAATGCATTGTGCCCTCTTTTTTTTTTTCAGCCTGTGGTTTGCAGAATGTTTAATGTCAAGATTTTGTCCAAGCATCTGGCAAATCTGAGAAAATATTCACAGCAGAATCAGACAGTTTTACTCCACTTATTTCTTCTATTGTGCATCTTGTGTTAATTCTTTGGAACAGTTTATTGTCCTGACACACGGCCAGTCTGTGTTAAAGCAGAATCCACCGCTGCTGCTGCTGCTGCTGCTGAGTTTTTGTTTTATAAACCTTGTTTTTCATGGACTCAGCAACATTTTCATTTTGCATATCAGACGATTTAACTGAGTTCAGCAGAGTAATCGAGACTAGTCTTCTGCACACATGCCTGCATTCAACTGGATGTGATGCCAAATCAATGTAAAGCAACAAAATTCAGTTAAGCCTTGACACATTTTCACCTTATGAAGTTACTTCTGTGTAGAAAACAGAGCAGCATATCCTCCTGTGTCTACCTGATGAATCTGTGGGCTTTTCAGAGCTTGTCTGATGAAAACATCTGTCTGCTGCTGGAAACAGGGTTGATGGGAGAGTTGAATCATACAATGAATGTGCTGCAAAACCAAAACAGTGAGCGAAAAGAGAATTAAAAGCGCTTGTTGTTCTGTTTCTGCTGGACACTTTCAGTTCTAAATGTTCGAGTTTGGTTTGGAGTGTTATTCCCCCAGTGGTCCAAAATAGTTACCTGTGTCTCTGAGTAGTCATACATAAGGTCCTAGATTCTTGGGTAGAGGACTCACTCAGCTGATCGTTCTGTGTATCATGTCAGACTCAGTTTTCTTTCATGTCTCTGTGAAAACTGCTTATCCACATCCTGCAAACCAAACGCAGTGGTTTGACCTGTCAGAGGACACAGCAGAGGTGCAGCTGGCTGAGCCTGCATCATCTCCCCCAGGCAAGGAGACCTGATCTCACTATGTCCAAAACTAATGATGCATTCGGGTGGTGTCGGCCAACTTGTAAAGTCAGAACTTTCCAATTTCCTCGCTAGGAACCTCAAAATAAAAACTGGGAATCGTTCCATGATACCTGAGTTTACAGTACAAGCTGTTATGTTTAACATCAACACATGATGGACAAGTGACAAATCCTGTCACGGCTGGTCACAGGTACAACATGGCCATTACATAACTGACTAGTACACGATGAAACCTTCCAAACCGTTAGAGCGCGGACGACTCTGAAGGGTCGATCCCCTGAATGAGGACACAGGTGATGGTACACAGAGCGAACAGGTAAAGGTGCATTGTTTTGAACAAGGCCACTTTGACCTGACCTGTGAGACACGTATTGATTGTTGATGTGATTGACCTGCGGCTGTTTGGCATCCTGTCCAATCTGTGGTCACTTCAGAGCAGTCATGAACTTCAAAGAAAATCAGTTTTGCAGCGTTCGAGCTGCTGTCATCACTTCCTCTAGATCCACATCACAACAGGAAGTGGAGTTTGTCATCGTGTTTAATGTTTTGCACTCGCTCGCTCTCCGGTTATGAAAAACTCCCTTGCAGTTATTACTAACACTACACTTTTATCTACTATTTTTTTTTTTTGGGCTTGTCGTTTGTGTTCATTTCTCATCATAGCTCCCGTGAACACGCGCTCATGAACGCCCCACGATCTACCAGGTTTTGGGAATCTGTACTTGGGGAAGCAACAAGCCCCCTTTCTTTAAATTTAGATAGAGGCAGACATCTCCAAACAAAGAAAACCAGCCAGACATCCCAGGTGTAGATTTGATTGGTGCTGTCTGAGGTTCACTCTGCTTGGCTGCGTTGCTGTTGATTCTGGCACTGATTAACCAGCTGATGGCTTCTCTGGCACAGTTTGGTTACAGTATTTTGCAAGCTGCACAAAGTGACATAGGCCGATCACTTCAGGGCTTTTTTTTCATTCAGACTGTGGAACAAATGTTCATGGATTAAATACACTGCTAATAAATAAATACAGAGTAGTTCTCTTCACCTTTGGCTCAGCAGGTAAGCGGTTGCATCACTTCATGGCCCGTTAAACTTGCTGAGTGTGACACAGAGAAGGTGCATGTACACAGTAAAGTACCTGCTCGTCACAGTTGACATTGTTTGGGACTCCACTTGTCCACGTCATTCATTTACTTTATGCAGCACTGAAAAACACCTTAGGTTCAGTGATTGAGTAATTTCAGGTACTAAGGAGCCCCGGGAGCAGTGGTGGAAGACGCATTCAGATCCTTTACTTGAGTACTAGTGCAAATGCCGTGAATATCCCAGTACAAGTCCATTCAAAACCTTACTTTAGGAAAAGTATCTGAGTATTACTTACTATTAGGGTTTTTAAAGGAAAGTTTAATCCTTCAGTTTATCACAAACATTCAAAATCAAAACCACATTTGGAGATTCATGGTTTTCACTGCAGAGGACAGGCATGAAAAATTCATATCTGAAACATAACTTTATTTGCCTCTGAGCTGTGGTGGGCTAGTGTTTAATGTATAAAGTTGCATTAAATGGAAAAAACGTAAGTACAAGTTCCTCCAATTTGTTCTTGTCAAACATTAGAAGAATCACATCCACCCACAGACCTGACCCTGCTGCTTTCTCTCAGTGTGAATGGACATTGTACGTGACTTGTGTTTGGTCCATGATTCATTCAGTGCTTCAGACGCCACCCAAAGGTCTGCCCTGATATTTGCAGGAGCTGCAGCCCTGGAATTATATTAAGCCTCTGGTTCCTTTGAATAGATGCATGTGAGGCTCCTGAGTTCCTAGAAAAGGACCTGGAGTAGTTCCTGTAGTGGAAAAGCTTTAAATGTGTTTGTTAAAGCTGCTTTTCTGTCAGATCCGCACGCGTAGCACCGGGATCTCATTTTGTCCTCTGACTGTGATTTACTCAATAAAAATCCCATCATGTTGTGTTTTTCATGTGGTTTCTTGAGTGTCCTTGAATAATGGCAGCACCGCTGGTGGTAAGACACTTCCTGTTAACTCCCAGTGAACTGCACTGAGTCACAACAGCTCAGTGTTGGTGGACAGTCTGATGCAGTCTGTCTTTTTTATGTCTGGTCTTTGTAAAACAGGAAGTGAAAAGATCATTTTTCTTCAAAAGGATTCATGCATTTTGCAGAAACTTATTACCTCATTGTTTAAAAAAAAAAGTCTCAGTGGTGAAGTTTCAGTAAGTGCTTTGTCAATGTCTGACTCAAAATCTCTTCCTTAGATTTTCCTCAAAGCTGCAGCAGGTTGAGCTGCGGCTGCAGGGAACTGTGCGAGGAACACCTTTGCTTATGTTTTCATATTTTGATAATTACCTGAACTGGAAGCATGTTGCTAATCAAATCCAAGGTGTGGACCAACTGATAAACTGGCCAACGTCACCATCCTTAGAGAACTCCTCTCTACCTCTAGCGTAGGTAAAACCCTGTGAGAGAACTTTTGGTGTCATCACTTTTGTTTTCTCATGGTTGAGTAGCTGATCAGCTACAGGGAGATTTCTCCAACATGTAGTTAGAACCTGCTCCACACTGAAACTTTGACTTTTTAAATTTCCAAAAATAGCTCAGTTTCAATCAGGATGACCTTCAAAGCACCAAATCCATGTTTACTGAGCCATGGTAACTCCACAGTTTGTGTGTTTTGTGATGCAACTTTTGTTTTTTTGTTTTTTTTTTGTTAAGTGGAACATTTTAACACAGTGTTTGTCCCCCTCTGCTACAGGACTTGTCTGCAGTAGAACATGCATTAGAGGAAGCGGCTGCAGCATTGAATTCATCATCGCCGTCAACATATACAGTCAATTCCCCCTGACATGGCCTCCTCCCCCGGGCTGGATGCTGACCCGTTGCCACTGCTTCAGCTCCAGGAGGTGGACTCCAGTAAAACCTCAGAGAGGCCGAGCTCGCCGGGAGTCCTGCCCACTGTGTACAGCCCTACGCTGGGCATGGACAACCACACCGTCTGCATTCCCTCTCCGTACACAGACAGTAGCCATGACTACAACCACGGGCATGGACCTGTGACGTTCTACAGCCCGCCTGTGCTGAGCTACGCCAGACCGCCCATCACTGACAGCCAGTCATCTCTGTGCGCCCCCCTCAGCCCCTCAGCCTTTTGGCCCTCCCACGGTCACGCCAACGTGCCTTCACTGACTCTGCGCTGCCCTCAGACTCTCGTCTACAACGAACCCAGCCCTCATGCACCCTGGCTGGAGCCCAAAGGCCACAGCATCACCCCCAGCAGGTGGGATTACCGACACTGAGTCCCTCTACACAAAGTGCCAAAATAATACACTGTCAACATTAGTGGAAATGAAAAATGCTTTTCATCCCAAGAAACTTCATCCACAGTGAGCTCAGTACTGGATGGATCTAATCTCACATTACAGCTGTTTTTGTTATTATACTGTATGTTCAGTCATTTACTGTGCGACCAGCTCTGCAGCTGATGGTCCTAAAGACACCAGCCGTGGATGTCAGAGATTCATGGGCCCATTATGTCTCCATGATGAATGCTGTCAGTTTTCTGATGCAATTTTCCAGTTGACTGAAATGCGGTTGTAGAGACATTCTCAGCAACACAGTACCTGTCGGAGGACTAATGGCAGGTGAATGACAAGCTAAAATTCCAAATGTCAAGTTGTCCTTTTTTTCAGCGAGTCTGTTTCTTGTCTTGCAGCTCGATCGTCAGCTGTAACAGGCTGCTGGGGAAGAGATCAGAGGAAGGAGTGGAGGGAGTGAACTCTTCCCTGTGTTCATCAGCAGCAGGGAAAGCCGACATGCACTTCTGCGCCGTGTGCCATGACTACGCGTCGGGGTACCACTATGGGGTGTGGTCCTGTGAGGGCTGCAAGGCCTTTTTCAAGAGGAGTATCCAAGGTATGAACTCTGTCTTTCTGTCCGTATCTATTCACCGTTTTCCTCCTTCTCCCCATCCATCGAAATATATATATATTTTTTCTCTTTTTTTTGTTTACCAGGACACAACGACTACATCTGCCCTGCCACCAATCAGTGCACTATCGACAAGAACCGTCGTAAAAGCTGCCAGGCCTGCCGCCTGCGTAAATGTTACGAAGTGGGCATGATGAAATGTGGTAGGCGCTCACCTGTTTGGGTTTTTTTGGTGTGTGTTTTCTTTCAGGAGCACAAAAGTTCAGGCGCAGAAAATAGAAATTATTTAAATGATTCTTTTTATTATTAATAATTTGCAATTACATGATTAAAATGAAGTATAATATTTTTTAAGATGTTTTGGTGCAGAGTTATAGTATGTACTTTATTAAAAAAATATACTAAGGCATTTCAAAACTCTTTTTCAGCAATTCAGGGCTTAGGAGTCTCACGTATACAGATCGGTGTCGTAGAAACACAGTAAAAGTCAAAACTGTGTGAATGAATACTGAGAAGCTCCGCTCAGATTTCTTAAGAGCAACTGGACAACAGCTGCAGGGGGATGGAAGAGAGTCGGGACTATAACTGGCTCTCAGCTCAGTCTCTCTGTTCACCGAGGGTCCTGGGTTCATAGTGTAGATCAAAAACAACTCAACACACAAACAATGAAGCAGTTTAACACATTTAAAGTGACAGTTTGAACACTCTTGTCCAGTAAACTGTGATGATGTCTAGATTTTGAGTTTGCCACCAGAAAACCTACAAATGACCTGCTGCTGATGGATTTGTCTTGCTGATCCCAGATAGTGGCACTCTGCCCTTGAAGGCAGCATTTTTGGCTCCAGGGATTTCCAGGAAATTTTGATCCCAGTTGAGAGATTTATGTTCAGTATGTGACGGCAGTGTGCCACAAGTCAGTACAAGTGCTTTATCGTATCAGTCTTTCTGTTATCTCTTGATGTCATGACACATTCAGTTCTGTTGATTACTCTGTGAATCTGGTCTAACCTTGGTTTGTGACACTGCAGCAGTGATGGGAACCAGGCTGTTCCACTCCTGTGCATAAGTGCATAAGGAAAAGCGTATCAAACCTAGTGATGACAGCCTTTGTTCAGGCTCCCAAACCTGCTCAGAGGTACAGACCCTGCTGCTAATACTCAGGGAGTTCCACCCTCTGTTTTAAATCCAAATAAAAGAGTGCAGATATGGGTTTTTATTCTTCTTTTAAAGCTGCTATTTGCCAATGTTTACAGTTTTTTCAGTTTAGAACTCATGAAAGAAGGGACATCACAGGTCATGTGACAGACAGCCTGTTTCTCTTCCTCATTCACCAGGTATGAGACGTGAACGCTGCAGCTATCGAGGAGCTCGACATCGTCGCGGTGGACTTCATCCTCGGGAGCCAGCAGGCAGGGGTTTGGTCAGGGTGGGGCTCGGTTCTCGAGCTCAGCGGCATCTCCACATGGAGGCGCCTCTCACTCCGCTCGACCCTCTCCCTCAGGCGAACTACGTGCACCACACTGCCATGAGCCCTGAGGAGTTCATCTCCCGCATCATGGAGGCGGAGCCTCCGGAGATCTACCTCATGGAGGACCTGAAGAAGCCGTTCACCGAGGCCAGCATGATGATGTCCCTCACCAACCTGGCAGACAAGGAACTGGTCCTCATGATCAGCTGGGCCAAAAAGATTCCCGGTAAGATCAGAACCGTCTGGTGAACAAAGGCTGTAGCCTGCATTCGAGCAGAGCCTTTTTTCATCAAATCTAACTGAGAACTGTTTGGTATAAAATGTTCTTGGGCACAGTTTTGTTGTAACTGCTGCAGGAGAATGTCCTCAAATAAAATCAAAAATCAGGGGCCAGACAGTTTGTTCAATTAAATTAAATAAATTAAAAACTGTGAATGAAAAAAGTTTAAAATCAAACAGAAGAGGCAGAACAAAGAAGAGTGTTATGAATGAATCTTATTTACAAAAAAATCACAAATATGAAAGAATATAAATATCATCGTAAACCTGCCACAGAAAATACATCAAACACAAAAGAGAGAGTGAGACATAGAAACGTATTTTGAATTGGAATGTTTTTTGGAATTTTTCTTCAGATTTCAAATTTCAGTTTTTCTGTATTTTTTTAATTTTTCAACTTGCTAAAAATAAATGTGGCTCTTCTTTATCTCCATAGTCAAACCTTTAGGAAATGAGAACATGGATAAACATGATGAAGGGCAAATATACAAGTCAGGCTTCATCTCATTGAGTTTCCTGCTCCTTCTGGTTATAAAAGCACATATTGGTCATGTTCTGAGTGGAATTTGATCTCTCTGTAGACTTGGACTTGACTTAGGAACTTTTAATTACAGTCCAGTTTACATGTAATCAAATAAGAAAACGCTTTGTGTGGCCTTGCTGAGTGAAAGAGCCATTTCAAGGTTAAGGTCAGTGTAAACATTAGGACCATGTGTTCGCTGGTGATGATTCTAGGTCAGTGGAAGCACATTGGCTTTGTCACCATCAGCAGAGTGTGGAAACCAGGAAAGACTGAGGGTAAAAACAAACCAGCGGCTACAGTAAACACATCTTCCACCCATCGTTCATGTCAGTCATGTGTCACATGTCACGAATGGCTGAATACAAATGAGACAAAGAGTGAATGGACAGACTAAAATATTCTTAAAGGTTTGTTTAAATGCATAAAATATAATTAGTGACTTCATTTCAGTTTTAACTTATTGACCCTGATTCTTTTCCTACTCTTCCATCAAATTTCATTTTCCCCTCCTTTCCTTTCTTTCCTGTCCTCTCCTCTTCCCTGCTTCACTCCCCCTTTGTTTGCTTTTCCCTCCTCTTCCTCTGCCTTCCTCCTCTCAGCCAGCGTTCAGCCCCGCAGGTGACTTTTCAGGAGAGGTGTTAATGTGAAGGGATCACAAAGACTCCCAGTTTTTTGTATAAAGACCATTTTCCCTGATTTTTTTTTTCTTTGCTCAGACAGAAGTGAAAATGAGTGTGCATTGTCTGCTTTAGAAAAGACCTAAGAAAGCACGGACAGGTGAGAACAGCGCTGTCAAGCAAAATACGTAGTTGCTGTTCAGTGATGTCATTGTTCAGAGATTTTGAGGGCATTTCTATTTTTGTCTATAGCTCATAAAAGTGTAGTTAATAGGCTCCTTTGAAAAATTTTGTTTTACTGGGTATAGTTTCAACAAATACTGACATTGTGGGTCATGAAGGTGTTTACTCTTTACAGAGAATCAGATGAGAAGATTGATCTCAGTTTAATCTTTGTGCGTTCACTGCGAAATGGGATAACCATGAAAAGGAGATAACAGGGCGTCTGCAGGCAAAGCACTGAATTCAGTCCTCTCAATAAAAGGCCTCAGAATAGATTGAAAATTTCAATCTCATGTGTCGAGGTCTTGAATATTTTTCTTTGCCTGCCGTTGTTGTGAGGAAACTCATCAACTCATTATGAGCAAGTGAGCAAAAACTTAACAAGTGATTTAGTATTTAACTGGTTCGTGCATCCATCAGTTTTCTACTGCTGTTCTGGGTCCAGGTGCGGACGGGTTATGAGACAGTTTGTCATCTGCAGTTTAAGTCTGTTTTTTGGTCTTTTAATGTTCAGTGAACTCTGCACAGACCCTGGATTAATATGTTTAGCCCAGAATTAGCTGTGGACAGCTAGCTACCCTAACTCTCTATCATGTATGACTTAGCTTAGCACTGGAGGAAGGGAGAAACCTCTTGCTTTCATCAACAGAGGAAAAATAAACCTTTTTTTTTTAAACATGTTGTAGCTTCTGGCTTGTGTTGTAGCGAGTTAGCCAGCGGTATATTTAAGTTTCTGCAGCCGGAGCTGTGACTGGTCAGAGCGTAAACTCACCGCTCATTAAACCACTGTGTCTTATTTCAGACAGTGACAGTGTAAATAAAAAGTGAATTTTAATGAAGATGTTGGAAGTAAAATCATTTTAAAACATATAATGTTCTAATTTTGTTTTATTTTACTGCTGTTATATTGTGCATGGTGCTTTGTCCTCAGGCTTTTTAGAGCTGAGTCTAGCAGATCAGATCCACCTGCTGAAGTGCTGCTGGCTGGAGATTCTGATGCTGGGCCTGATGTGGAGGTCGGTGGACCATCCTGGGAAACTCATCTTCTCTCCTGACTTCAAACTCAACAGGTGAGATTCCATGGTCACTGAGCCGGACTGTTTTCTCATCTGCTCTTCGTTGTGATCATTTTCTCCTGTTTGCTATTAATTCAAACTCAACACAGTTTGATATTAGCACAAAATCCCTTTGCTTTCTTTACTTTTTCATTATTATCTCTGCTCTCTCTGCTCTCTCACTGCTCTCTCTCTCTGCTCTCTCTCTCTCTCTGCTCTCTCACTGCTCTCTCTCTCTGCTCTCTCTCTCTCTCTGCTCTCTCTCTCTCTCTCTGCTCTCTCTCTCTCTCTCTCTGCTCTCTCTCTCTGCTCTCTCTCTCTGCTCTCTCTGCTCTCTCTCTCTGCTCTCTCTCTGCTCTCTCTCACTGCTCTCTCTCTCTCTGCTCTCTCTCTCTCTGCTCTCTCTCTCTCTGCTCTCTCTCTCTCTGCTCTCTCTCTCTCTCTCTCTCTCTCTCTCTGCTCTCTCTCTCTCTGCTCTCTCTCTCTCTCTGCTCTCTCTCTCTCTCTCTGCTCTCTCTCTGCTCTCTCTCACTGCTCTCTCTCTCTCTGCTCTCTCTCTCTCTGCTCTCTCTCTCTCTCTCTCTCTCTCTCTCTCTGCTCTCTCTCTCTGCTCTCTCTCTCTGCTCTCTCTGCTCTCTCTCTCTGCTCTCTCTCTGCTCTCTCTCTCTGCTCTCTCTCACTGCTCTCTCTCTCTCTGCTCTCTCTCTGCTCTCTCTCTCTCTCTCTCTCTCTGCTCTCTCTCTCTGCTCTCTCTCTCTCTCTCTCACCGCTCTCTCTGTGAATGTGAGTCTCATGTGCATCTGCCATATGTTTGCCATGACACTGAGGATGATTCCAGTCTAATCTTCCCACATTGTTCTGCTGTGATGAGTTGACATCACACAGTAAACAGGGAGCTCACTCAGACCTTGAAACGGTAAAGATATCAGCAACGTTTGCTGCAGATATATCTCTGATTCTTCTTCACCGTCAGCTCGTTTTGTTGCCAAAAATCTTTTATCACTCGTTGTTCCCAACCACGCTGACCTTCAACTTTGGCCAGACGGTGGCTGGCTGTTTCTGGCTCTGCCGTTCATGCTTTATATTCACGGTAAACAGGCTGTAATTAGTGTCACTTTACCAGCACTTTGTATTTCCTCCAGCAGTAGCAGCACTTAATAAAACATTAAAGGAAAATATGTTCTTTCAGGTGTTTGAGGTGCAGTTCATTCAGATTACTGGCTGTGATTGTTCATTGCAGGAAGCTGTGCAGCAGAGTGTATGTCCATATTACATATACAAACACAGATCACATGTCATCGAACCTTTTTTTGTGATCGATAGTGACATGTTTTACATATATAGATGTATTTCAGAACATATGTTCATCAAAATTAAACTAAATAATCTGCAAATTCGCTATGAGCTAAACTGAATCTGGCATTTCCACTGAAACTGTTTTTTAAAGCCTAATTCTTTTGTTGTCATGTGAAAAAGACAAAAGCAGAGTGAGATCAAAAGTGACATATGAGGACAGAGAGGGAGAAAGCTGGAGACTGTCCTCCTCTGAGTGCTCTGGTCTGGTGGGCTGAGCTGGTGTTTGACCTTTCTTTCCCCACTGCCACGGAAACTATCACTATAGGCTTAAGTTAACCTTGATGTGTTTTCACAACACAGCTTTATTTTTCTCTGTGCAGTGGTCCCTGTTAGCCTGTGGTAGCCCTTTCTCCTTGGACCTCCCTGCTCCTTGGAAAACATCCTGGATGCAAATCCATCCACTTTCTCAACAAACGGCTCGAACAAAGCCACAAAGCAGAATCGTTTTCCAACATTCTCCTGCTAATCAAATCTTTCTCAGCCTTTGTGATCTCCATCTGTTCTCTCTCTGCCACATCACATCGTAAACATCTTCTTTCACTGTCATTATTTCACTTATTTATCCTTGTGCTTTTTTACTCACTCCTCTTTTTGTTAAAGCGGGTTTGTAAGATTCCAAATGCAAAGCATTTTTTTTTGAGTGTTTGCAAAAAGTTACCACTGTGTGAATAAACTTAGTTGGAGGCGATTGGTGTCTGAAAAACAGAATTATTCAAGTCGTAGGTGTAAGTTTTTCGAAGGTAACAGGACCATAGTTAATGTTTTTGTAACCAATCAACACTTGAAACATGTTTTGGGAACAGAAGTGAGGAATCGGAGAAAGGATGGTTCATCCCAGTCTGCAGTTCACTGCATAAATTTGCATCACAGTTCTTGGTCGGATCCAGATCCTCTGAGCTTATTTTGCATCTTTGATGTGCTGTTTTAATCAAACAGACGCTTAGATTCAGTTTGTCGTTAATTTGTGTGAAGTAATAATCTCCAGTGTTATCATGTGTATAACACGCCTACCTACCAGGACGTTGGAGACATTAGGGCGGAGTATTGTTTTGATTTTAGTGCCTGTACAACAACTTAGCCTGGTTCCAGGCCTTTAAATCAACACCCACACAGCTTTTATTACCAAAATCAGATTTTTATAATCTTTTTTGTTTTGTTCAATTTTATTTCCATTTGCCTAAATACATAGAACATAAATCCAAGAACAATCAGACCTGACAAAACGATAAGAGTGGTGAAAGAAACAACATCAAAACAATAAGACAAACATACAACAAAATCAGAGTGTGTGTGTGTGTCTTTGTGTGTGTCTGTGTGTCTGTGTGTGTCTCTGTCTGTGTAGGGAGGAGGGACAGTGTGTGGAGGGCATCATGGAGATTTTCGACATGCTACTGGCGGCCACCTCTCGGTTTCGTGAGCTGAAGCTTCAGAGGGAGGAGTACGTCTGTCTGAAGGCCATGATCCTCCTCAACTCCAGTGAGTTTCACTGACGCAGACAAACTGCAGTCTTCACTTTACCTCCCCTGGGAAAGATGAATCAGTTCGCAGCGAGCAGGGAGCCCAGCTCGATCCGTCCAGTCAGAACAGCAGTGTGTTTTTGGTTCTTACATAACCCTGATAAGTTTGTCCCTCTGCCTTGTGGTTTCTGAAACGATAATCTAGAACTGAGTCAGTGAAACCTGTCGCATATCTGACCTACATGATAAAACTAATCTGCCCTGAGTCAAAACCAAATATTACAAATATCAGTTTTTAAAATGTTTTTCTTATGTTCATGCCAAAAAGTTTGATTGTCACTGTACTGTCACTAATTATTTTGTTTGTTTCTGCATCTCGATGCAAATGAGAGACATCTACAGATTTACTCTTATGAAATAGCTCATTTAGAGGTTTGTGACCGTGACAGAGATCCACTCAATCTCAGTGCTTTCAAGCTTTCTCCTATTTTACTGATTTAAAGTTTATAGAAATTGACCGTTGTCCAGAATAATAAAAGCTGTTTCACAACAACCTTTTTATGTACTGCACACCAGGCTTTGGATGCGGTTTTTACCATCAACATTATTTGAAGTGTTGGCGACCCTCCCACAGAAGCTGCATTGGCTGAACTTTTGGTGTATTTGAATAAAGTTGAAACAACTTGTGAAGACGGACTTTACAGCAGAGCGGCTTTGTTTTTTTTGTTTTTTTTTTAATCCTTTCATGTGCTCCCAGCGGTCACAGTGTCCTCTCCCTGTCCCAAATCACGCACAACCACCAGCAGACACTGTACAGGTTTCATCGAGGTGAGGGACCTCGGTGCATGTCCTCACATGGTTTAACAAAGCTCCTCCCTAACAACACACACACCCACACCCAGGGTCCTCTGACAGCCTCTGCTCTCTCTGTTGACTCTGCTCCACTGCAGCTGGGCTGAAAAAAAAAAGGACAAATTGTGCAAGAAGTGAAATCGAGTCTGAAAAGTCAGATGAGCAGGGAGGAATTTTAAGATTTATGATTTTGGACAGAACATTGTGGCTTAACTGCTCTCTGTCCTCTGTCCTGGTGCTGGGTGGACACAGTGATTCACAGCTTCTCCCCTCCGCTGCCCTCTAGTGTTTCATGTGCTGTGTCCATCATCATGTCATTAAGGGTCTTTGCCGTGAATATAAATAATGATTGAATAAATAAGGATTGGTGTTTACCTGTTAGCCTGAGGTTTCCTCTGGGTTCACTGACCACGACCTTCCTTCTCGTACCACACCTTCAGGCCAAAGTCTCTCCACACAGAAGACACAGAAATGTAAATCTGACGACAGTGAAAATTTACTGAACATATTCATGCTCCCCAGATGTTGAACCTTTAAGATTTTCCAGACCAAACCTTATGTTTGTAGCTCCACCTCTGGTACGTTGAAAAGAATTCAGGCCAACATTTTTGTGTTGTGGACTGTGAACATTGCAGCATCTGGTTCGGAAGCTTCTTGTGAATTTTGAGCCAATATAATTAATTTCTGAAATTCTCACTGTATGTCATCGTTTCATTGATCATTGTTGGAATCTCTTCAACATAACCGACTGTGCGTTTCGTTTCAGACCTGTGTACGAGTCCCCCTCAGACAGCCGAGGAGCTGGAGAGCAGGAACAAGCTGCTGCGTCTGCTGGACTCAGTGATCGATGCTTTGGTCTGGGCCATTTCCAAACTGGGCCTGTCGACCCAGCAGCAGACTCTGCGCCTCGGGCACCTCACCATGCTGCTCTCCCACATCCGCCACGTCAGGTACTGACTGAGACAACAGGAAACAGCAGCAGGGTCAAAAACACATTCATGCTCATAGACACCGACACACCTGCACACCTGAAATAATTATCCAGTGGGTTAAAATGTTAAAATATTTAGGTAAAAAATCTCATCATGAGCAGGAACATGTGATCTTGTAAAATGTATTTACAGGAGACTTAATATTAACACATGACAACTACAAAAAATGACGTCCACTGTTAACCATGTCATTTAAAGATCCTGGTCAGTGTTATATTATTATATGACTGGATCATTATTTTTAATGTATTATAATTTCTTCTCAGTGTTACAGCTGGTTGAGGTAGAGCTAATTTCAGATATTTATAGTGCCGTGAAAAGTACAATATTTCCCTCTGGAATATAAAGGAATAGAAGTATAAAGTGGCTAAAAATGGAAATACTCACTTAAAGTACTACTACCCCACAGCTGTGCTTCAGTACATAAGTAAATGTTCTGTGAAGCTGTGGAGAATTCAGCTGGTAAACGTAATGGGAAGATCAGCTGTGTCTTCCTTTAACAGTAAAAACAAAAGTTTGAAACAGTGAAGATGCCTTTGGTTTATTTAGTGAGACTTTGCTTTTTAATCAGTGTCTGCGACGTCACCGTCATCTTTCCTCTCTGTGCAGTAACAAAGGCATGGACCACCTTTCCACCATGAAGAGGAAGAATGTGGTGCTGGTCTACGACCTCCTCCTGGAGATGTTGGACGCCAACACGTCCAGCAGCAGCAGTCAAACGTCGCCCTCACCAAGCTCTGACGTTTACTCTGACCAGCACCAATACCCCCCACCTCCGCCTCACCCGCAGCCTGACTCGGATCACACCGCCACTGACCACACCACTGTGCCTCCACAAGGACTGGCCGAAGACCCGATGCTGGACAGACACCTGCAGGCTCTGCCCCTTCAGTCCATGCCCCCATCACAGAGTTTGGTGGTGTCTCACATGGATAGCAACAAGTGAGTTCATGTGGTGAAAGAGAAACTCTGGTCCCTCTCTTTAGCTAACTCAAAGCAGCAGCGTAGTGAAGAGTTCTGGGGATTTCACTTTCAGGTCAGATGAAGAAGGAAAGAAGTGAAGAAAGGGAAATAAGGAAAGAGAAACAAGGACAGATGGAAGCAAAAGACAAAGGAAGGAAAGAAAAAAGGAAATATGAAAGTAAAAGAACATTTTAATCTGAGGTTTGAAGTTGTTGTAGAAAAGTAGACCCACTCGCTAAATGTGCTCATTTCTCTCACCTGTGGTAACTGACTCCAGTAATTCTGCTCACAGCTACATCCATCCAGAGCAGTGGTCACTGGATGCTCGGGATGGGGGTCCCTCCATGGATCCGACGGACTGCCTTGTCCCTGATCGGGTTACCATGGAAACGGCCTTGGATGGGTGACGAGACTAAAAGAGACAAACTGAGACTGAAGCTTAAAGGCTGTCCATCCCCAAAGATCAAGAAACGGAAACAAAAAAAAGGCTTTAAAAAAAAAAAAAAAAAAAAAAAAAAACTAAACACAAAGTGCTGTTGTGAGGTAAAGCTTTTTTTTCTCGTTGAGATGTTTTTAGTCTTTGGAAAACAAAAAGTTTTTGATCGAATGTATATTTTGTGTGCGTACATATTTCTTGTGAATGTGCACTACAGCAGGTGTTCCCGGGAACATCGCTGAACCTCTGCCAGTCAGTTTGTGCTCTTTTTTGATAAACAGTATTTGTATCTCTTTTTTCACCTCGGTGTCACATCCAGAACAAGCCATCCACAAGCCATCTGCAGTCACTTATAAAGGTGCATGTGGTCTACATGGGTTGTTAGTCATACAGCTAAAAAGGGCAGTGCTTTCTATCACACTGTGGTGTTTTCTTCTCCTTCACTACTACTGTGTGTTTTGGTGTTTTAATTAGTGCCTGTTCATCCAGGATTTTTCTACTCTTTGTACAAACTAGTGTCAGTGGAGTCAAGAAGCAGCGGTTTGTGGCCTTTTAACAAAATGACTGTTAAAGTAACAAACTTTTCCATCCATCTGGTTGAACAAAGGCTGAATTTACACAGTATGGCACGGCACAGATCTGCTCTCTGCTGTAAAGGAAGAAAAGACGAAGCACCAGCAAAACCAGTTTAGCACATGGACATCTTTAGGCCCATAAAATATCCTTAAGCCCACCCAAATAATCTGGGGGCTCAAGAATGGAGTCAAGAATAGTTAGCCATATTTCTGGTTGTTTCTATCAATTCAGTGTAAATTCCGAGCGACATGGAGAGCGTCAATTCAATCCGCTTTTTCACTGAGAGAAAGCCAATATTAACGAGAATCCAGTCCATGTTTTGCTGCTCCCTTGGACAAGAAATCAAGGCGATGCGCTGCTTTAGCGGGTCAAATACATTCTGTCTAATCGCCGAGAAGATGCCTGTGTTAATAAAAATCCATTCCACCTTTTCACTATTACCTTTCACTGTTACTCTGCACCATAGATTGTATAAGACATGGACGTAGCACCCGTGACGTCACCCATTGGTTTCAGGGAGTTGGTTTTGTGACCAAACAGGGCAAGTGCTAGTACCTGAATGTAAGTTGTAAACACATCATATTGTAAAAACACCATATGGCAGGAAAGCTTCCAAAATATGTCAAAAAAAGTCGGATTTTAGTAAGACCTCAAAATGTCATAAAACATGTCATAGTATAGTAAGGCTTCAAAATATACCAAAAGAAAATCATATTTTAGTAAGACTTCAAAATGTCATAAAAAAAACAGTATGACAAGCGCATTTTGAGGTCAAAATTTCTTTTGACCTCAAAATGTCATAAAAACGTCATAGTATAATAAGGCGTCAAAATCAGCCAAAAAAAGTCAAAAAAAATTTTTGACCTCAAAATGTCATAAAAAACGTCATAGTATAGTAAGGCGTCAAAATCGGCCAAAAAAAATCAAAAAATTTTTTGACCTCAAAATGTCATAAAAAACGTCATAGTATAGTAAGGCGTCAAAATTGGCCAAAAAAGATCTAAGTTTTTTTTTACCTCAAAATGTCATTAAAAACGTCATAGTATAGTAAAGCTTCAAAATATACCAAAAGAAAGTCATATTTTAGTAAGACTTCAAAATGTCATAAAAAACATCATACAACCGCATTTTGAGGTCAAAATTTCTTTTGACCTCAAAATAGTATAGTAAGGCGTCAAAATCGGACAAAAAAAGTCAAACATTTTTTTGACCTCAAAATGTCATAAAAATGGTCATAGTATAGTAAGGCGTCAAAATCGGCCAAAAAAAGTCAAAAATTTTTTTGACCTCAAAATGTCATAAAAAACGTCATAGTATAGTAAGGCGTTTTTTTTCGGACAAAAAAAGTCAAAAAAATTTTTTACCTCAAAATGTCATAAAAACGTCATAGTATAGTAAGGCGTTTTTTTCGGACAAAAAAAGTAAAATTTTTTTGACCTCAAAATGTCATAAAAAACGTCATAGTATAGTAAGGGGTTTTTTTCGGCCAAAAAAAGTCAAAATTTTTTTTGACCTCAAAATGTCATAAAAAACGTCATAGTATAGTAAGGCGTTTTTTTCGGACAAAAAAAGTCAAAAAAATTTTTGACCTCAAAATGTCATAAAAAACGTCATAGTATAGTAAGGCGTCAAAATCGGCCAAAAAAAGTCAAAAAAAATTTTGACCTCAAAATGTCATAAAAAACGTCATAGTATAGTAAGGCGTTTTTTTCGGCCAAAAAAAGTCAAAATTTTTTTTGACCTCAAAATGTCATAAAAAACGTCATAGTAAGGCGTCAAAATCGGCCAAAAAAAGTCATAATTTTTTTTCACCTCAAAATGTGATAAAAAACGTCATAGTATAGTAAGGCGTTTTTTTCGACCAAAAAAAGTCAAAATCTCATAAAAATGGTCATAGTATAGTAAGGCGTTTTTTTCGGCCAAAAACAGTCAAAATTTTTTTTGACCTCAAAATGTCATAAAAAACGTCATAGTATAGTAAGGCGTCAAAATCGGCCAAAAAAAGTCAAAAATTTTTTTGACCTCAAAATGTCATAAAAATGGTCATAGTATAGTAAGGCGTTTTTTTCGACCAAAAAAAGTCAAAATTTTTTTTGACCTCAAAATGTCATAAAAAACGTCATAGTATAGTAAGGCGTTTTTTTCGGACAAAAAAAGTCAAAATTTTTTTTGACCTCAAAATGTCATAAAAAACGTCATAGTATAGTCAGGCGTTTTTTTCAGACAAAAAAAGTCAAAAAAAATTTTGACCTCAAAATGTCATAAAAATGGTCATACTATAGTAAGGCGTTTTTTTCGGACAAAAAAAGTCAAAAATTTTTTTGACCTCAAAATGTCATAAAAAACGTCATAGTATAGTAAGGCGTCAAAATCGGCCAAAAAAAGTCAAAATTTTTTTTGACCTCAAAATGTCATAAAAAACGTCATAGGATAGTAAGGCGTTTTTTCGACCAAAAAAAGTCAAAATTTTTTTTGACCTCAAAATGTCATAAAAAACGTCATAGTATAGTAAGGCGTTTTTTTCGGACAAAAAAAGTCAAAAAAATTTTTGACCTCAAAATGTCATAAAAAACGTCATAGTATAGTAAGGCGTCAAAATCGGCCAAAAAAAGTCAAAAAAAATTTTGACCTCAAAATGTCATAAAAAACGTCATAGTATAGTAAGGCGTCAAAATCGGCCAAAAA
The DNA here is from genome assembly GCF_017976425.1 of Toxotes jaculatrix. Classification (NCBI taxonomy): domain Eukaryota; kingdom Metazoa; phylum Chordata; class Actinopteri; family Toxotidae; genus Toxotes; species Toxotes jaculatrix. Next base: position 1,891,499 of record NC_054410.1, on the reverse strand, counting down.
AAGTCATAATTTTTTTTCACCTCAAAATGTGATAAAAAACGTCATAGAATAGTAAGGCGTTTTTTTCGACCAAAAAAAGTCAAAATCTCATAAAAATGGTCATAGTATAGTAAGGCGTTTTTTTCGGCCAAAACAGTCAAAATTTTTTTTGACCTCAAAATGTCATAAAAAACGTCATAGTATAGTAAGGCGTCAAAATCGGCCAAAAAAAGTCAAAAAATTTTTTGACCTCAAAATGTCATAAAAATGGTCATAGTATAGTAAGGCGTTTTTTTCGACCAAAAAAAGTCAAAAATTTTTTTGACCTCAAAATGTCATAAAAAACGTCATAGTATAGTAAGGCGTTTTTTTCGGACAAAAAAAGTCAAAAAATTTTTTGACCTCAAAATGTCATAAAAAACGTCATAGTATAGTAAGGCGTTTTTTTCGACCAAAAAAAGTCAAAATTTTTTTTGACCTCAAAATGTCATAAAAAACGTCATAGTATAGTAAGGCATCAAAATCGGCCAAAAAAAGTCAAAATTTTTTTTGACCTCAAAATGTCATAAAAAACGTCATAGTATAGTAAGGCGTCAAAATCGGCCAAAAAAAGACAAAATTTTTTTTGACCTCAAAATGTCATAAAAAACGTCATAGTATAGTAAGGCGTCAAAATCGGCCAAAAAAAGTCAAAAATTTTTTTGACCTCAAAATGTCATAAAAAACATCATAGTATAGTAAGGCGTCAAAATCGGCCAAAAAAAGTCAAAAATTTTTTTGACCTCAAAATGTCATAAAAATGGTCATAGTATAGTAAGGCGTTTTTTTCGGCCAAAAACAGTCAAAATTTTTTTTCACCTCAAAATGTCATAAAAAACGTCATAGTATAGTAAGGCGTTTTTTTCGACCAAAAAAAGTCAAATTTTTTTTTTTACCTCAAAATCTCATAAAAATGGTCATAGTATAGTAAGGCGTTTTTTTCGGCCAAAAACAGTCAAAATTTTTTTTCACCTCAAAATGTGATAAAAAACGTCATAGTATAGTAAGGCGTTTTTTTCGACCAAAAAAAGTCAAAATCTCATAAAAATGGTCATAGTATAGTAAGGCGTCAAAATCGGCCAAAAACAGTCAAAATTTTTTTTGACCTCAAAATGTCATAAAAAACGTCATAGTATAGTAAGGCGTCAAAATCGGCCAAAAAAAGTCAAAAAATTTTTTGACCTCAAAATGTCATAAAAATGGTCATAGTATAGTAAGGCGTTTTTTTCGACCAAAAAAAGTCAAAAATTTTTTTGACCTCAAAATGTCATAAAAAACGTCATAGTATAGTAAGGCGTTTTTTTCGGACAAAAAAAGTCAAAATTTTTTTTGACCTCAAAATGTCATAAAAAACGTCATAGTATAGTAAGGCGTTTTTTTTCGGCCAAAAAAAGTCAAAATTTTTTTTGACCTCAAAATGTCATAAAAAACGTCATAGTATAGTAAGGCGTTTTTTTCGACCAAAAAAAGTCAAAAAATTTTTTGACCTCAAAATCTCATAAAAATGGTCATAGTATAGTAAGGCGTTTTTTTCGGCCAAAAACAGTCAAAATTTTTTTTCACCTCAAAATCTCATAAAAATGGTCATAGTATAGTAAGGCGTTTTTTTCGGCCAAAAACAGTCAAAATTTTTTTTCACCTCAAAATGTCATAAAAAACGTCATAGTATAGTAAGGCGTTTTTTTCGACCAAAAAAAGTCAAAAATTTTTTTGACCTCAAAATGTCATAAAAAACATCATAGTATAGTAAGGCGTCAAAATCGGCCAAAAAATGTCAAAATTTTTTTTGACCTCAAAATGTCATAAAAAACGTCATAGTATAGTAAGGCGTTTTTTTCGGACAAAAAAAGTCAAAATTTTTTTTGACCTCAAAATGTCATAAAAAACGTCATAGTATAGTAAGGCGTCAAAATCGGCCAAAAAAAGTCAAAATTTTTTTGACCTCAAAATCTCATAAAAATGGTCATAGTATAGTAAGGCGTTTTTTTCGGCCAAAAACAGTCAAAATTTTTTTTCACCTCAAAATGTCATAAAAAACGTCATAGTATAGTAAGGCGTTTTTTTCGATCAAAAAAAGTCAAAATTTTTTTTGACCTCAAAATCTCATAAAAATGGTCATAGTATAGTAAGGCGTTTTTTTCGGCCAAAAACAGTCAAAAATTTTTTTGACCTCAAAATCTCATAAAAATGGTCATAGTATAGTAAGGCGTTTTTTTCGGACAAAAAAAGTCAAAACATTTTTTGACCTCAAAATGTCATAAAAAACGTCATAGTATAGTAAGGCGTTTTTTTCGGACAAAAAAAGTCAAAAAAATTTTTGACCTCAAAATGTCATAAAAAACGTCATAGTATAGTAAGGCGTTTTTTTCGACCAAAAAAAGTCAAAATTTTTTTGACCTCAAAATGTCATAAAAAACGTCATAGTATAGTCAGGCGTTTTTTTTCGGACAAAAAAAGTCAAAAAAATTTTTGACCTCAAAATGTCATAAAAAACGTCATAGTATAGTAAGGCGTTTTTTTCGGACAAAAAAAGTCAAAACATTTTTTGACCTCAAAATGTCATAAAAAACGTCATAGTATAGTAAGGCGTTTTTTTCGACCAAAAAAAGTCAAAATTTTTTTTGACCTCAAAATGTCATAAAAAACGTCATAGTATAGTAAGGCATCAAAATCGGCCAAAAAAAGTCAAAATTTTTTTTGACCTCAAAATGTCATAAAAATGGTCATAGTATAGTAAGGCGTCAAAATCGGCCAAAAAAAGACAAAATTTTTTTTGACCTCAAAATGTCATAAAAAACGTCATAGTATAGTAAGGCGTCAAAATCGGCCAAAAAAAGTCAAAAATTTTTTTGACCTCAAAATGTCATAAAAAACGTCATAGTATAGTAAGGCGTCAAAATCGGCCAAAAAAAGTCAAAAATTTTTTTGACCTCAAAATGTCATAAAAAACATCATAGTATAGTAAGGCGTCAAAATCGGCCAAAAAAAGTCAAAAATTTTTTTGACCTCAAAATGTCATAAAAATGGTCATAGTATAGTAAGGCGTTTTTTTCGGCCAAAAAAAGTCAAATTTTTTTTTGACCTCAAAATGTCATAAAAAACGTCATAGTATAGTAAGGCCTCAAAATCGGCCAAAAAAAGTCAAAATTTTTTTTGACCTCAAAATGTCATAAAAAACGTCATAGTATAGTAAGGCGTCAAAATCGGCCAAAAAAAGTCAAAAATTTTTTTGACCTCAAAATGTCATAAAAATGGTCATAGTATAGTAAGGCGTTTTTTTCGGCCAAAAAAAGTCAAATTTTTTTTTGACCTCAAAATGTCATAAAAAACGTCATAGTATAGTAAGGCATCAAAATCGGCCAAAAAAAGTCAAAATTTTTTTTGACCTCAAAATGTCATAAAAAACGTCATAGTATAGTAAGGCGTCAAAATCGGCCAAAAAAAGTCAAAAATTTTTTTGACCTCAAAATGTCATAAAAAACATCATAGTATAGTAAGGCGTCAAAATCGGCCAAAAAAAGTCAAAAATTTTTTGGACCTCAAAATGTCATAAAAATGGTCATAGTATAGTAAGGCGTTTTTTTCGGCCAAAAACAGTCAAAATTTTTTTTCACCTCAAAATGTCATAAAAAACGTCATAGTATAGTAAGGCGTTTTTTTCGACCAAAAAAAGTCAAAATTTTTTTTTTTACCTCAAAATCTCATAAAAATGGTCATAGTATAGTAAGGCGTTTTTTTCGGCCAAAAACAGTCAAAATTTTTTTTCACCTCAAAATCTCATAAAAATGGTCATAGTATAGTAAGGCGTTTTTTTCGGCCAAAAACAGTCAAAATTTTTTTTGACCTCAAAATGTCATAAAAAACGTCATAGTATAGTAAGGCGTTTTTTTCGGACAAAAAAAGTCAAAATTTTTTTTGACCTCAAAATGTCATAAAAAACGTCATAGTATAGTAAGGCGTCAAAATCGGCCAAAAAAAGTCATAATTTTTTTTCACCTCAAAATGTGATAAAAAACGTCATAGTATAGTAAGGCGTTTTTTTCGACCAAAAAAAGTCAAAATCTCATAAAAATGGTCATAGTATAGTAAGGCGTTTTTTTCGGCCAAAAACAGTCAAAATTTTTTTTGACCTCAAAATGTCATAAAAAACGTCATAGTATAGTAAGGCGTCAAAATCGGCCAAAAAAAGTCAAAAAATTTTTTGACCTCAAAATGTCATAAAAATGGTCATAGTATAGTAAGGCGTTTTTTTCGACCAAAAAAAGTCAAAATTTTTTTTGACCTCAAAATGTCATAAAAAACGTCATAGTATAGTAAGGCGTTTTTTTCGGACAAAAAAAGTCAAAATTTTTTTTGACCTCAAAATGTCATAAAAAACGTCATAGTATAGTAAGGCGTTTTTTTCGGCCAAAAAAAGTCAAAATTTTTTTTGACCTCAAAATGTCATAAAAAACGTCATAGTATAGTAAGGCATCAAAATCGGCCAAAAAAAGTCAAAATTTTTTTTGACCTCAAAATGTCATAAAAAACGTCATAGTATAGTAAGGCGTCAAAATCGGCCAAAAAAAGACAAAATTTTTTTTGACCTCAAAATGTCATAAAAAACGTCATAGTATAGTAAGGCGTCAAAATCGGCCAAAAAAAGTCAAAAATTTTTTTGACCTCAAAATGTCATAAAAAACATCATAGTATAGTAAGGCGTCAAAATCGGCCAAAAAAAGTCAAAAATTTTTTTGACCTCAAAATGTCATAAAAATGGTCATAGTATAGTAAGGCGTTTTTTTCGGCCAAAAACAGTCAAAATTTTTTTTCACCTCAAAATGTCATAAAAAACGTCATAGTATAGTAAGGCGTTTTTTTCGACCAAAAAAAGTCAAATTTTTTTTTTTACCTCAAAATCTCATAAAAATGGTCATAGTATAGTAAGGCGTTTTTTTCGGCCAAAAACAGTCAAAATTTTTTTTCACCTCAAAATGTGATAAAAAACGTCATAGTATAGTAAGGCGTTTTTTTCGACCAAAAAAAGTCAAAATCTCATAAAAATGGTCATAGTATAGTAAGGCGTCAAAATCGGCCAAAAACAGTCAAAATTTTTTTTGACCTCAAAATGTCATAAAAAACGTCATAGTATAGTAAGGCGTCAAAATCGGCCAAAAAAAGTCAAAAAATTTTTTGACCTCAAAATGTCATAAAAATGGTCATAGTATAGTAAGGCGTTTTTTTCGACCAAAAAAAGTCAAAAATTTTTTTGACCTCAAAATGTCATAAAAAACGTCATAGTATAGTAAGGCGTTTTTTTCGGACAAAAAAAGTCAAAATTTTTTTTGACCTCAAAATGTCATAAAAAACGTCATAGTATAGTAAGGCGTTTTTTTCGGCCAAAAAAAGTCAAAATTTTTTTTGACCTCAAAATGTCATAAAAAACGTCATAGTATAGTAAGGCGTTTTTTTCGACCAAAAAAAGTCAAAAAATTTTTTGACCTCAAAATCTCATAAAAATGGTCATAGTATAGTAAGGCGTTTTTTTCGGCCAAAAACAGTCAAAATTTTTTTTCACCTCAAAATCTCATAAAAATGGTCATAGTATAGTAAGGCGTTTTTTTCGGCCAAAAACAGTCAAAATTTTTTTTCACCTCAAAATGTCATAAAAAACGTCATAGTATAGTAAGGCGTTTTTTTCGACCAAAAAAAGTCAAAAATTTTTTTGACCTCAAAATGTCATAAAAAACATCATAGTATAGTAAGGCGTCAAAATCGGCCAAAAAATGTCAAAATTTTTTTTGACCTCAAAATGTCATAAAAAACGTCATAGTATAGTAAGGCGTTTTTTTCGGACAAAAAAAGTCAAAATTTTTTTTGACCTCAAAATGTCATAAAAAACGTCATAGTATAGTAAGGCGTCAAAATCGGCCAAAAAAAGTCAAAATTTTTTTGACCTCAAAATCTCATAAAAATGGTCATAGTATAGTAAGGCGTTTTTTTCGGCCAAAAACAGTCAAAATTTTTTTTCACCTCAAAATGTCATAAAAAACGTCATAGTATAGTAAGGCGTTTTTTTCGATCAAAAAAAGTCAAAATTTTTTTTGACCTCAAAATCTCATAAAAATGGTCATAGTATAGTAAGGCGTTTTTTTCGGCCAAAAACAGTCAAAAATTTTTTTGACCTCAAAATCTCATAAAAATGGTCATAGTATAGTAAGGCGTTTTTTTCGGACAAAAAAAGTCAAAACATTTTTTGACCTCAAAATGTCATAAAAAACGTCATAGTATAGTAAGGCGTTTTTTTCGGACAAAAAAAGTCAAAAAAATTTTTGACCTCAAAATGTCATAAAAAACGTCATAGTATAGTAAGGCGTTTTTTTCGACCAAAAAAAGTCAAAATTTTTTTGACCTCAAAATGTCATAAAAAACGTCATAGTATAGTCAGGCGTTTTTTTTCGGACAAAAAAAGTCAAAAAAATTTTTGACCTCAAAATGTCATAAAAAACGTCATAGTATAGTAAGGCGTTTTTTTCGGACAAAAAAAGTCAAAACATTTTTTGACCTCAAAATGTCATAAAAAACGTCATAGTATAGTAAGGCGTTTTTTTCGACCAAAAAAAGTCAAAATTTTTTTTGACCTCAAAATGTCATAAAAAACGTCATAGTATAGTAAGGCATCAAAATCGGCCAAAAAAAGTCAAAATTTTTTTTGACCTCAAAATGTCATAAAAATGGTCATAGTATAGTAAGGCGTCAAAATCGGCCAAAAAAAGACAAAATTTTTTTTGACCTCAAAATGTCATAAAAAACGTCATAGTATAGTAAGGCGTCAAAATCGGCCAAAAAAAGTCAAAAATTTTTTTGACCTCAAAATGTCATAAAAAACGTCATAGTATAGTAAGGCGTCAAAATCGGCCAAAAAAAGTCAAAAATTTTTTTGACCTCAAAATGTCATAAAAAACATCATAGTATAGTAAGGCGTCAAAATCGGCCAAAAAAAGTCAAAAATTTTTTTGACCTCAAAATGTCATAAAAATGGTCATAGTATAGTAAGGCGTTTTTTTCGGCCAAAAAAAGTCAAATTTTTTTTTGACCTCAAAATGTCATAAAAAACGTCATAGTATAGTAAGGCCTCAAAATCGGCCAAAAAAAGTCAAAATTTTTTTTGACCTCAAAATGTCATAAAAAACGTCATAGTATAGTAAGGCGTCAAAATCGGCCAAAAAAAGTCAAAAATTTTTTTGACCTCAAAATGTCATAAAAATGGTCATAGTATAGTAAGGCGTTTTTTTCGGCCAAAAAAAGTCAAATTTTTTTTTGACCTCAAAATGTCATAAAAAACGTCATAGTATAGTAAGGCATCAAAATCGGCCAAAAAAAGTCAAAATTTTTTTTGACCTCAAAATGTCATAAAAAACGTCATAGTATAGTAAGGCGTCAAAATCGGCCAAAAAAAGTCAAAAATTTTTTTGACCTCAAAATGTCATAAAAAACATCATAGTATAGTAAGGCGTCAAAATCGGCCAAAAAAAGTCAAAAATTTTTTGGACCTCAAAATGTCATAAAAATGGTCATAGTATAGTAAGGCGTTTTTTTCGGCCAAAAACAGTCAAAATTTTTTTTCACCTCAAAATGTCATAAAAAACGTCATAGTATAGTAAGGCGTTTTTTTTCGACCAAAAAAAGTCAAAATTTTTTTTTTTACCTCAAAATCTCATAAAAATGGTCATAGTATAGTAAGGCGTTTTTTTCGGCCAAAAACAGTCAAAATTTTTTTTCACCTCAAAATCTCATAAAAATGGTCATAGTATAGTAAGGCGTTTTTTTCGGCCAAAAACAGTCAAAATTTTTTTTGACCTCAAAATGTCATAAAAAACGTCATAGTATAGTAAGGCGTTTTTTTCGGACAAAAAAAGTCAAAATTTTTTTTGACCTCAAAATGTCATAAAAAACGTCATAGTATAGTAAGGCGTCAAAATCGGCCAAAAAAAGTCATAATTTTTTTTCACCTCAAAATGTGATAAAAAACGTCATAGTATAGTAAGGCGTTTTTTTCGACCAAAAAAAGTCAAAATCTCATAAAAATGGTCATAGTATAGTAAGGCGTTTTTTTCGGCCAAAAACAGTCAAAATTTTTTTTGACCTCAAAATGTCATAAAAAACGTCATAGTATAGTAAGGCGTCAAAATCGGCCAAAAAAAGTCAAAAAATTTTTTGACCTCAAAATGTCATAAAAATGGTCATAGTATAGTAAGGCGTTTTTTTCGACCAAAAAAAGTCAAAATTTTTTTTGACCTCAAAATGTCATAAAAAACGTCATAGTATAGTAAGGCGTTTTTTTCGGACAAAAAAAGTCAAAATTTTTTTTGACCTCAAAATGTCATAAAAAACGTCATAGTATAGTAAGGCGTTTTTTTCGGCCAAAAAAAGTCAAAATTTTTTTTGACCTCAAAATGTCATAAAAAACGTCATAGTATAGTAAGGCATCAAAATCGGCCAAAAAAAGTCAAAATTTTTTTTGACCTCAAAATGTCATAAAAAACGTCATAGTATAGTAAGGCGTCAAAATCGGCCAAAAAAAGACAAAATTTTTTTTGACCTCAAAATGTCATAAAAAACGTCATAGTATAGTAAGGCGTCAAAATCGGCCAAAAAAAGTCAAAAATTTTTTTGACCTCAAAATGTCATAAAAAACATCATAGTATAGTAAGGCGTCAAAATCGGCCAAAAAAAGTCAAAAATTTTTTTGACCTCAAAATGTCATAAAAATGGTCATAGTATAGTAAGGCGTTTTTTTCGGCCAAAAACAGTCAAAATTTTTTTTCACCTCAAAATGTCATAAAAAACGTCATAGTATAGTAAGGCGTTTTTTTCGACCAAAAAAAGTCAAATTTTTTTTTTTACCTCAAAATCTCATAAAAATGGTCATAGTATAGTAAGGCGTTTTTTTCGGCCAAAAACAGTCAAAATTTTTTTTCACCTCAAAATCTCATAAAAATGGTCATAGTATAGTAAGGCGTTTTTTTCGGCCAAAAACAGTCAAAATTTTTTTTGACCTCAAAATGTCATAAAAAACGTCATAGTATAGTAAGGCGTTTTTTCGGACAAAAAAAGTCAAAATTTTTTTTGACCTCAAAATGTCATAAAAAACGTCATAGTATAGTAAGGCGTCAAAATCGGCCAAAAAAAGTCATAATTTTTTTTCACCTCAAAATGTGATAAAAAACGTCATAGTATAGTAAGGCGTTTTTTTCGACCAAAAAAAGTCAAAATCTCATAAAAATGGTCATAGTATAGTAAGGCGTCAAAATCGGCCAAAAACAGTCAAAATTTTTTTTGACCTCAAAATGTCATAAAAAACGTCATAGTATAGTAAGGCGTCAAAATCGGCCAAAAAAAGTCAAAAAATTTTTTGACCTCAAAATGTCATAAAAATGGTCATAGTATAGTAAGGCGTTTTTTTCGACCAAAAAAAGTCAAAAATTTTTTTGACCTCAAAATGTCATAAAAAACGTCATAGTATAGTAAGGCGTTTTTTTTCGGACAAAAAAAGTCAAAATTTTTTTTGACCTCAAAATGTCATAAAAAACGTCATAGTATAGTAAGGCGTTTTTTTCGGCCAAAAAAAGTCAAAATTTTTTTTGACCTCAAAATGTCATAAAAAACGTCATAGTATAGTAAGGCATCAAAATCGGCCAAAAAAAGTCAAAATTTTTTTTGACCTCAAAATGTCATAAAAAACGTCATAGTATAGTAAGGCGTCAAAATCGGCCAAAAAAAGACAAAATTTTTTTTGACCTCAAAATGTCATAAAAAACGTCATAGTATAGTAAGGCGTCAAAATCGGCCAAAAAAAGTCAAAAATTTTTTTGACCTCAAAATGTCATAAAAAACATCATAGTATAGTAAGGCGTCAAAATCGGCCAAAAAAAGTCAAAAATTTTTTTGACCTCAAAATGTCATAAAAATGGTCATAGTATAGTAAGGCGTTTTTTTCGGCCAAAAACAGTCAAAATTTTTTTTCACCTCAAAATGTCATAAAAAACGTCATAGTATAGTAAGGCGTTTTTTTTCGACCAAAAAAAGTCAAATTTTTTTTTTTACCTCAAAATCTCATAAAAATGGTCATAGTATAGTAAGGCGTTTTTTTCGGCCAAAAACAGTCAAAATTTTTTTTCACCTCAAAATCTCATAAAAATGGTCATAGTATAGTAAGGCGTTTTTTTCGGCCAAAAACAGTCAAAATTTTTTTTGACCTCAAAATGTCATAAAAAACGTCATAGTATAGTAAGGCGTTTTTTCGGACAAAAAAAGTCAAAATTTTTTTTGACCTCAAAATGTCATAAAAAACGTCATAGTATAGTAAGGCGTCAAAATCGGCCAAAAAAAGTCATAATTTTTTTTCACCTCAAAATGTGATAAAAAACGTCATAGTATAGTAAGGCGTTTTTTTTCGACCAAAAAAAGTCAAAATCTCATAAAAATGGTCATAGTATAGTAAGGCGTCAAAATCGGCCAAAAACAGTCAAAATTTTTTTTGACCTCAAAATGTCATAAAAAACGTCATAGTATAGTAAGGCGTCAAAATCGGCCAAAAAAAGTCAAAAAATTTTTTGACCTCAAAATGTCATAAAAATGGTCATAGTATAGTAAGGCGTTTTTTTCGACCAAAAAAAGTCAAAAATTTTTTTGACCTCAAAATGTCATAAAAAACGTCATAGTATAGTAAGGCGTTTTTTTCGGACAAAAAAAGTCAAAATTTTTTTTGACCTCAAAATGTCATAAAAAACGTCATAGTATAGTAAGGCGTTTTTTTCGGCCAAAAAAAGTCAAAATTTTTTTTGACCTCAAAATGTCATAAAAAACGTCATAGTATAGTAAGGCGTTTTTTTCGACCAAAAAAAGTCAAAAAATTTTTTGACCTCAAAATCTCATAAAAATGGTCATAGTATAGTAAGGCGTTTTTTTCGGCCAAAAAAAGTCAAAATTTTTTTTGACCTCAAAATGTCATAAAAAACGTCATAGTATAGTAAGGCGTTTTTTTCGACCAAAAAAAGTCAAAAAATTTTTTGACCTCAAAATCTCATAAAAATGGTCATAGTATAGTAAGGCGTTTTTTTCGGACAAAAAAAGTCAAAAATTTTTTTGACCTCAAAATGTCATAAAAAACGTCATAGTATAGTAAGGCGTCAAAATTGGCCAAAAAAAGTCATAATTTTTTTTCACCTCAAAATGTGATAAAAACGTCATAGTATAGTAAGGCGTTTTTTTCGACCAAAAAAAGTCAAAATTTTTTTTGACCTCAAAATGTCATAAAAATGGTCATAGTATAGTAAGGCGTTTTTTTTCGGCCAAAAAAAGTCAAAATTTTTTTTGACCTCAAAATGTCATAAAAAACGTCATAGTATAGTAAGGCGTTTTTTTCGGACAAAAAAAGTCAAAAAAATTTTTGACCTCAAAATGTCATAAAAAAACGTCATAGTATAGTAAGGCGTTTTTTTCGACCAAAAAAAGTCAAAAATTTTTTGACCTCAAAATGTCATAAAAAACGTCATAGTATAGTCAGGCGTTTTTTTCGGACAAAAAAAGTCAAAAAAATTTTTGACCTCAAAATGTCATAAAAAACGTCATAGTATAGTAAGGCGTTTTTTTCGGACAAAAAACGTCAAAAAATTTTTTGACCTCAAAATGTCATAAAAAACGTCATAGTATAGTAAGGCGTTTTTTTCGACCAAAAAAAGTCAAAATTTTTTTTGACCTCAAAATGTCATAAAAAACATCATAGTATAGTAAGGCGTCAAAATCGGCCAAAAAATGTCAAAATTTTTTTTGACCTCAAAATGTCATAAAAAACGTCATAGTATAGTAAGGCGTTTTTTTCGGACAAAAAAAGTCAAAATTTTTTTTGACCTCAAAATGTCATAAAAAACGTCATAGTATAGTAAGGCGTCAAAATCGGCCAAAAAAAGTCAAAATTTTTTTGACCTCAAAATCTCATAAAAATGGTCATAGTATAGTAAGGCGTTTTTTTCGGCCAAAAACAGTCAAAATTTTTTTTCACCTCAAAATGTCATAAAAAACATCATAGTATAGTAAGGCGTTTTTTTCGACCAAAAAAAGTCAAAACATTTTTTGACCTCAAAATGTCATAAAAAACGTCATAGTATAGTAAGGCGTTTTTTTCGGACAAAAAAAGTCAAAATTTTTTTTGACCTCAAAATGTCATAAAAAACGTCATAGTATAGTAAGGCGTCAAAATCGGCCAAAAAAAGTCAAAATTTTTTTGACCTCAAAATCTCATAAAAATGGTCATAGTATAGTAAGGCGTTTTTTTCGGCCAAAAACAGTCAAAATTTTTTTTCACCTCAAAATGTCATAAAAAACATCATAGTATAGTAAGGCGTTTTTTTCGACCAAAAAAAGTCAAAACATTTTTTGACCTCAAAATGTCATAAAAAACATCATAGTATAGTAAGGCGTTTTTTTCGGACAAAAAAAGTCAAACATTTTTTTGACCTCAAAATGTCATAAAAAACGTCATAGTATAGTAAGGCGTCAAAATCGGCCAAAAAAAGTCAAAAAAATTTTTGACCTCAAAATGTCATAAAAAACGTCATAGTATAGTAAGGCGTTTTTTTTCGGACAAAAAAAGTTAAAAAAATTTTTGACCTCAAAATGTCATAAAAAACGTCATAGTATAGTAAGGCGTCAAAATCGGCCAAAAAAAGTCCAAATTTTTTTTGACCTCAAAATGTCATAAAAACTGTCATAGTATAGTAAGGCGTTTTTTTCGGACAAAAACAGTCAAAATTTTTTTGGACCTCAAAATGTCATAAAAAACGTCATAGTATAGTAAGGCGTTTTTTTCGGACAAAAAAAGTCAAACATTTTTTTGACCTCAAAATGTCATAAAAAACGTCATAGTATAGTAAGGCGTCAAAATCGGCCAAAAAAAGTCATAATTTTTTTTCACCTCAAAATGTGATAAATAACGTCATAGTATAGTATGGCGTTTTTTTCGGACAAAAACAGTCAAAAAAATTTTTGACCTTAAAATGTCATAAAAAACGTCATAGTATAGTAAGGCGTTTTTTTCGACCAAAAAAAGTCAAAAAATTTTTGACCTCAAAATGTCATAAAAAACGTCATAGTATAGTAAGGCGTCAAAATCGGCCAAAAAAAGTCATAATTTTTTTTCACCTCAAAATGTCATAAAAAACGTCATAGTATAGTATGGCGTTTTTTTCGGACAAAAAAAGTCAAAAAAATTTTTGATCTCAAAATGTCATAAAAAACGTCATAGTATAGTAAGGCGTTTTTTTCGACCAAAAAAAGTCAAAAAATTTTTTGACCTCAAAATGTCATAAAAATGGTCATAGTATAGTAAGGCGTTTTTTTCGGCCAAAAACAGTCAAAATTTTTTTTGACCTCAAAATGTCATAAAAAACGTCATAGTATAGTAAGGCGTTTTTTTCGGACAAAAAAAGTCAAAAAATTTTTTGACCTCAAAATGTCATAAAAAACGTCATAGTATAGTAAGGCGTCAAAATCGGCCAAAAAAAGTCATAATTTTTTTTCACCTCAAACTGTCATAAAAAACGTCATAGTATAGTAAGGCGTTTTTTTCGACCAAAAAAAGTCAAAATTTTTTTTGACCTCAAAATGTCATAAAAAACGTCATAGTATAGTAAGGCGTCAAAATCGGCCAAAAAAAGTCAAAAAATTTTTTGACCTCAAAATGTCATAAAAATGGTCATAGTATAGTAAGGCGTTTTTTTCGACCAAAAAAAGTCAAAATTTTTTTTGACCTCAAAATGTCATAAAAAACGTCATAGTATAGTAAGGCGTTTTTTTCGGACAAAAAAAGTCAAAAAATTTTTTGACCTCAAAATGTCATAAAAAACGTCATAGTATAGTAAGGCGTTTTTTTTCGACCAAAAAAAGTCAAAATTTTTTTTGACCTCAAAATGTCATAAAAAACGTCATAGTATAGTAAGGCATCAAAATCGGCCAAAAAAAGTCAAAATTTTTTTTGACCTCAAAATGTCATAAAAAACGTCATAGTATAGTAAGGCGTCAAAATCGGCCAAAAAAAGACAAAAATTTTTTTGACCTCAAAATGTCATAAAAAACGTCATAGTATAGTAAGGCGTCAAAATCGGCCAAAAAAAGTCAAAAATTTTTTTGACCTCAAAATGTCATAAAAAACATCATAGTATAGTAAGGCGTCAAAATCGGCCAAAAAAAGTCAAAAATTTTTTTGACCTCAAAATGTCATAAAAATGGTCATAGTATAGTAAGGCGTTTTTTTCGGCCAAAAACAGTCAAAATTTTTTTTCACCTCAAAATGTCATAAAAAACGTCATAGTATAGTAAGGCGTTTTTTTCGACCAAAAAAAGTCAAATTTTTTTTTTTACCTCAAAATCTCATAAAAATGGTCATAGTATAGTAAGGCGTTTTTTTCGGCCAAAAACCGTCAAAATTTTTTTTCACCTCAAAATCTCATAAAAATGGTCATAGTATAGTAAGGCGTTTTTTTCGGCCAAAAACAGTCAAAATTTTTTTTGACCTCAAAATGTCATAAAAAACGTCATAGTATAGTAAGGCGTTTTTTTCGACCAAAAAAAGTCAAAATTTTTTTTGACCTCAAAATGTCATAAAAAACATCATAGTATAGTAAGGCGTCAAAATCGGCCAAAAAATGTCAAAATTTTTTTTGACCTCAAAATGTCATAAAAACGTCATAGGATAGTAAGGCGTTTTTTCGACCAAAAAATGTCAAAATTTTTTTTGACCTCAAAATGTCATAAAAAACGTCATAGTATAGTAAGGCGTTTTTTTTCGGCCAAAAACAGTCAAAATTTTTTTTGACCTCAAAATGTCATAAAAAACGTCATAGTATAGTAAGGCGTTTTTTTCTACCAAAAAAAGTCAAAATTTTTTTTGACCTCAAAATGTCATAAAAAACGTCATAGTATAGTAAGGCGTCAAAATCGGCCAAAAAAAGTCAAAAAAAATTTTTCACCTCAAAATGTCATAAAAAACGTCATAGTATAGTAAGGCGTTTTTTTCGACCAAAAAAAGTCAAAATTTTTTTTGACCTCAAAATGTCATAAAAAACGTCATAGTATAGTAAGGCGTTTTTTTCGGACAAAAAAAGTCAAAATTTTTTTTGACCTCAAAATGTCATAAAAAACGTCATAGTATAGTAAGGCGTCAAAATCGGCCAAAAAAAGTCATAATTTTTTTTCACCTCAAAATGTGATAAAAAACGTCATAGTATAGTAAGGCGTTTTTTTCGACCAAAAAAAGTCAAAATCTCATAAAAATGGTCATAGTATAGTAAGGCGTTTTTTTCGGCCAAAAACAGTCAAAATTTTTTTTGACCTCAAAATGTCATAAAAAACGTCATAGTATAGTAAGGCGTCAAAATCGGCCAAAAAAAGTCATAATGTTTTTTCACCTCAAAATCTCATAAAAATGGTCATAGTATAGTAAGGCGTTTTTTTCGGCCAAAAACAGTCAAAATTTTTTTTGACCTCAAAATGTCATAAAAAACGTCATAGTATAGTAAGGCGTTTTTTTCGACCAAAAAAAGTCAAAATTTTTTTTGACCTCAAAATGTCATAAAAAACATCATAGTATAGTAAGGCGTCAAAATCGGCCAAAAAATGTCAAAATTTTTTTTGACCTCAAAATGTCATAAAAACGTCATAGGATAGTAAGGCGTTTTTTCGACCAAAAAAAGTCAAAATTTTTTTTGACCTCAAAATGTCATAAAAAACGTCATAGTATAGTAAGGCGTTTTTTTTCGGCCAAAAACAGTCAAAATTTTTTTTGACCTCAAAATGTCATAAAAAACGTCATAGTATAGTAAGGCGTTTTTTTCTACCAAAAAAAGTCAAAATTTTTTTTGACCTCAAAATGTCATAAAAAACGTCATAGTATAGTAAGGCGTCAAAATCGGCCAAAAAAAGTCAAAAAAAATTTTTCACCTCAAAATGTCATAAAAAACGTCATAGTATAGTAAGGCGTTTTTTTCGACCAAAAAAAGTCAAAATTTTTTTTGACCTCAAAATGTCATAAAAAACGTCATAGTATAGTAAGGCGTTTTTTTCGGACAAAAAAAGTCAAAATTTTTTTTGACCTCAAAATGTCATAAAAAACGTCATAGTATAGTAAGGCGTCAAAATCGGCCAAAAAAAGTCATAATTTTTTTTCACCTCAAAATGTGATAAAAAACGTCATAGTATAGTAAGGCGTTTTTTTCGACCAAAAAAAGTCAAAATCTCATAAAAATGGTCATAGTATAGTAAGGCGTTTTTTTCGGCCAAAAACAGTCAAAATTTTTTTTGACCTCAAAATGTCATAAAAAACGTCATAGTATAGTAAGGCGTCAAAATCGGCCAAAAAAAGTCAAAAAATTTTTTGACCTCAAAATGTCATAAAAATGGTCATAGTATAGTAAGGCGTTTTTTTTCGACCAAAAAAAGTCAAAATTTTTTTTGACCTCAAAATGTCATAAAAAACGTCATAGTATAGTAAGGCGTTTTTTTCGGCCAAAAACAGTCAAAATTTTTTTTGACCTCAAAATGTCATAAAAAACGTCATAGTATAGTAAGGCGTTTTTTTCGGACAAAAAAAGTCAAAAATTTTTTTGACCTCAAAATGTCATAAAAAACGTCATAGTATAGTAAGGCGTCAAAATCGGCCAAAAAAAGTCATAATGTTTTTTCACCTCAAAATGTGATAAAAAACGTCATAGTATAGTAAGGCGTTTTTTTCGACCAAAAAAAGTCAAAAAATTTTTTGACCTCAAAATCTCATAAAAATGGTCATAGTATAGTAAGGCGTTTTTTTCGGCCAAAAACAGTCAAAATTTTTTTTGACCTCAAAATGTCATAAAAAACGTCATAGTATAGTAAGGCGTTTTTTTCGGACAAAAAAAGTCAAAAATTTTTTTGACCTCAAAATGTCATAAAAAACGTCATAGTATAGTAAGGCGTCAAAATTGGCCAAAAAAAGTCATAATTTTTTTTCACCTCAAAATGTGATAAAAAACGTCATAGTATAGTAAGGCGTTTTTTTCGACCAAAAAAAGTCAAAATTTTTTTTGACCTCAAAATGTCATAAAAATGGTCATAGTATAGTAAGGCGTTTTTTTTCGGCCAAAAAAAGTCAAAATTTTTTTTGACCTCAAAATGTCATAAAAAACGTCATAGTATAGTAAGGCGTTTTTTTCGGACAAAAAAAGTCAAAAAAATTTTTGACCTCAAAATGTCATAAAAAAACGTCATAGTATAGTAAGGCGTTTTTTTCGACCAAAAAAAGTCAAAAATTTTTTGACCTCAAAATGTCATAAAAAACGTCATAGTATAGTCAGGCGTTTTTTTCGGACAAAAAAAGTCAAAAAAATTTTTGACCTCAAAATGTCATAAAAAACGTCATAGTATAGTAAGGCGTTTTTTTCGACCAAAAAAAGTCAAAAATTTTTTTGACCTCAAAATGTCATAAAAAACGTCATAGTATAGTAAGGCGTCAAAATCGGCCAAAAAATGTCAAAATTTTTTTTGACCTCAAAATGTCATAAAAAACGTCATAGTATAGTAAGGCGTTTTTTTCGGACAAAAAAAGTCAAAAATTTTTTTGACCTCAAAATGTCATAAAAAACGTCATAGTATAGTAAGGCGTCAAAATCGGCCAAAAACAGTCAAAATTTTTTTTGACCTCAAAATCTCATAAAAAACATCATAGTATAGTAAGGCGTTTTTTTCGACCAAAAAAAGTCAAAACATTTTTTGACCTCAAAATGTCATAAAAAACATCATAGTATAGTAAGGCGTTTTTTTCGGACAAAAAAAGTCAAAATTTTTTTTGACCTCAAAATGTCATAAAAAACGTCATAGTATAGTAAGGCGTCAAAATCGGCCAAAAAAAGTCAAAATTTTTTTTGACCTCAAAATGTCATAAAAATGGTCATAGTATAGTAAGGCGTTTTTTTCGGACAAAAACAGTCAAAATTTTTTTGGACCTCAAAATGTCATAAAAAACGTCATAGTATAGTAAGGCGTTTTTTTCGGACAAAAAAAGTCAAACATTTTTTTGACCTCAAAATGTCATAAAAAACGTCATAGTATAGTAAGGCGTCAAAATCGGCCAAAAAAAGTCATAATTTTTTTTCACCTCAAAATGTGATAAAAAACGTCATAGTATAGTAAGGCGTTTTTTTCGACCAAAAAAAGTCAAAATCTCATAAAAATGGTCATAGTATAGTAAGGCGTTTTTTTCGGCCAAAAACAGTCAAAATTTTTTTTGACCTCAAAATGTCATAAAAAACGTCATAGTATAGTAAGGCGTTTTTTTCGACCAAAAAAAGTCAAAAATTTTTTTGACCTCAAAATGTCATAAAAAACATCATAGTATAGTAAGGCGTCAAAATCGGCCAAAAAATGTCAAAATTTTTTTTGACCTCAAAATGTCATAAAAAACGTCATAGTATAGTAAGGCGTTTTTTTCGGACAAAAAAAGTCAAAATTTTTTTTGACCTCAAAATGTCATAAAAAACGTCAGTATAGTAAGGCGTCAAAATCGGCCAAAAAAAGTCAAAAAATTTTTTGACCTCAAAATGTCATAAAAAACGTCATAGTATAGTAAGGCGTTTTTTTCGACCAAAAAAAGTCAAAATTTTTTTTGACCTCAAAATGTCATAAAAAACGTCATAGTATAGTAAGGCGTTTTTTTCGGACAAAAAAAGTCAAAATTTTTTTTGACCTCAAAATGTCATAAAAAACGTCATAGTATAGTAAGGCGTTTTTTTTCGGCCAAAAAAAGTCAAAATTTTTTTTGACCTCAAAATGTCATAAAAAACGTCATAGTATAGTAAGGCGTTTTTTTCGACCAAAAAAAGTCAAAAATTTTTTTGACCTCAAAATCTCATAAAAATGGTCATAGTATAGTAAGGCGTTTTTTTCGGCCAAAAACAGTCAAAATTTTTTTTGACCTCAAAATGTCATAAAAAACGTCATAGTATAGTAAGGCGTCAAAATCGGCCAAAAAAAGTCAAAAAAAATTTTTCACCTCAAAATGTCATAAAAAACGTCATAGTATAGTAAGGCGTTTTTTTCGGACAAAAACAGTCAAAATTTTTTTTGACCTCAAAATGTCATAAAAATGGTCATAGTATAGTAAGGCGTTTTTTTCGACCAAAAAAAGTCAAAATTTTTTTTGACCTCAAAATGTCATAAAAAACGTCATAGTATAGTAAGGCGTTTTTTTCGGACAAAAAAAGTCAAAATTTTTTTTGACCTCAAAATGTCATAAAAAACGTCATAGTATAGTAAGGCGTCAAAATCGGCCAAAAAAAGTCATAATTTTTTTTCACCTCAAAATGTGATAAAAAACGTCATAGTATAGTAAAGCGTTTTTTTCGACCAAAAAAAGTCAAAATCTCATAAAAATGGTCATAGTATAGTAAGGCGTTTTTTTCGGCCAAAAACAGTCAAAATTTTTTTTGACCTCAAAATGTCATAAAAAACGTCATAGTATAGTAAGGCGTCAAAATCGGCCAAAAAAAGTCAAAAAATTTTTTGACCTCAAAATGTCATAAAAATGGTCATAGTATAGTAAGGCGTTTTTTTCGACCAAAAAAAGTCCAAATTTTTTTTGACCTCAAAATGTCATAAAAATGGTCATAGTATAGTAAGGCGTTTTTTTTCGGCCAAAAAAAGTCAAAATCTTTTTTGACCTCAAAATGTCATAAAAAACGTCATAGTATAGTAAGGCGTTTTTTTCGGACAAAAAAAGTTAAAAAATTTTTTTACCTCAAAATGTCATAAAAAACGTCATAGTATAGTAAGGCGTCAAAATCGGCCAAAAAAAGTCCAAATTTTTTTTGACCTCAAAATGTCATAAAAATGGTCATAGTATAGTAAGGCGTTTTTTTTCGGCCAAAAAAAGTCAAAAATTTTTTTGGACCTCAAAATGTCATAAAAAACGTCATAGTATAGTAAGGCGTTTTTTTCGGACAAAAAAAGTCAAACATTTTTTTGACCTCAAAATGTCATAAAAAACGTCATAGTATAGTAAGGCGTCAAAATCGGCCAAAAAAAGTCATAATTTTTTTTCACCTCAAAATGTGATAAAAAACGTCATAGTATAGTATGGCGTTTTTTTCGGACAAAAAAAGTCAAAAAAATTTTTGACCTCAAAATGTCATAAAAAACGTCATAGTATAGTAAGGCGTCAAAATCGGCCAAAAAAAGTCATAATTTTTTTTCACCTCAAAATGTCATAAAAAACGTCATAGTATAGTAAGGCGTTTTTTTCGACCAAAAAAAGTCAAAATTTTTTTTCACCTCAAAATGTCATAAAAAACGTCATAGTATAGTAAGGCGTTTTTTTCGACCAAAAAAAGTCAAAAAATTTTTTGACCTCAAAATGTCATAAAAAACATCATAGTATAGTAAGGCGTTTTTTTCGGACAAAAAAAGTCAAAAAATTTTTTGACCTCAAAATGTCATAAAAAACGTCATAGTATAGTAAGGCGTCAAAATCGGCCAAAAAAAGTCATAATTTTTTTTCACCTCAAAATGTGATAAAAAACGTCATAGTATAGTAAGGCGTTTTTTTCGACCAAAAAAAGTCAAAATTTTTTTTGACCTCAAAATGTCATAAAAATGGTCATAGTATAGTAAGGCGTTTTTTTTCGGCCAAAAAAAGTCAAAATTTTTTTTGACCTCAAAATGTCATAAAAAACGTCATAGTATAGTAAGGCGTTTTTTTTCGGACAAAAAAAGTTAAAAAATTTTTTGACCTCAAAATGTCATAAAAAACGTCATAGTATAGTAAGGCGTCAAAATCGGCCAAAAAAAGTCCAAATTTTTTTTGACCTCAAAATGTCATAAAAATGGTCATAGTATAGTAAGGCGTTTTTTTTCGGCCAAAAAAAGTCAAACATTTTTTTGACCTCAAAATGTCATAAAAAACGTCATAGTATAGTAAGGCGTCAAAATCGGCCAAAAAAAGTCATAATTTTTTTTCACCTCAAAATGTGATAAAAAACGTCATAGTATAGTATGGCTTTTTTTTCGGACAAAAAAAGTCAAAAAAATTTTTGACCTCAAAATGTCATAAAAAACGTCATAGTATAGTAAGGCGTCAAAATCGGCCAAAAAAAGTCATAATTTTTTTTCACCTCAAAATGTCATAAAAAACGTCATAGTATAGTAAGGCGTTTTTTTCGACCAAAAAAAGTCAAAATTTTTTTTCACCTCAAAATGTCATAAAAAACGTCATAGTATAGTAAGGCGTTTTTTTCGACCAAAAAAAGTCAAAAAATTTTTTGACCTCAAAATGTCATAAAAAACATCATAGTATAGTAAGGCGTTTTTTTCGGACAAAAAAAGTCAAAATTTTTTTTGACCTCAAAATGTCATAAAAAACGTCATAGTATAGTAAGGCGTCAAAATCGGCCAAAAAAAGTCAAAAATTTTTTTGACCTCAAAATGTCATAAAAAACGTCATAGTATAGTAAGGCGTTTTTTTCGGCCAAAAACAGTCAAAATTTTTTTTGACCTCAAAATGTCATAAAAATGGTCATAGTATAGTAAGGCGTCAAAATTAGCCAAAACAGTCCAAATTTTTTTTGACCTCAAAATGTCATAAAAAACGTCATAGTATAGTAAGGCGTTTTTTTCGACCAAAAAAAGTCAAAATCTCATAAAAATGGTCATAGTATAGTAAGGCGTTTTTTTCGACCAAAAAAAGTCAAATTTTTTTTTGACCTCAAAATGTCATAAAAAACGTCATAGTATAGTAAGGCGTCAAAATCGGCCAAAAAAAGTCATAATTTTTTTTCACCTCAAAATGTCATAAAAAACGTCATAGTATAGTAAGGCGTTTTTTTCGACCAAAAAAAGTCAAAATTTTTTTTGACCTCAAAATGTCATAAAAATGGTCATAGTATAGTAAGGCGTTTTTTTCGGCCAAAAAAAGTCAAAATTTTTTTTGACCTCAAAATGTCATAAAAAACGTCATAGTATAGTAAGGCGTTTTTTTCGGGCAAAAAAAAGTCAAAATTTTTTTTCACCTCAAAATGTCATAAAAAACGTCATAGTATAGTAAGGCGTTTTTTTCGGACAAAAAAAGTCAAAAAAATTTTTGACCTCAAAATGTCATAAAAAACGTCATAGTATAGTAAGGCGTTTTTTTCGACCAAAAAATGTCAAAAAATTTTTTGACCTCAAAATGTCATAAAAAACGTCATAGTACAGTCAGGCGTTTTTTTCGGACAAAAAAAGTCAAAAAAAATTTTGACCTCAAAATGTCATAAAAAACGTCATAGTATAGTAAGGCGTTTTTTTCGGCCAAAAAAAGTCAAAATTTTTTTTGACCTCAAAATGTCATAAAAAACGTCATAGTATAGTAAGGCGTCAAAATCGGCCAAAAAAAGTCAAAAAAATTTTTGACCTCAAAATATCAGAAAAAACGTCATAGTATAGTAAGGCGTCAAAATCGGCCAAAAAAAGTCAAAAAAAATGTTGACCTCAAAATGTCATAAAAAACGTCATAGTATAATAAGGCGTCAAAATCGGCCAAAAAAAGTCAAAATTTTTTTTGACCTCAAAATGTCATAAAAATGGTCATAGTATAGTAAGGCGTTTTTTTTCGGCCAAAAAAAGTCAAAAATTTTTTTGACCTCAAAATGTCATAAAAAACGTCATAGTATAGTAAGACGTTTTTTTCGGCCAAAAAAAGTCAAACATTTTTTTGACCTCAGAATGTCATAAAAAACGTCATAGTATAGTAAGGCGTCAAAATCGGCCAAAAAAAGTCAAAATTTTTTTTGACCTCAAAATGTCATAAAAAATGTCATAGTATAGTCAGGCGTTTTTTTCGGACAAAAAAAGTCAAAAATTTTTTTGACCTCAAAATGTCATAAAAAATGTCATAGTATAGTCAGGCGTTTTTTTTCGGACAAAAAAAGTCAAAAAAATTTTTGACCTCAAAATGTCATAAAAAACGTCATAGTATAGTAAGGCGTTTTTTTCGACCAAAAAAAGTCAAAAAATTTTTTGACCTCAAAATGTCATAAAAAACGTCATAGTATAGTAAGGCGTCAAAATCGGCCAAAAAAAGTCAAAAAATTTTTTGACCTCAAAATGTCATAAAAATGGTCGTAGTATAATAAGGCGTTTTTTTCGACCAAAAAAAGTCAAAATTTTTTTTGACCTCAAAATGTCATAAAAAACGTCATAGTATAGTAAGGCGTTTTTTTCGGACAAAAAAAGTCAAAATTTTTTTGGACCTCAAAATCTCATAAAAAACGTCATAGTATAGTAAGGCGTCAAAATCGGCCAAAAAAAGTCATAATTTTTTTTCACCTCAAAATGTGATAAAAAACGTCATAGTATAGTAAGGCGTTTTTTTCGGACAAAAACAGTCAAAAAATTTTTTTGACCTCAAAATGTCATAAAAAACATCATAGTATAGTAAGGCGTTTTTTTCGGACAAAAAAAGTCAAAATTTTTTTTCACCTCAAAATGTCATAAAAAACGTCATAGTATAGTAAGGCGTCAAAATCGGCCTAATAAAGTCAAAAAATTTTTGGACCTCAAAATGTCATAAAAAACGTCATAGTATAGTAAGGCGTTTTTTTCAGCCAAAAACAGTCAAAATTTTTTTGGACCTCAAAATGTCATAAAAAACGTCATAGTATAGTAAGGCGTTTTTTTTTCGACCAAAAAAAGTCAAAATTTTTTTGGACCTCAAAATGTCATAAAAAACGTCATAGTATAGTAAGGCGTTTTTTTCGGCCAAAAACAGTCAAAATTTTTTTTGACCTCAAAATGTCATAAAAATGGTCATAGTATAGTAAGGCGTCAAAATCGGACAAAAAAAGACAAAATTTTTATTGACCTCAAAATGTCATAAAAAACGTCATAGTATAGTAAGGCGTTTTTTTCGGACAAAAAAAGTCAAAAAATTTTTTGACCTCAAAATGTCATAAAAAACGTCATAGTATAGTGAGGCGTTTTTTCGGCCAAAAAAAGTCAAAATTTTTTTTGACCTCAAAATGTCATAAAAAACGTCATAGTATAGTAAGGCGTCAAAATCGGCCAAAAAAAATCAAAAAATTTTTTTGACCTCAAAATGTCATAAAAATGATCATAGTATAGTAAGGCGTCAAAATCGGCCAAAAAAAGTCAGTCTCTATTGATAGTTTGAGTGACAGCTCCATAGACGGGCACTGGCAGTTAGCTCTTTGCTAAAGCATCAGCTGGGCTAGGCGGCTACTTCCAGAGGCCTCCGGCTACCTACAGCGGTTGACAGGGTAACACTGTTGTGGTGTGTTCCGTGCTCTCAGAGTCTGTTTATTGCAGGAATACTAGGCTACAATTTTATTTTGTCTCATTTTTCTGTTTAAAAAGTCCGACATTGCATAGACTGAGCAGCTCCGCCAGTAAGCGGCTGCTGTTGTAAATATTAAATATTGATCCGAGCTAAGTGGGCAGGCTCTCGGCCCCCTGACCCCGGCTGGCCCGTAGAGTAACCGCCTCTTTGCCAAATATGGAAAATACACTCCCATTAAAATCCAAGATGGCACTTTTCAAATGCCCATGGTCACAAAACCGATTCTCCGAAACCAATGTGTGACGTTACTAGTTCTACGTCCATGTCTTATACAATTTAAGTAAATTCTGCTGTCGTTCTCACTGTAGTTCACTTTGAATCAGAGCTTCAGCAAAATGGCTGAAAAAAGTAAAAGATCTTTTATCTGTCTTGTTTGTTTTATATTGTTTGTTTAGGTTGAGTTTTTCCTACAAAAAGTAAATCCAGGCTTGTCCACGGGCAGAGTCTCCGCTGATTGTCCAAACACAAACCTAATATCACAGAGTCATCAGTGTCCCCAGTGAGGAAAGAGCTGAATTTGAGCACCAGTCCAGAACTTTGTTTTGCTTTTCTTGACTCTGCAGGTGCAAGGAATTGTTGGCTTGAAGTCCTTAAACAATTTGTCTTCTTACACATGTAGAACCTTGTGTTTTGGACTTGTTTGCTGTGGTTTCCTTGGATTATGTTCTCATTAACCACACTGCTGCTCCCTAGGAATAGAACAGTCAGTTATTTGGTATCATCCAAGTTCAAATTGCTGGACAAACAAACTAAAGTGACTAACTTTAACTGTTAAAGAATTTAGGATAAACGTACCATTTTTTGGACGTACAGTCATGAGCTGTGCCACTTTTCTGCCCGTGTAAATTCAGCCTTAGTGCCAGATTATCCACTGGTAATAACATGTTCACTGTCCTTTCTGTCCTGATGTCTGTGGCTTGTACATGCATGAACACACACTCAACAACAAATCTGATGCTGAAAATATTTCTCTCGTGCACAACACACACATTAATATCTCAGATCTTGTTGGATTCTCTGTCTGTCAGACCTGTCACCATAGCCAGGATCCTTCTCTAACCCGGTGATACAGGAAACATACAGCAGCAAATCATGGCAAACACGGTTTATTGTCATCCAATAATGACAATCTATACATCCCATAAATAAGTGTTCACAAAATAAATCAAACTTTCCACACGTTTCTGTTGTTTGCTTCTGTTCTGTTAGCCCTCTGAGCAGAGGTGGAGCTTATGTACAAATTAGGATCAAACACAGATTCAAATCAAGTGACACAAAACCTTCTCTGTAATCTTTATACTAACATTGTAGTTTAGCAACGTTTAATGATCTTTGATTGTGCATGTACACAGCTACATTCAATGCCCAAAGAATCACTTACATTCATGTTCTACCCCAAGTCTGCCGTGTTACAGATTCTGACACCAGTCCTTCAGCTGCACGGAGGAAGAGTGTTTCACAGCAGCGTTCAGGTAAATCCCACACACACACATCATCAACAACACAATGTAACTCTGAAATAATGATTTGTTTTAACCTGCTTAATGCCGGCAGGTCTTTACTTCATGGGGTCAACGTGGACGACACTGGGTAAGTCCTGAACGACACTAAATTATTCTTAAAGGTTTAGATGATGTTGTAGCTGGCAGTGTGACGTGTCTGCTGCTGACGCTCAGCCAGAGATAATATTGCTGCGTCACTGTAAAACCTCAAAAAATCTCAAAAACAAGAAAAATGAAAATCACTTTAAAGCTTCATTAAGCAGTATTTCTTAGAGTATGACTCTAATCACGTGTGTGCCCAGCACCAAACAGCAGATAAACAGAGTTAGCTAGTATTCAGTAAAGAGGAACTGTGGCTCTGTCAGTGGGATAATGTTGCTCTGTGTCGGCTACATTTGTAAAAGAACACGATTAGTTATTGCTATGTCATAGTTGTGTTTCTGTTGGTGTGTTCAAAATCTTTCTGTCCCCTAATGATCAAAAATCGCTTAATGCAGCTTTAATCTGAGGATCTGTGCCTCTTTTCAAAACCTTCAGGTTCAGTGATTTGCTACAGTCTTCAAAAAATAACGTAACCTTTACATTATCAGTGGAACATTTTTTAACAGACTCTCTCGCAAGAGAGAGGGAGCGGCAAAATTCAGCTTTAAGGCCATTACAAAAAAAGCCAATAGGACTTTGAACGATTGCCCCACGTTAAATTAATCTGACACACATTCATACACAAAAGCAATAATTTACCTATTTCTTTCTCAGTAGTTTGCCGTTATATACAAAAGTCATTAATAACACCGTTAAAAGTATATTATTATCTGATCAATTATGATAGTTCTGTTGGCTACAGAAAGGCATGTCTGCAGATGAGTCACTGCCATCATTAAAAAAAAAGTCATAGCTTACAGCTCTTAAATACGTCTAAATCAAACAAAAACAAAACACCTCTTTTCAGTTCTGTACAAAATGTGCTAGCAAAAAGTGGCTGCCTTCTAGGAAAACCAGTAAAAATAGCTGCAGTGGTAGAAAATGGCGAGTGTACTTCTCAGCTTCTGGATGCTTTGGTAATAACTGTCCTTTATCCTTCAAACTCGACACCATAGACTGTTGTGAACATACAAAATATAGATATCAAAATAATTCTCGAGACCTTTTCTTTGCACCGTTTGTTGAGGATGTTCGGGGACGTTAACTAGCAAATCTATATATATTAATAAAAAAATCACACAACTTTAAAACAGACCAGTAATATGGCTTCATCTTATTTAACTGTAGAGCTCCACAAGTAATAAATACATTTTTAAATACACCAATAAAATTTAGTCAAAAAACACAAAGTTGGGCCTTCAGAACGTGGAGGGCGGTGCTTCTTTTTTGTGGAAGGGAGAAGGTGTATTTGAACTTACATCGTAACACTGTTGATTTTAGAGTTCAACCTGATGTGGTTCTTTCTTTTTCAGTCCTTCCCCCGTCAGGAGACGTCAGAGACGGACTTGGCAGTGCTCATGTGGGCGGAGGGCCGTTGGTGTAACGCAGCATGGGGTAGAAGGAGCGTGCAAAGTTGTTGGACAGTGTACAGCTGTAGTCCTCTTCAGAGAGAGGCACCAGGCAGGCCAGAACCAGCAGCACGAAGAAGAGCAGGTGAAGGGGGAAGGCAGCCCGTAGAACCCGGTAAAAGAAGGGTCGGTGTGGGGAAGAGTCCCTCCGCTCCTCCCTGGACGTGGACAGAGGCGGCTCATGTTAGTTTAAACTGGAAGATGCAGGTAAAGCTTGACTTGAAATGAATAGTTTGAACTTCTGGGATAAAGGCCTGTCAGTGTTCCTGCTGCGTGTCAGATGAGAGTCACACACGTGGATTTCCCAAAAAGACAAACTGTTCTTTGTTTCAGCTGTTTAAAGGATCAGTTCCCTCAAATTAAAAAAGGGTATAATCTCTTCACAGTGCAGATGCAGTTCTGGTTTTATTAGAGATCTATTCTATATTCTATCTATTCCGATTCTATAGGAACTACTTGGAGGCAGATCTTTCAAAACCTGGATGAATAAAACCAAAACTGTCTGCATGGTAAGAAAATACTAGACATTAGTTAAAATACATTTTTTGGTAATTTGGTTGAACTGAAGCTAATTTACTAAACATCGAGCCATACAACAGCTACAGCTAAAGCCTGTAGAAGTTACCTTCTGGTTGCTGTTTGTCCGACCGCAGCTGCCTGTAGACCAGTCGCCTCCTAAAGCAAAGAACAAGTCAAAGGTGTTAATCACTTTAGTTTACAGTGAAAAGACGACCTAACATCCACAGCACATCTCTAACACCTGTGAGTGAATACCTGACAGCCTCAGACTGAACTTTACATGTTTCTGTGGTGGAATGAAAGTAAATGTACTCAAGTGTTTTCAATTAATGTTAATTTACAGATTCAGATTTAAGTAGATGCATTGTGCGATACAGATTAAACTGTCCAACATAATCTAACGGTTAAAACTGGTCCCAGATTAACCAATTACAGCGATAATTAATAATACAAGAATAATCCAATATTATAATTTGTACTAATAAACTGTCACAGTGAACAGTTTGCTATTTTTAATGACTAGTAAAAGTGTTAGTGAAGTTACACTGGTGGTTAAAAGTTGCTTTTACTTAATAAATAATCAGATTTTTTTCTTCACCACTGTAAAATGTTTAGAAGCACATAATTAAAATTTGAACATCAAACCCATGATGAGTGAGACTCATTGTAAATGTTCTGTGTGATAAATGTTAGTGTTTGACAGTACATGCAGGAGTAGCTGCTCGTCGGTGCAGTCAACACTCAGCCTGTGCTGTGTGGGACCACAGGTAAATACCGCGGCGTACCTTCTGCAGCAGCAGAGGAGAGCTGAGTGTTCCCAGACCGATGCTGTCGACCTCAGAGCTGGTTGAGCAGGTTTCCTGAGACACAGACAGTAAACAAAAAAACAGAACATCAGATAAAACCGATCAAACCGGTTCAGAGAACTCACTGTTCCCTTTCCTTACTTGACCTTTGGTTGCATCTTATTTATGTCATAATCATTATTGAGGAATGTCGAACATCAGACCAATGTACGTTTTCACTTCCCTCAGATAAAGGTCGATGAAATCACCAACATCTGTAAAATCACAGCTTTGTCTCAGAGGACTAAACGATCAGCTGACCTGAGATTTTCATGAGATTCAGTGTGTAACTGATGTTTGGTTATAAAACATTATTTATTAAACTCAGCACCTGATACTGTCGTACTGCAGGTGTGCTTTTACTCATTTTTATCTGATACTGTTCAATCCAAAGGTTCAATCCATGATTTTTATACACTGCACCCAAACCTAATATTTTCTTGGTAACACTTATTTTTTTACAGGTCTGTAATTTCCTCTGAAATCTGTAAGAATGCAATTAAAAAGGTTCCTTTTAAATCCGAAAAACAAAGTTTATTATTCATTTATTATTAACTTTGTTTTATCTATTTTGAATTGCACCACATTCCCATTAAATTAATTACTTAATTGATTTTTTTGGAAGTGTATCAACTGAACAGTTTTTTTCTATTATCTGTACTAGAGCTGGGCGGTATCCAGATTTTCATACCGTCAAACCTCCTCCACATTTTACCTCCACAATTTTGAATCAGAGACATTGCAAGTGAGGACAAGTCCTCTGCAGCTACAGCCGCTCATAGATGCCACAAGCGCGCAACGAGACGCCGTCGCTTCTCCGTGATCATGGAGGCTTGAACTTCTCAACAGCGAATTTCTCATTAGAGATTTCAGCCAAATCTACCCTGAGTGGGTGAACTGGTCCAGATAGCCTGCGTGATCCCGTCTCCAGTGCGCCAGCACAGAGAGGTGTCTCTCTGCAGAGCCGCATCCAAACAGCGCCTACGGGATAATGCGCATTGCGAGTTGCAGAGAGACTCTGCACACTTTGATTTTCATTCAGCTGCTGCAGCCTGTGGACAATTCACTGCAGCAAAAGGCATTAAAAAGCCTGAAATATGTCAAGGGACCTTTTTCAGTTCGTTAATATAGTTTTATTGCATATATAGGATATTTGAAAACGCATATAGCGAACGGACGTTTTTCTATTGTAAGCTGACAGCACGCCGCGTTATTACACTGGTATGAGCCAGTCCAGATGGGTTTCTTGTTTGCAGATTGTTTTATCTGAGAATACTTTCTTTATATTCCTGTTAAAAAAGCGCAGCTTTGTGCGATATTTATTTTAGAGGTTACGCGTGGGAGTCCGTTGACGGCGCTTATTTTCTCTGATACAGCCGATACTTTAAAATATAAAGATTCTAAATTGCTTTGATATCATTCTTATATATCCTGCATATCATTTATCATTTTAAGCTCAATAAATTCAGATAATACAAACATCTGTCCGCTAAACTGAAAACCTGCCGGTCACGTTGTCCGGTGCCACGTTTTTCTAGCGGAAACCCTGAATTACAAATGATGAACGTGAGGCTCAGACGGCGTCAGCAAACTGTGGCCTGTGACCTGTAACACTGCCAAAGTGCAGAGGTCTGTTCTTCTTAGGGACCAGCCATCTCTCCGCCCCCCCCCCCCCCCCCCCCCTCCCTCCCTCTCTCTCTCTCTCTCTCTCTCTCTCTCTCTCTCTCTCTCTCTCTCTCTCTCTCTCTCTCTCCTCCGCGCTGTCACGTAATGACGTCACGTTCAGAAACTTTACTACTGAAGTAAAACTGAAAATTCAACCGCACGAGGCATTCAATAACTCATTATCTCCTATATAAGTGCATTGCATTTTTTTACTGACTGTACTGAAACTGACACCGTTGCTATTTTTAAGTCCCCGCGCTTTACCTAATTACCGCCCAACCCTAATCTGTACCAAATAATTTCCTTTTCAGGAAACGTCCTGGTGATGATCAGGTAGATGATTCAGAAATTACAGACCGGAAGTGTGAGCCTCACAGTTGAGTTTAAAGACAGGGTCCTCATGCGCAGTCAAACCAGGCTGAGGTAAAATAATAACAAATAAAAAGGCGACCTACCAGTCGTCCCTGCAGCGTGAGCAGGTCAGAGGCCACCTGTCGCAGCAGGAGACGCAGTTTGTTGCCGATGACATGGACCTTCTCTTTGGCCTCCATGCTGTCCTCCGCGGTGGCCTCCAGGAGGAGCTGAGAGGAGATGTCCTGCAGCGAGGACACCTGTCGCTGACGCCCACGCAGCTCCTCCTGCAGCTCCTGCAGCAGGGGGCGACAGAGCAGAGGACTCAACACACAGACATGACAGAGATCTCACAGTGTACTAACAGGATTTCACTAATAAATAGGCCTACCAGAAGTCCCTGGGAAGGTAATAAGTTAAACCGCGGGGTCGTTAAAATAGCAACGGTATCCGTTTCAACACCGTCAGTAAAAAAAAGCAACACATTTATATAGAAGATAAAGATTAAATATTAAACATAAGTTATTTAATGCTTTGTGTGGGTGAATGTTCAGTTTTACTTCAGCAGTAGAATATGTTTTACTTCTGGAGACGTTTGATAAAGTTTTGAACGTGACGTCATTACGTGACAGCGCGGAGGAGAGAGAGAGAGAGAGAGAGAGAGAGAGAGGGGGAAAGATGGCTGGTCCCTAAGAAGAACAGACCTCTGCACTTTGGCAGTGTTACAGGTCACAGGCCACAGTTTGCTGACGCCGTCTGAGCCTCACGTTCATCATTTGTAATTCAGGGTTTCCGCTAGAAAAACGTGGCACCGGACAACGTGACCGGCAGGTTTTCAGTTTAGCGGACAGATGTTTGTATTATCTGAATTTATTGAGCTTAAAATGATAAATGATATGCAGGATATATAAGAATGATATCAAAGCAATTTAGAATCTTTATATTTTAAAGTATCGGCTGTATCAGAGAAAATAAGCGCCGTCAACGGACTCCCACGCGTAACCTCTAAAATAAATATCGCACAAAGCTGCGCTTTTTTAACAGGAATATAAAGAAAGTATTCTCAGATAAAACAATCTGCAAACAAGAAACCCATCTGGACTGGCTCATACCACTGTAATAACGCGGCGTGCTGTCAGCTTACAATAGAAAAACGTCCGTTCGCTATGTGCGTTTTCAAATATCCTATATATGCAATAAAACTATATTAACGAACTGAAAAAGGTCCCTCGACATATTTCAGGCTTTTTAATGCCTTTTGCTGCAGTGAATTGTCCACAGGCTGCAGCAGCTGAATGAAAATCAAAGTGTCCAGAGTCTCTCTGCAACTCGCAATGCGCATTATCCCGTAGGCGCTGTTTGGATGCGGCTCTGCAGAGAGAAACCTCTCTGTGCTGGCGCACTGGAGACGGGATCACGCAGGCTATCTGGACCAGTTCACCCACTCAGGGTAGATTTGGCTGAAATCTCTAATGAGAAATTCGCTGTTGAGAAGTTCAAGCCTCCATGATCACGGAGAAGCGACGGCGTCTCGTTGCGCACCTGTGGCATCTATGAGCGGCTGTAGCTGCAGAGGACTTGTTCTCACTTGTAATGTCTTTGATTCAAAATTCAAATTGTACCTGTAGGGAATATTTTCACCTGACATTCTGACCGGAGGGGTCACGGTAATAACGTATACCGGGGTAAAACGTGGAGGAGGTTTGACGGTATGAAAATCTGGATACCGCCCAACTGTAGTGGAAACTTTGTATAATTACTGTAAAAAGAAAACAGCCCAGACAGCTGTTAGCTGTAGATCCACGGTTTGAATTGGACCCAAATAGTGAGTAGCTGTCCCAGAAATGCTGCCACAAACCCGCGGACAGATTACTGTCACCTGTCGCTGCAGGAGAAGCTACATTCTCAGGATTTGTCTCAACTTTTTTAGAATTTAAGCTGGATTCTCAAGTTTGAGTAACAGATTTCCGGGGCAGTGATGGATGAAACGATCAGTCGTCTGCTCACCGTCAGCGTGTCTCGGTGCTCCAGCAGAGCCGAGCGGGAGGTCAACAGGTCGCTGACGTTCACAGCGTAGAGCCTGTTCTCGGCCTGAGCCAGCCACAGCAACAGAGAGTGCAGCGTCTCATGAAACTCCTGAGGAGGAACACAGAGGATGGAGAGGCCATTTGTCTTTCACACAGCTCAAAACATCCGATATGACTCGCGCTTAATAAACCAAACTCCTGCTTCTGTCCGCTCCTGCGGTTCATGTGACAGCGGATAGTGTGTTAGTGCTGCACCTTTTCAGTTCAGCTCACCTGACACTGCAGCAGAGCGGAGTGCAGCCTCCTCTCCCAGCTCTCCAGGCCGCTGCAGGCCTGCGTCCAGCTGAGGTTGGCCGAGCTCAGAGCTTCCTGCAGCTCCCGCAGCTCGGCGCTGTCGCCCCGCAGGAAGCGACAGCTGTTCAGGTTGATGGAGATCATCAGACACTTGTAGCTGTTGAAGTTCTTCTGCATCTCCTGAACAAAGTGGGGGGCGGGGTTAATGTCAATGTATATGTGATACAGTATAATAATCTTCCTACTGCTATAATTAGATTCACGGCCGACGCACACGCCGTTCACGTTGTTACCTTCAGCTTCCTGATGTTGACCTCGATGTCTCGCATGCCGGTGGACGGCGCGATCCGCTGCAGCCTCTCCAGCTCCGGCAGCACTCTGGCCAACCAGGAAGTGACATCACAGAGGTCAGAGTTCAGCTTCTGCCACCGCTCCAGGTCCTGCTTGATGTCCGTCTCGCTGCTGAGCTTCTGTGCTTGCAGCAGCTCCCAGCGCTCGATCACACCTGCGGACGAGCACGAGTCGGAGCGGGGAAACGCTGAGTCATTGTGTGCTGTTTTGTCGTGTGCGACCTCTGAGTTTGTCATGATACCAGTTTTTTTTTAGTTTGGTTTCTCGTAAAACAGATTAGCAGGACAACTTTTTTATAGTTAATAGTTAATTACCATTCAGCTTATGATTTGAACGCATCCTTCCCTGTGTTTGTGTTTGTCTCTGTCTCTGTCTCTGTACCTGTGCTGGTGTGTTTGTCGGCCGTGCTGCTGGTCAGACCAGTGTCCTCCAGCTCCTCCTCATCGTTCAGTATCAGCTTGACTCTCTTCACGCTGTCGATGCTGCCGCTGCACTCGGACATCAGCTTAGCCTGAACGCAGCACAAATGTAATCTCAAAAACACGTTTCACCGACAGAGGAGAAACAAACCCAGCTTAAACTTGTTATGAAACTTGCTGTATCAGGGTGGATTGTTCTTACGTAGCCGTGCTGGTGGAACGGAGAGCTGGTGGTGTGTGTGGGAGACGAGCTCAGGCCTCGGATGATTTCTCGGGGAACTCGTTTCCTCTCCGGGGAGCCGGGCTGGTGCCAGCTGGGCGGGTCTGTCACTGACTTCACTGTGGAGAGAGAGAAGAAAAACGACGGTCAAATCATTTAAAAGAAAAACATCAGATCAGACAAACAGGTTCAAAAGTAAGACAGAAAATGGAGCAATAATCCAGTATCAAATAAATCTTTCAGTTCGACACATGCATGAAACTAAGGTGTGTCAATAACATGCAAAAGCACCATCAACAAACCACAAACTCCAGAGATACAAACGAATAATTTGCTGTATCATGCAAATTTCATGACTTTCAAGACTTCGATTTGTTAAACAATAATAAGTAGTGGCACAGACACACGTGTAATACAACACGGTGTCTGTGAATCGATGAGGGATGGGGATGTGGGGTTGCTGGGAGACGGGTTGCGATGCAGTGGCATGCAGCAGGCAGAGTGCCTACCCGAGGCTGCTTTCACTGCTCTGACAGTGGCTTTAACAAACGCCTCTGAGCTCTCTGTGACCTGCACATCTGTAAGAGAGAGTGGAGGTGAGCAGCGTGCGACGGCTGCTCTGTGAGCGGTGGCGCTCTGCTCGAGTTACGAAGCTGTTTCCGGAACATCAAAGAATTCAAGTTAGCAGAGGAGCAGGGGGACGACAAGACGGGAGGAAGACGATGGAAGACTCAAACTGACATAAGACTCTGGCCAAAGGATCCGTCTGGTCTTATTTTATATTTTGTCAAAATATTCAGTGAAAAGAACAAAACCATGAACTACAGAGACAATATTTAACACTGTTTACCACTTTTCAGTTGTAAGATTACTTTTCTTCTTTCAGGGAAGAAACTAACAAAACTACATTCTATTTAATGACTGTAAATAATGGAAGCAAACTTCTGTTTCGGCTGATGAGGATCGTGAAATTAGACAAACAGGTGTCATTACCTGACAGAGCACTGAAGAAGGTGGCGTCCTCATCGTCCTCGTGCGACGAGGATCCTCCCACATCAACGGTGTGGTCCCACTCCAGCGGGATGGAGTCCACGCTGACGGGGGTCTCTCTTCCTGACCGCTCCAGAGGAGGCGCCAGCAGGTGGCACATGGCCTGCCGTCCAGCTGAGACTCCACCCGCCACTGGGGCCTCCTCCTCCTCCTTCCTCGTTTCTGTCCACAACGTCTCATTGGACAGATCAGGTGAGTCGTCCAGGTCTGTGTCCCGGTCTGACAGCTCCCTCTCCTCCTCCAGCACCTTAAAAAAATGAAAAAGAAGACAAAGGTTTTAAGAATTACACCTAAAAAGCCAAATAAATAATCTATGAAACATGGTGTTTGCAGTGTCAACAACAGTTCTTTTCTGCCGTTTTTCATCTTTTTTCATCTTTTTTAAAAGAGGGACACTTGTGAGTGCCGCCCTGGACGTGGTACTGACCGGGCGTCTGTTGACGAGGCGGTGGTGGAAGCGAGCCACCCTGCCAAACACCTCCTGGCAGTAGGAGTGCAGCTCCTCCAGCTCGTCTTCGATCAGCACGGCATCCAGAGGGGCGCTCTTCTGGATCAGGTTCTCCCCGAACACGATGAGGGCGTCGATTTTATTGGTGTTGAGGGTGATCTCCTGCTGGAAGCCCTACAGATCCACACACCGGACATTTCAGTCTTTTATGGGGCCAAAGTGAGAGCACATACACTACACATACACCCTGTCTTTAAATAAAAACTGTGGGATTTACGGTACGGTGAGTTTAACAGTCAGTGGGAGCAGACTTACATTGAGCTGCCTCATCTTGTCTTCAATGTCACTCTCAGAGAAGTGCTCCACATTGGTGAGCTGGAGGTCCATCTCTGTCAGCCAGACCAGGATCCCCTCCCGAGTTCCCTCAAAGTCCTCCCTCTGAGAGGTAAAGTGCTGCAGGAGCACAGAGCAGTTTGATGTTAACATTCATGCAGATAGCGTGCGATAATTGTTTTCACAGAGTAAATCAAATTACATATTTAAATATATATATATATATATATATATATATATATATATATATATATATATATATATATATATATATATATATATATATATATATATCTTGTTATCATTCACAGTTTTGGTGAAGATAAAATCATTTCAACTTTGATTCCAGGTTTAAACAGCACTTTTCTTTTAGAGCAGGCCTCGACCATACTCTTTAAAATATTATTTACAGAGACCCAACGTGAGCAAGCACTCAGCGACTGTCTCCAGGAAAAACTGTGAAATCCACTGTAAAATCCACTGTGGTCATGAAAGTCAGATATATTAAGGTAAGAGATCAGACTGAGGTTGAAGCATTTTTATTCTCTGATACATCAGGTTGCTTTTATTTGATATATTTAAATAAACATCAGGTTTTGAAGCTGAATAGAATAAAATCTGAATTATGGCTTATGGAAACCTGAAGGTGTAAACTTAAAATTTGTGCTGTGTGTGATTATGTGTTATTATTTGATGATGTGTGATTTTTAAAATGACAATGAAAAGAAACTAAAATTTTT
This sequence comes from Toxotes jaculatrix, assembly GCF_017976425.1. Taxonomy (NCBI): domain Eukaryota; kingdom Metazoa; phylum Chordata; class Actinopteri; family Toxotidae; genus Toxotes; species Toxotes jaculatrix. Next base: position 1,854,773 of record NC_054410.1, on the reverse strand, counting down.
CAGTAGCAACCTTTGTCTCACTGAGTTAAACCTCAATGGGACAATGGACAAACACTGAATGGAAAACTAATTGTTTTAGCTAAAATCTTGTTGGTGCAGATAGTAAGTTAAAGTATATGGGATTTTTATTACATGAGTCCCATCTGCTGAGCTGGACCATAAATATTCTGTATGAATAAAATAAAATATATCTCAGCATCTCTGTGATTTAATGGCTCTGATTGTGTGTTTTTGCTCTAAGTGCTGTTGACCCGAGTCAGCTGCGTATTCCAAAGATGTGAACGTGGCTTAGAGGGACTGAGCCTGCAGAGGTCAACCAGCACCAATCAGCTGAATTCTTTGATTACACGCAGCCTTTACGAAGCAACATAAACATCCTCCATCTGCTCGGCGCCACATGCTGCGATGAAAACAGCTTCCTGCCAATGTGACGCCTCCTGCCTCGTCACCATATAAGAGCTGACCCAAATCCTGACGGCTTAGAGCGGAGCGGAGAGCTGGGAGGTCCTACACAGATCAGCTGGGAAGGTCTGAGACATGTTGATGTTTGATTTCTCATTTCTGCTTTTCTCACTTTTTTAAAATTATCATTCATGGTTATAAAAAAGAAAATCACTTCCTCTGTGACGTGCAGTTTGTTGTCAGTGGATTTCTGGATGTTGACATTTAGCTTCATCAGTCTCTTATTTGAGGAATTCAGCTCTAAATGTCCTTCATGATTTTACTGGGAGCCATTAAAGGTCTTAGACATTGTCCATGAGGAGCTGCCGTATAAAATCAACCCCTAGCTCCTGACCTCTGACCTCTGGTCTCACCTTGAGTCTGCGGAGTACAGCAGCCACCCTCTTCTGCAGGCCGTCCCACCGCTGGTTCCCCTCGTGGACCATGACTTTGAGCTTGCTGGCGGCGTCGGTCCGGTTCTCCCGGGCCAGGCGGCGGTACTGCTTGTTGACCAGCTCCAGCTGAGTCAAACGCTCGTGAACCTGCCGCTGGAACGCCTGAGAGGAAAATATACAGAGAAACACAAGACATGAATGAGATAAAATGGACATTTTCAGTCTCTGAGTTACATTAAAAAACAAACTCCAGTCAAAAAAATCAGATTTAAAGGCGTGTTGTGTTTTTAAAGGCGTGTTGTGTTAACGTCATCATTCATTTAATTTTGGAATTTTATATAATTTACTGTAAAAAAAAACATAATGGTAATTTGTGTTGTACACATAATATTAACTGTGAAGTCAGATGACTGGTCAATGGACTGTAACGTGCTTAGAGATCAACACCATCTACACTGGATCCCTGTTGCTGTGGAGATGACGGAATCTCAGAGGAGACTAGATTACCAGACGCTAATCTGTGTTTCTAATCCAGGGTGACACATCAAAGGTCAGCCCTGCGTCACCTGAACCTGAAACCGCTCACACACACGGGGACAAACTCAGCAGCAGAACAAAAGAAAGCATAATCTGGCCTATAGGACACTTTGGTGCACAGCAAGGTGTCTCAACATCTACTGGTCAGATTTCCTTTAGATTTGCGCTGAATATTCATTGTACCTAGAAGATGAATCCCTTCATTTGTAGCCACCCCCCACAGGATGCTCCCCAGAGGATGAACCTTTCGAAAGGTGTCTGGAATGTGTTTTTTTTTTTACCGAACGGATGAAGTCCTTTGATTTGAACAAATCTATGGCCTTTCCTCTCACACAACCATCAGGAGAAGCTTCACATTTTAACCTGACTGGACATGAGACTCGTCTTCCTGTTAACTTCTGGTCTTTCTTGGCATCACTTTGGTCTCAGTCGTCCCTTTCCACTATTCTGCCAAAGTGAAAGACAACTAAAAAAAAAACAAAGAGTCTGCTGATGCTGACCTCGAACTTCTTCAGCTCCTCCTTAGCACTGGTGTAAAGGACGTTAGCAGAGCCTGGGTTGGCGGCGGTGAGCTCAGCTGTCTTCAGCCAGTCCTCAAAGCGAGAGTAGTCGTCCAGGAACTTACACCAGAGACGCCAGGTTTCCTCGATCCTGAAATCAACGAGATTCATTTTACTTATCTGACTTTTTTAAATCAGGTTAGGTCATTGGGGTGATTCAGTTGTTGACTGTCCTTATTTAACAAAGTGTATTTATTTTGGTAAATATTTAAGCATGGAGATCAGTCTCTGCATCCACTACACAACCTACAACTGCTCACCTCATCCTCCTCTCCATAGACATGGCACAGATGTTCCTCCAGCGACGGTCCAGGCTGCGGGTGGTCTGCTGGATCGAGTCATTCTCCGAGTCGCTGCCGCAGGCATCGGCATCATGGAGCAGGACGTCGCACAGCGTCAGCACCGACGCCACGCTCTCCGTGTGCTGCTCGATGTCCCGCTGCAGATCCTGCAGGTCACACAGCACAGAAACACTCTGATCACATCTGAAGTTTAGCTCATTTGGAGTTTGAACGCAAAAATACAACAGTGACTATAACAGAATCTGATGAAGAAGAGCAGCTTAGCACCACAAAGAGCCCACAAAGCATTTTCAAAAAGCAGCAGAGTTAAAAGAGGAACAAAATCAAGACTTCCGTCATCAGCTTTTAGTCATTAGCATTTTCCAGACATTTCAGTCTCATCTCATGATCTTCCTCAGCAGGTGGAGTTTGCTCAGCTTTTTATTTTGTAGCCCTGATTAGCTCTGCATTGCCCTGTGGTGTTGACAGTAGAGTTCATCAAATGCACATTCACTGCGACTTAAATCCACACTACATATTAAAATGAAGCACGTTTCGAGCATGTGGTGTGTTAATGTGCTGTTGACTTACACTATTGTCCATCACTGTAATGCACACAGGACATGAAGACAGAGTTAGAGCAGCAGAGGATGGAACTGTGGTGACACTTTGTCGTTTCTCTGTGAGTTTAACTGGCAGTGACACTCAGTCGTTTTCATTAAACTGCAGTTTGACTGACTGAATCATTTCCTGTTAAACTGTAAATGATGTTGATTTGTTGTAAACACTGGACTATCACCATAAGTATGATGGAGCACAGCTCTGTTTTAAGACCTTCTGCACTATGTTGTGATTTTGTGTGTGTGTGTGTGTGTGTGCACGTGCAGCTCCCTCTGAGGCCTGACGGCACTTTTGTCGGCTCCTGTTTGTTCAAAGTTACCACTCTCTGGGTTTCCATGGCGACAAGTGAAAGCTTAAAGAGCCCATCCACGCAGGAGTCATTTCAGCCGTCCCTCATCCACTAATGCCGAGAGCTGCAGCCTTTTTCTAAAGAAGAGGAGAAGTCCCGTCTCTTTCCTCACGCTCACCAGTTAATTCGTGTTTTCTTTCTCCATTTTTCTGTCATTGTGACTGGAATTATGTCTTTCTCCAGATGAGCTCTTCTACTTCAGAAATCTGCTTGTCTGAAGTCAGACAGGAAACTAAAGCTCAAATCTGATCTGCTCACAATCTGACTTTTTTTTTTTTTTAGTCTGAAAAGCAAAATCTCACGTTTACAGACGGTTAAAGTGTGATTCTCATTCGCTGTTTTGACCACAAACTCCATCATAAAACCAGACTAAGAAATATCCAACTCCAGTTCTGATTTCAAAGTTTTCACATTTTTAAACCTGTCAGTGACTTTCGTCGACTGATGTGTGGCCTGATCTCAGAGAGTTAGGTGTCCTTAAGCAGTCCAGAAGAGCTGTGTCATGAACTAAGACCTGTCTTCCATCCCACGTCAGCACACACACTGCGGTTTTACAGGGAAACTATTTCTCATTAACATATTGTAAACCACCATAAGCCAAAAATATAAAGGAGCTTATCTTGGTGATGTGAAAATGCTAAAAAAAAAAATCCACCCACCACAAATTCCACCTGTCACTGATGTTTCATGTGGTCGTTCTGTTTCCCAGCCCTGACAGGCCGTTTCTGATTAAACACAAAGACCCAAATCTGATCACGATGTTGGGAAAGAGCCTAAAAGATCAAATCTCATTCATCTTCCGTCTGAATATTTCTCCTGCTGAGCCTTTGCACAGCTCCACTCCTCCTCAAACCAGGAAATTTTCTCCATTTAGTAAAGTAGCATTGCATCAGACAACAATTGGACCGAGGCTGAAGTCCATTTCCTTTTTGTGGACCACCCTCCGAGGTCCGCCTCTCAGTGCATTTGCCATCTCTCAGCCCAGCGTGACAGCTTCCTCCTTCACAAATGCCCGTCGTCCTGCAGCTCACTGAGATTTCACTTTGCAGCACACATTACTTGACTCTTCAGTTATTAAGCGTGGGGCCACTACAGGGCGGCCATAACGTGAGGGGTTTTAAAACAGGCGTGTGTCTCCAGTGAGTCAGGTACTTCCTGCCCTACAATTCACTCAAAGTGCCCTGTGGTGTCTTTCCATTCTGCTGTGCGAATTTAAAACAGCTTTTTAGAGTTAGAAAGAGTTGTATGTTTCTTCTTCTACCTCTTTTACTGATAACTCTCATTGCTCCCCCAACACAGAAACATGGAAGCCTCCCATTATGTTCTAATTATTTTTTACCTTTTTCCTTTTTTGATCAGTTTTCGATCAGGTGAATGGTTCTGAATGTTAGAAAGACGATAGTGAGGAAAACATTGTGCCATCATTTCTGAATTAATTTAACACTGAAGTATATTAGAACCTCTAAATGCACCAGATCCTACACCGGGACATGTAACAGCCTGACAGCAGGATCCTCACTGTTAAATTCCAACCTCCCACTTTGTGCTGCAGGCTTTTAGTTCTAAATAATTATCTCTGAAGCCAAAGTCAAAACAACCTCGAATGATAAGATCAGGGTTATTTTCTTTAAGCCGCAGCAGATAATCACACACAGAGTGTCCCTTTAAGTTCTGGATGCTCTGTCACGTTTCTGAAAGGGATGTTTTAAAGTTTTCAAGACCACATCTGTCTTCGTCTTAATCACTGAGGAGCTAAAGTAAGGAAAGCTGACGTTAACTAATATTTACGAGACATTTAACCAGATGAAAACTGTGTTCACGATGACATGAAGGTAATAAGCTGCTCAAACGTCCCGTTAAATTAAAAACCATTCCATCTTTGCCCACCTGCTGCTCAGCCAGTTTCCTCTGAATCTCATCGCCGTGGCAGACGTTGTACACCACCGGCTTAGCCAGTTCCGCCTCGATACGGGACAGCCACGTCCGCAGGTTGCTCATGTTTTTATCGAGCTGCTGCACCGTCACCAAAGTCTCCTTCAGCTTCCTCACCCTGCAGAAAGAAAAAGCACGGAAATTTAAGTAAAACAGCAGGTCACTGTGTTTCTTAGCAAAGGTTACTCACACAGGAGGAAACAAACATTTTCTTGGGGACTATTTTCAGCGGCGGATGTATCCACATTTATGAACCTGTTTGTTCTTCCCTACGTTGCAAGACCCCACCAGCCCCAAAATGATGCTCAGGTCTCAGGTTAATGATCCAAGGTTTAGTTTTTGTCATGGCTGTGTTTACAAAATCTGAAAGCGAGACACTTAGAGATGCAGCGTGAACACAACCTTACGTCACAACGCTGAAATGTTGAGCACGGCCGTCCACAGTGAGAGTCACACCCATCGCCCTGTCACTGTTAGCACTGCACTCGGCTCCACGCGGCAGATTAGCGCCGTAGCAGGTTGTCACAGTGTCTGGGAAGCGCCGCTATCATTCTCATGTAAGACACAACAGGAGCCATTATAGCCGAGCTGCAGGCTGACCTACATCTGACAGAGCTGGGTGTTGTCTGGGAGAGAGACTGCATTCCAGTTCTGCTCTCAGGTCAGTGACCTACATCAGTTCATTCCTCTACACAAACCAACACAATGCAGAGAGGGTGACACTCCACCGTCATGTGACAGAGCATTCCACCAAAATCCACCTCTGAGCGTGTGTGTGTGTGTGTGTGTGTGTGTAAAACTGGGTCCAGAGTTCAGTGTGTGTTTTGTGTGTTCTACAACATGCAGATCATCACACTGACACATACAAATTTACATATATATACCATACATTAACAGCTCCAGTGCAGCTGTGTGGCTGCATGTTTCATGAATGATGCATTTACACATTTACACCAATACAGCAACAAGCTGTTTCCAGTCCACGTCACAGAAGCTGCATCTGATTTACTTTGTGGCTGAGAAGACAAATTAAACAGTTTTGTGCTTTGACGCTGCGGTAACAGAAACTGGACGGGCGTCCTCCTGTCCTATTTTTGGCTGCTGATGCAGCTGTATGCATGTGTGTGTGTGTTTGCACGCATGTGTGTGTTTGCATGCATGTGTGCGCTCAGGGTTGCATGTCTCTTCCGTACATGAGGACGTGGCAGCGGATGAAGGGGCGGAGAGCAACATCAGTGACATCAAAAACATGCTGCTGCCATCACAGACGGACACTTAAAGGCTCACTGCGTCCCCATGCAAGCAACCACACACACACAGACACACACTCCTGCTGTCCAAGCTGCCACCTGGTATAAATACCAACACACAACCGGAGCTGAATTCAGTTTTCTTTGAATGAGTCGCCGTGCGTCTGCCTGACTATATGCCTGCACTGACAAAGCCCAGCCCATCCCCCTTCGCTCCTGCTCTCCGTCTCTCCTCCACCTCCTCCTGCTTCTTCTCTTTATCCCAACAAAACACATGATCTGCTCCCCTTTCACTTGTCTGCCCCCTCAGCCTCACGCTGGCCGGGTGCGTCAGGGCACGATGAGGGCTCGGGACCAGGGCGCGAGGTACTTACAGGCTGGTGAGGAGGCTACTCCATGGCGATGGCTCATCCGCTAGCAAGGACTGCACCCCCCATCACTCCCCTCCCTCCTCTGCAGTCTGCCTGTCCCCTCCTCCTCCCCTCTCTCCATCCTCTGTCCTCCACTTCCAGCTTTTCCAAACAGCTGGATGCACTAACAGGTTCACTCCAGGATACACAGAGTCAGGAGCATCTTTGTAAAATAATGCTGCCATATAGTACAGTGTATTATATTTGATCTGTTATACATATACTATGGCAACTATACATACTAATACTGGGTTCATGGGAAAGTGCAGGTAACGTCACAGTTTTCAGAGAAAGAAACCTTGTATGTATTTAACCCTTCTCAGCAGGGTCAAAGATTTCTTTGAGGGACGTACTGTACGAGCAGAAAACAGATATTTACATCAACAAAGCCAGCAACTAAGAATAAAGCACCAAAGCCCGTTAAAGTTGCCCAGTAGCAGATTACAGGTGCAGCTGTCCATTGCTGTCACAATTATTGGATACAACCTCCGACGTTAACGCCATCGGGCCGAAGCTGCGGACACAGACAGACGCAGCGGGAAGCCTCAGCCTGGAAAACCTCCATCTGCCACCTTCTTCCATTTCAAATAAACCAGCCTGGGGTCCACAGCACTGAGAGTAATAAATTACAGGTCTGGAGAAAAAGCTGCAACAGGTGGAGGAGAAGGAAGACTGACGAGCAAACACACAGAAATGGGGAAAATAAATCTAAAGCCCTTTTCAGACGTGATACATAACATTGCTGGCTTCTTCTCTCTGTTTAAGTAATGGCTCCCTGGTATTCAGATACAGGTGTCTGTTATGTAAATGTTTGCTTACATGCATTTTGGCACCTGGTGCAAGAGAAGGAGCGGCTGCACGCCTGAAAAATATCAACAGTTTTCTGTTCTCTAACGAGCTGCAGCGGTGATGGATTTTAAAATGACAATGTGAGTCCAGCAGACACTCTGAATCATGTTCTGTTTACAGAGATAAATATTTATCTGCTGCTTATTTCATAATGTCCAATGAATGTGTAAAAATGACTTGGATGCTTCACGCATGAGTCCAACGTGGGGGCTTAAGGACCCAGACGTATCCTCATCACGATCAATGAAACGTCCCTCAGTCCTGATGGCAAATCGGCTGATGAGAGACATCTTGGTGCGTGTATGAGTCCCTCTGGCAGCTTTACGTCTCACACAAACACATGTTCACACAATGGAGAAATCACAGAGAAGCCTGAAACCTAAACACTCGAATCTCTAACTCACATTCACACACAAAGACACACAGAAACACACTTTCTAAACAGTGTGAAGGGGCCAACAAACACACCAACCTATAACTCAGCTTCACGGCCACACACACCAGGACATGAACTCTCAGACAACTCCGTCTCCCCGTCTCACAATCCCTTGTTCAAACTTGACAAATCACCATAGTAACCGTACCAGCCAGCAACTCAAGAAGCTTTGGCATCATCACCATGGCGACCAGATCTACGACCACTTGAAAAGAGAGCCAAGTGGTTGTAAGTGTGCTCTGTATTTCTTTTATGTCAGCGTTAAACCACTGAACAACATGACACTAAATCACGTGTAAAAGCTCCACTTGAAATTAACGACTTAACAAACAACAACTTATAAACAAAAACACTGTGCGACAATAAAAGAAGTAAATCTGTGCGTGTACCAGGTGTGAGGAGACGGAGGAGGACGCAGGACAGCAGGGAGAAGACAAACACCTGCTCCACGTGCATCTTAGTCAGACAATGAGGGGAGAAGATGGCGGCCCCCAGTGGCCCCTGAGGCCGAGGGCCCATCAGCACAAAGGCTCGTGTCAGCAGACGGCAGCTGCTGGGCCGGGTGACGGAGCACCCGGTTTGTTCTGGGGGACAAAGGCGAGCAGCGAGCCAGTGTCAACGCATCTAATCCCTCGACAAGTCAAACCTCATCTGCCGTAACTTAGTGAGGCGAGACGCGGACAAAGGCTGAGGGATAGCCATCACTGACCCTGAGTCAGCTCCTCGCTTATCCCAACATGTGACACGGTGCTGCAGGACTCCAGCTACGGACCAACCAACGAGACCAGCCACTGACTCACTTCGTGTCTGTGAAGTAAACCATCCTGTGCAGGATGAATCTGGTTTGAAGGAAATCGTTTGAATGCATTTATGTCAGAACCTGATAAAACATTGGGTCAGAAAAGTCAAATTTAGAATCTCCTCAGAGCCGTGAATGATTCAGCTGAAGGACTGAGATCTGGATCTTGGACTGCACATAAAGTTGGGACAGTAATGTCACCAGCTGCTTTGTAAAGCTGTTTGTGGTGCAGGAAGTGAAGGAAGGCTTGGTGCAGCAGAGGTGATGGTGGTTCGCTGGTACAGAAGTTTAATATTTCCTACGAACCCGACCAAAGAAAAGTCAGTGCAGGTGTAATCAGCTCCTTAATTCTAATCAGCTTCTTGCCGCGTGTGCTTCACTGGGCTCAGAGAGTCGGGGTGTGTCCTCTGTCAGCGTGCAGAGCCTGGCTGGATTAGACCGCTGGGGGGTTAAATGAGGGCCGGAGCCCACTGATCTACAAAGCTACTTTTAGCCCTGTCTCTACTTTTTACCCACACACACACACACACACACACACACACACACACACACACACACACACACACACACACACACACACACACACACACACACACACACACACACACTTGATTAGTCCCACTGTTCTGTTTTTATTAGCAGTGAAGCAGGTCCTCTTTAATGAATTGCTGGGCTGATGATCTAATCCTCACACACCAAACTGCTCAGAACAGACCGGACAATAAAGAAATAGTTTCCTGAACACGTTAAGCAGCTTGTGGAGACCAGTGCAGAGACACACTCCCCATGTTTATCAGCTTAGTGGGTTTGCACCCCCCGTCCTGAGCTCTGCATCAGGCATGTAACGGTTTCCTGTGAGCCAATCAGAAAGAAGCATTTTCCGAGGCCGTAGTTTAATAAAGATTGAAATAAAGAGTGTGACAACGGCACATTCCATCACAGCCACGAGGCTCGTGCCTCAGCAGCGGCTCATTAACAGGCTTAGCCTTGTTATGCTGGACAGTCCCTGAGGGGACAGGGGGGAGGAGGGCAGATCCACTGTTGTGTGCTCTGCTCCCTCTCCACTCGGGTCCCCCTTCCTTTGTTAAAGACGGAGGGCAGATCTCTGTACTAACAACCTGTCAGCCGTGATAAAGACCCTCATCCTCGCCGACCATGAACCACACATCAGAGCCAGTGCGGATTTTTCAGTTTTTGCTTTGACTGGAGGTTTTGGGAAGTGTTCACTCGTCCTCGCCTTCGTGGGCTGTGTCCTCGGGAAACGAGATATTCTGAAACCTCCTTTTTCTCTCAGTTTGAGGCTTCATCCACACCAACGAGGCCATGACATGGGGTTGTGTTCACCAGAACAGCCGAGTGGAACCAGTCCACTTACAAACTAGTCCATTGCTTTGTTGTCCACTGTTACTTTAAACACACCTCTCTGATGCTGTTACCTAAGACCTAAAACATCCTGGCGACAGGTGTTTAATGCCAGATGTGACGGGATGCCATTCATTATGAACTGAACCTAAAAAAACATCCTGGTGCTGCTACTAAAAAACTCCATCGGCCCAATGTGGAGAGTTAATAAAGTTTAATTCAAAAGCGACACAGAAAAGCTAAGAGACTTTGCCTCTTTGAACCTTTGGTGCGAACAGCAGCTGTAGGTGAGAGAAGCCTTGATACCAATCAGAGACTGAGTGTGTTAAAACACACGTTTATTAAAATGAACTAAATGCTAAAATGTCTCCTTTGAATGAAAAGGCGACAGAGAAACAGAGTCTGAGGAGAGACGGAGCAGTCACCATATGGCAGCTCTAAGTCGCCCCCTCTCCCCTCCCCCACCTGCACCAGTTTACCCAGCAGGGCTCAGAGAAGCATGCCACTGCAGTTCAGCTTGACTCAGTTCAGTTTGCTCTGATTTTCCCTGTGGATTTTATGAACCTGCCATCTACACAGAAACCTTTCACCGTCACCAAACAGGCAATTATCAGGAGCAGAGTTCAGTCATCAGTTTCGAGGACAGTTACTCGCCGTCCTGTTGTTTGCAGGAGATGTGACGGTAATTGCTGTGCACTCCGCCACCCTGCATCCATCCTGCTGCACAGCGAGGGCACAGCCGGTGGTAATTACTACACTGTTTGACGATGGGAAAACTAAGATCCTGAAGGGGAGCAAGAAAGGTCAAAAACCCTCTTCTAATGTAAGACGCTTGCTCCTGAGATCAGCCTCGTTCTTCGCAATACATAATTAGCCAGAAATCCAAACTAAAGCAGACTGTAAACAGAAGATTCACGTTATGATGAAGCCAGAAGTTCCACTTACAGTTCTATGTGCAGCAGGACATGACTGAACCTGCCATGTAAAATCAGACAGCTTCTTTTACTTAATATTCACAACAGACCGGCCAGTGGGTTCATGTCCACCTTGTCCTTGTATCTGTCCGTCCCACTGCATAATGCTGCTTTGCCGTAGATCAGGAGTAAAGTGGCACTAAGCTGCTGGAGGGACATTTCTGTCCAGCTCTGTCCTCTGTGTGTTGGAATCAGATTTGCATTTATGGATTAATAATAATATCACTCTATCCTCCGTCGGCTTTTCTGCTTTAATCTGCAGCCACAGTGGAATAACAGCTGTGCTCTGCCTGTTCCTGCTCTCCCCACAACACACTGATAAAGCTGCATGTGTTCAACTGCAGCAGAAACCAGAAGAATGTTAGGTCTGCGGTGTCGTATGACAAAACAACAATCAACAGGTTTTATGGGAAATTGATTATAGAGCTGAGATTCCTTTGTGAGGCAGAGGCTGCCGATCATCCTGCAGAGAACATTCCTATACAGAGCAGCTTCAAGGATCTATGGTCTGAACTTACAGCATTCGAACGAGTCATCAGAGCAGCTGTTGACAACAAACTCACCTAATTTCATAAACTGGGACTAAAACGTTTTCACCTTACCCAGAACCAGCTGAGGCCTGACCTTAATCCAGATCTGTTCTCATTGCCGTTGCAGTGTTGAATAAACTGCAACAGCAGCTCTTAAAGGTGCAAAGTGCAAAGCTACAGCGACGGTCCCAGCAGGGAAATCCTTATCACCACGTCTGATGGTTATTGTTCAACAAAGTCATATGAACCACAGCTATAAAACAGGAAATGACAGGGCAGGTGATGCCATCATCACCTTCATCCTGCTCTGCTTTCGCTTCCTACCTGGCTTCTATGTGGTCAAACAGGTGCTGCCAGCGGTCGTTGATGTCCTTCAGCTTGTCGTTGATCTCCGTCTCCTTCGTCTTGTTGCTGGCAGTGATGAGTTGCTCTCCGAGCTGCTTGAGGTGCGTTTTATTCTCGCTGAATAGGTTGATCTCCTCCATACAGTCCTGATTGAAGAACAAAAGACAAAAAAGAAAGCAATAAGTGTCTGACGGCCCACATCTCCAACTGAAGTGATGATGTATATTCCCTTTTATCTCATCTATACAGGTGTAAATAAAGTTTATCGTTACTGTAAGTCTGACAATAAAGACAGGGTTTATACCCAGTGACAACCATTAATCAAACTCTAAATATATAAAAGAAATGTATTTATTTATGCACCTAAAAGACCAGCTTTTCATGAAACCACTTATTACAATTTCAACTGCAAATTCACCTCATTAAGATTTTTGTTGGCCTAAAAAGTGTCAGAACTCTGACTTTTCACCACATTGTTGTTTAAAATCATTATTTTGGGCAAAATCACTTTGACTCCTGACTTTGGAAATCTGCCAGAAAGTAACACAGCTCCTGCAGAGACTGTGTGCCGGGGCAAAACACTGCATTTAAAGCTCCATGGCTTGAAAAGATTAAAACCTCCTGCCAGGGTAATAACTTGTTTGGCCTTTAGGAACAGCAATAGCCTTTACTGCCCTCCAACCACCTCCGATTTACCCCCCCTACACACACCGTGACAAATGAGAGGGCCCTGAGTTCGACAAAACAAACCCGCGTGGCCCTGCTGGGGCTGAACAGCTGTCGTCGCTTTAACAATCAGGAGGGAATTCACAGCTTTTTGAAAAGCCCAGACCGTCCCTCCACCATGCAGCCTGACACGCCCCAGCACAGAGCAGCTCAGAGTGCAGAGACCATGAATGACACAGCAAAAGGAAAACAGTCACGCAAAACCAAACTATGCTCCATCTAAAATTTTACTTTCCTCGGTTTGTGTTTCACTGATAAACGTTCACACGTTAACTTTGATCATCAGCTCTGACTGATGATGGAACTCACAGCAGCTTACACCTAAATGTGTGAACTGACTCTAATCAGTAGTTAAGTATCTATTGTTTGTCACCACGGCCACGTTGAATGGGAGTGTGTGTCTTTGCTGCAGCCTCCCACCTTCTTCAGTTTCTCCACCATTTCCTCGATGTTCAGGTCGGAGTTGTGGGCCACCTTGTTCTCCATCTGCGTCAGCCACTCACACAGCTCCTTGTTCTTCTCATTGAAGATGATCCACGCGTTCAGGCGGTCGGCGATCTCCTGTTTCCGCAGAGACACCTGACACAAAGAGAATATCTGCTTCAAAACGTTTTTCAAAACCAACAGACACCGAACCGAGCACTGTGATCCGACTGAGGCTGTTGGCTGACAGATCAGCAGTACACTACTGTTTGGTGGTGTAGTGTTGTTGTCAACAGACAGAGCTGCATTGTGTTTGTTTAGCTGTAATTAACCGTTGGATCAGCTCTGAACTGCTGCTCTCAGACCAGAGTCAGCAGCAGCAGCGCTCAGGGTGGGCGAGCTCACTGTACTTCAGACAGACTGATACACCAACAACACACACACGTACCTACACACAGACACGAATGGAAACACACAGTCACACGCATATACACGTGAAATCATATGCATTAGCCCCATCTGAGACTGATCTCATCCACTGCACAGGAAACTGAAAAGCTTTTGTAAAGAATCAGTGGACGGAAAGTTAATGAGAGGAAGTGTATTTTTTTAATAACCTTCACCTTTAAAACCTTTTCTCCTGTAAAAGTCAAACATCAACGTGAGGAACGAAGTCACCGTGGATGTTTTGCCTCATCAAAGGGGGGCGGCAATGAGCCGTTAGGACCGTGTGCATCAGAACGAGGGAGACGGTTGGCAGATATGTCTCATGTTAACGTTCCCACCCTTATTAAAGAGCAGCACGCAGCCACTACTCTAAACTTTTAAACAGCCGGCAACAAACGCTGTCTACCTGCAGTGGATGAAAGACCAAAACAGAGCTACACAAAAACAAACACACAAACAGTAAAAAGTGAAAGTCAGTGTGATCACCTTCCCTTCCCCCAAACTCATTTTAATACAGAAGCTCCTCTTCCTGAAGCCTCTCAGCTCATTCCAACATTTCTCCTCTGTCACCATCTGTTCCCCCATTTGCACAATGCCCCTCATCGCCACCCCTCACACCCCCCACCCCGACCCACTGGTCTCGCCCTTCAAAGACTCACTAAGATTTACTAACTTAACTCCTCATTAAAGGCTTAGACTTTTAGCACTGATGACTGGGACACAGTACAGAAACTGAGTTAAAAACACCGCACATTAACATGAAGTGTAGTTTAAACGTCACATGACTGTTTTCATGTGTTCATCTGTTTTCTGCAAAAACAAGGTTGGATTAAACTAAAACTTCAGGTTCTGCTTTTAGCGTCTGCATACATTTCACCTTCACTCATTCATCCTGGAGCAACACACACACACGCACGCACTAACAAAACTCAGTGAGTGACTGTTTCAGCTGGTGGTTACACGTATTAGTTCTTCAGTTATCAAGCTTCTTCAAACCAACAGTCCAACTTGCCTGAGCTGGACAAAGCACAGATCACAGGTCCCCACAAGAGAAAGACTGGTTTGGTCTGGTCCTTTTTTCTGGTCTCACTTGGTGAACTCTCAAACCATGATTCTGAACCCATGTCAATCTTTTGCACCTGATTTCTCTTGAAATTACTTTCCTGTGGTGAATTAACTTGATTTGGTGAAAGTCAGATCACAGATAACTGTCCCACCAGCAGGGCAGTCAACACCAACTCACACTGTCACACAGCCAAACACACAGAACTTTACAGAGAAGATCCTTAAGTTTCCAAAGATACACCTGCACAGAAGCTGATGTCAGTTCCAGTAAGTAAACAATCACCTAAACCACAGGAAATGAATCTAGAGCGGAATTCGAAGGTGAGGAGCCTGAACTCAAAATGAGGGCCCTGCTGTCAGAGCTGCAAACAAAACATTAGGAGTAAAGTAAAATAAAAGCAGCAAAAGCAGCTTTTCAAAAGACGAGTCCAGTCAGTTTTCAGCTTCAGGAAGGAGTTTCATCATTAAACCCAGCAGACTGACCTTGAGGCAGAGTTCCTCCCACTGGCAGTGCAGGTGCTCCACCTGCTCCTGCAGCAGCAGGACATCGTCGGCGATGATGTACTGGGACAGATCCGTCTTCATGGTGCTCAGCTCCGTCAGGCTCTCAGCCCAGTCCTCCAGGGAGTCCTCGTTCTCCTGCATACCATAGCACACCAACCACCACAACAAACCGTCAGGGACCCCCTCCACAGCTTGCTCGCTCACAGCTACTACCTAATGTCTGTCTCTGACCGGCCCCCTTTCTCTTTCTGTCTCTGTCTCTCTTCTCTCTCTTTCTCCCCGCCCAGAGAGAGAGGATTACGGGCCGCGGGCTGCAGGCCCGAGCCGGGGGAGGGGTGACTGTGGAGGGGGAGGGGCAGGGGAGGGGAGGGGACTGAGGGAGGGGTGGAGGATAAAGCCTCTGATGGGTCAGAGAGGATGAGTTGTGAGTCAAACCTGTTTCAAACTTGGCTTTTCGCACTTGAAACTGTAAGTGGTTGTCAAACTGCCTGAAAACCACGTGTGTGTTGGTAGTTCTGTCATTGTTCCCTGATGTTTTCACACTGTGTTCACCTACCACTGATCCACCTGCTAGGACTGTCACAGACTGATGGTACTATGAATATGAAGTAAGACTGGTAACACAGCCAGGAGAAGGTTAGCTTAAAAATATATTTTAAAAAATGTGATTATCAGACAATCAGCCTTTGGCTCAGCCAATGAGATTACTGCTGGTTTCACCGTGGTTGTGCCTCTCCACATACTGTATGAATAATGATGAATAACACTCAGCAGAGTGTGGTGTGTGTGACCAGGTGTTTGCAGATGTACCTTGTTGAATTTCTCAGCGCTCTGCAGCTCATCGTCACACTCAGGCATCGACCGGTTCAGCCTGGTCTTCACGTCCTTCAGCTGCAGCATGCTCTCTGCCAGTCCGGCCTCGCAGCGCTCCCAGTTCTGAGACACAACACGTTTTATTTTTAAACCCATTGATCATACAGATCAGTGCAATGGGCTCTTAAAAACTGATTGGCTTTGAGAACGACAAACTGATTGGATTAACGTGGCTGCTCTCAGGCAAACAGAAGCCATCAGAGCCTACAGGGGACAGATGGAGGACGGAGGATCCAGATGTCTTTACAGTCAGAGAGGACTTGTGTCTGTCCAGGTTGAAAGAACAAAACAATGGAAGGCAGTGAGACGGTGTCACTGTACTGTGCTATAACGCGTGGAAGTGTGTGAGAATATAATCCCACTTTGTTTCTTTCCGTCTCTGTAAAGAACAAGACGAGCTCTCGGGTCACAGAACTTCAAAACTCCCACTGTGTGTTTAGGATCATTTAAAAAAAAAAAAAAAAAAGCGTAACAGAAACTGGGTCACAGTGGTCATTCACATTTTCTCCTCCATGGAAATACTGTGAAAACCAAAGAAGGACAGGAGAAAAGGATCCTCACGGGCTGATGTAAGTGTCTCATGGGACATTAGTCCAGCGCTCTCACTGTCAGACACTGTGACCGAACCGATCAGGTTTCAAAAACCCCATTGATTTTGTAGATCCAGTGGAATCTGAGCCTCCAGTTTGACTCACTGGAGCCAACTGGTCTGGTTTTACACAACTGAACCCACACAATAGTCACAGGAAACAGGAATAATCCTGATGTGAGATTTGTCCCAAATTTAATTCCTACAATGACAAAAACCCGCTACCTGCTCCTGTTGAATGGTTGTCAGATTTTTATTTAACTACGTGGATGCTTTCTGTGATTATGAGCTCAGCTGAATTTTAGAGTCAAACTGAAAAAGATTTAAACAAAACGCATTTTAAAAAATTATGTCTGAGACTGAGTTTAAACCCAAACATCTCAGGTGTCCTGCAGTGAAATGTACAAGATGTTAAAGCATCACTTAAACTTCTGCAGAACCACGGTGAGTTACAGGAACACGGGGAGTGACTGAGTACCTTGATGATAGCCTCGGTGAGGTCCATCCTCCGGCCCAGCAGGCTGTGGAGGCTGTCCCACTCCTCCTGCAGGGTTCCCAGATCCATCTGCAGCTGAGCCTGGGTCTCTTCGTCCCCCATGGAGAAGAGCTGCCGGCCGACCTCCAGAGTGTGGATGAAACTGCACTGATACCTCTGGAACAACAGCTCTGTGTGCTGAGGAGGAGGAGGGAGGAGAGACCAGGTTAAAGATGACTTTAAAGAAGGAAGGGAAAGGAGGGCATCATGGGAAAAAGACATCAAGATAGAAATCTAACCAATGGGTCATCTGGTTGCTTTTATTGAGAAGCATCTATCAGTGGCTTCAGCTAACAGGCTGAAGAAAAGTTATCTGTTATCTGTATCTCTGTTCACAATCACTTCAAATCTCCTCATTCCCCTTTCATGGTAATCAAAGACTCGACGAGTCAGAGTGAGAAGACTCGTTTCCTCATCTCGTTTGTCTTTCTTTAGATGTAAATGCAATCAGCATCATTTGATTCTTAGCCTTCAGATCTTAAATCAGGCCTCAGGCTCAGCTTTAAGCAGCTGCTTTCCCTCCCGTTTGTGTGTTAATCTGAATAAACAACCATTTTATAGAACATCGACACTCTGCAGGGATCTTTCACAGGATGTACAAATTAATCATTTAATCATTTCTGGGTTTGTAAAGGAAATAAGTAGTTTTTGAAATCCGAGACAGAGGAGAGAAACATTTAGCGAAGTGCAGCAGTTAGTGTCACATTCTGTGGTATTTGTAGGATTTTTTTCCAGTCTTTCAGTTTCTGAGGGAAGTATTTTACTTTCCATAAATAATGACAGCTACATCTATTCCAAACGTCCCATCACGGCCTCCATGTTGTCGTCTTTTTCTAGGACTCAGCTTGAATGAGCTTTAATACATAAGATATTTCTCTGTCCTGGACGGTTACTGTTGTTTTTCATCTGGGAAACTCCAGTTTTTTTTATGTCCCTGTAAAGTGACTTCATTATAAAGCCACTGACTCCCTCACAAAACGTAGGAAATTCCCATAGTTCCTCTTTCTGGCTTTGACTATAAAGTCCATGATATCCCAGCCCTGATTTGTCTGTCCTACCTGGAGGTCTTGTAGGGAGCGTCTGAGCTGTTGCAGGCTGCAGCGGGCCGGCCCGGCGGGGGGAAGGAGGGTCTGAGTGTCTGACAGGAACTTCTGCAGCTTCCTCAGGCTGCGGCTGTACAGGTGCCAGTGCTTCACCAGCCCCTCCACCAGGGAGCGCCGCTGTTCGGCACGCTGCACCGCCCCCTGCCAGTGCTCTCTGAGCTGCGCCAACTTCAGGATGAAGTCGCTCCTGTAAACATGAACACGGTTAAACGTGTAGCCTCACCCTCTTTACATAAAGGACCTTCTTTGATCTCCTTACCTGTCGTCCACCTCTCCTTTCTGCAGCAGATGAAGAGCTTCAGTGATGACTGAATGGAGGATCTGGTGACCAGTGGATAGCTCTGCCTGAAACCGCTGAGACACCCAGAGAGATCGGGGTTACATGTGTGTGTGTGCAGAGTTTTTGTTAAGCCTGTCAGTGAGTCTGCTCATCACGCTTCATACCTTGTGTGTACAGAGCTGCTGCCGGAGGCCAGTGTAAGAACCGGCCACGTCCACGGTCAGACTGTCTTCCATCCTCTGCAGGAAGGACATCCAGCTCTCGCACTTCTGCTCAAAGCTCTGCTGCCTCAGCGCCTCCGTCTGCAGCTCACTGTGTACACACACAACAAAAGGGTTTTTATACCTGTCGTACATTCTTTGCCTCTCTCATGACCATGTGCTCATTCAGTCACTGTTTCATGCCTCGGACGTCCTCCCTCACTGACCTGCAGGCCTCCTCGGCTCTGGCGGAGGTGTTGGCCCAGCGGTGGTTGAGGCGTTGCAGGTGGCGTGCTGCAGCGTCGCCCAGCGTCAGGCTGCAGCTCAGCTCATTTAGCACATCCAGGTCAGCAGACAGGCCGCTCAGCTCCAGGAGGCCAGACTGGAAACATATGGTGGCATCAGAGACTCAGAGGGATCACAACAGTCTGGACAACTGCACACATGACATCGCAGCTGAGGATCAAAACACGACATGCTGCACACACTATGCTCTCCTGTCCCCATTTCATTTTCTACTCCTTTTTAACTTCTTGATTCATTGTTGTGTAATTTCTCTGCTCAGATGGAGACAAACTGCTTATGAATGATTAAAAAACTCCTTCGAGATCCGATTTCCACTAATATAGAAATGTAACATTCTACAAATCTCTATTTATCACCTTTCTGTTTCTGAGTACTAAAAATCTTATTTAAACAAAATTCAAAATGTCAGTTGGGTGAGAATATTTCAACCTGCTTCAAATACAAATAAAACTCTTAATGAAATTAGAGATGAAAATTTCCTTCTTGGAAACAGAAGTTGTCAAAACAATCTCATAAAAAGATTCGATATCAGACTTTAAGCCGTCAGAGAAGACACGACGTCCTTCACATGCACAGAACAACATGACAACTGAGGAAGATCATGTGATGTGACTGAAAACTCTTATTTACTCTTATTTATTGAAACTTAGGATCTTGATAAAAGACTATATAAAGCATAAGAATAAAGCACTAGACTATCAAACACACTGACACTTGTTCAGGTGATTACAGAACAAAACAGACCGCAGTCATTCATAAACTCCACTCGTGCTGTCTCACCTGGTCTGTTGTCTGAGCCACATTCTCCAGACGCTGCTGCCAAACCTCCAGGCTTCTCTCCAGTGACTCCAGGATGTTTTCAAACTCCTGCAGCCGCTTCAGCTCCTCCTACATGCAAACACCGCGACATGGCACACGGCCATATGTGTCTTAATTTATAGGTCACTGTGACACTCAGTGAACTCAGGTGTCAGGCTGGGAAATATACAACACTCTGACAACTTACCTGCCTTACAAAGTAAGATATCATAAAGTTTAATTAAAAAATCTCTCCTGTATGTGGCTTTACACTTTATAAACAATGAAAAATAACAGTAAAGTGAATAAATTCCTTCGGGATGAGAAATAAAACGTCAGTTATGAACCGTAAACACGTTACAGAAAAGTAAAAATAAGCAGGTTACAACAAAAAGCTTCAGTTTTAGGTTTGCAAACAAAAATTCACGTCTTCATTCAGCTGTTCTTGTATCTGATGCTGTTTATCTGTCAGCTCATATCAAACATTCTCCTCAAGTCATTAATTCACTCTGTGCACTGTAAATAAAACTCCCACAAACATGTACCTGCTGCTGAGCCTGCTCCTCTGTCAGTGTCTGCCGGAGCTGCAGGACACCACGTGACAACAACCTGCTCTCTGATTGGACCAGACCGGCAGCTGAAGGTTCCAGGTGGCTAATCAAGTCCTTGGAGGCCTCCAGCACCCCCTCCAGGTCAGACTGCAGAGAGTCTGTCCTCTCAATGAGACTCTGGAAAGAAAGAAAACATGAGTTTCTGTAGCATGTGATGTTACTGTGGTAAGATTCTTCTTCAACTGAAAAATAGGCAGCTGTAACTCAACACCTCACTCTTAAAAATAAGAAAATGTGACATAAAATTATAGTTAAAGTCAGGAAGAAAAAGTGTGAAAGACATTACAGTTGCAGGAGAAGAAAAGCGGAGTTACCGGGAGAGAAAAACAGACTTGATGGACGTTTTGGATTTGATTTACGTTCTTTTTTCCATCTTTAAATGTCAGCTTTGTCCTTCACATTGTGCTGAGAAGTTTCCCTCTGAATCATTTTACTTCTCAGTTTATTTCCTCACCTGAACATTGCGAACCTTGACAGCGACCTGCTCTGCAGTGTTGTCGTCTCCAGGCGCTGCACTCAGAGAAGACGAGACGTCTCTCTGCAGCGTCTGGAGCTGCTGGGACAAAGACGCTGCCAGTCCGGCGTACACCTCCCAGACCTGCAGGATCCCCTGACTCTTCTGAAGCTGCTGGTCCAGAGCTCCAGACACCTCAGTCCAACTGAGAGACAGCAGAGTGACGGTGAGTGAGTCTCTGTGTGTTGTTTGTGTGTATGTGTGCATGTGTGCATGCTGGCGTGTGTCTCACCTGTCTCTCTGTCTGTCCAGTTGCTCAGAGAGGAGGACAGCAGCAGGGCTGATGATGTCTCTGAGGGAGGACACAGTTTGACCCAGCTGATCCCACTCTGCCCCTGAAGCTTCTGTCTCCTCATGAAGAAGCTGCTTCCAACACAACAAACACACCAACACCACAGTCAGTGGACCTTCAGTTTGGAATGAGGACAAACTGCACAAAGGGGACAGGAGCACCTGTCCTACCTGCAGCCTTTCATGGAGGTCTCTGTGTGCCTGCAGGCAGAGCTGAGGGCTGGGGTGATAATCCAGAGTCTGAGACGTTCTCACTGTCCTCAGCTTCATCTGATTCAGGCTCTGCTCCACACAGTCCCACAGCTGCTGAGCCTGAGCCAGCCTCTGCTTCACTGATTCGTTCTGTAGATGATCCGATAAGACGGAGAAACAGTTGATGAGACTTTGGTCCTGACCGAGACAGGACCATCCGCCAAAGACCTTTCCATTTTTAATGCGATGTCCCAGTAAAAGATGTCGATGGTAACAGGGCACCAGTACAGTAATACAACTTCTAAACTAAACTTTCCTGGTGTCACTCACCTGTCGAGCGAGAGCTGCACAGGCCTGGATCGTTTTATCTGTGTGAGAGATTAAATCACTGCTGCTGTTTCCTCGTCCGCCACAAAGTTTGTGTCTCAACTCCTGAAGAGCTGAAGACTTCTGCCTGATCTGCTCCCCGAGGCCCTGATGAACAGACGGGAGTAGATTTAAAATATGTGTAAAGTTTCCTGGTGAGCTGAAGACCTAAACAGGATGTAGCTTCTTGTATTTCTTTGTAAAAGCCTTCAGAGGACATGTCTCTTCACGACTGAAGAGTCATGTCCTGAAAGTTGTGACTCCTGACCTGGCAGGTGTCGATGCTCCTCTGCAGCTCTGTCTGGCTGCTGGGTGCCTGAGCCGAGTCCATCCAGAGTCTCTGATCTGCGATCCAGCTGTTGATCTGCTGCAGTCGGGCCTCCTGCTCCGATCTGTTCCTCAAATCCTGCTCCACCTCCTGGATCTGAAATTCACAAACACCGACAGCAGGTCAGACACATTTCGTCTAAGGGTCAGAGACTTTTTTCATCTGAGCCTGCACGTCAGCAGATCCGTCTCCACGTCCCTGAGTTTGTTCTGTCACAGTCTGACGTTTGTCCTCTGACCTGAGAGCTGAGGGTTTCCTGTAAACTGAGCCACTGATGGTTGAGATGACCCAGGTCCTCTGCAAACTGGTTGAGTTCATAGTGCCCCCTCTGGTCGTCCTCAGAACTACAGGTGGGTAATGGCTGGTTCACATAGTCCAGTGTGGCCTCATGGGCCGACATCTCTACCTGACATTCCTGAGAGAAAAGTCATGGATGGAGAAAGAGTCAGTCGACCTGATAAAAGTCAACAGACAAACTTCTCCCAGGACTCAAAGATTTTACGTCAGTGCTGTATTTCAAACATCCACCAAAAACCTCAGACCTCTGGCTGAAAACACTGGAGTGATCGGGATATTTAAGCAGAATATTCGTGGCAGTTCTTCATTCAGTCCGTCTCTACCTTGCAGTATTTTAGGAGCTGTGTAACATCAGCGTCAGTGGAGGATGTTTGGTCGACTCTGCTGAGATTCTGCTCCAGCTGGGACCCAGCTGCTCCGAGCCAGGCCTGCAGCTCCATCAGCGCCTCCTGCTGGGTCAGTGTGTTCAACCACCGCTGAGGAGGAGGAGGACGAGGAGGAGGAGGAGGGAGAGAAGGAGGAGGAGAGGGAGGAGGAGGAGGAGGGAGAGGAGGAGGAGAGGGAGGAGGAGGAGGAGGAGGAAGGAATGAGGTCAATCGTCACTGACTTTGTCAAAAAAAAACACAAACTACTTACTCTCACAAAATTCCATCTTCCCACAGACTCTTTAATTTTACTGTCATTTTAATATGTAAATTCAAGATTCTGAGGATTTGTGGGATTTCTCTCCAGTCTTTGTTTGTGTGTGAATTTATGTGCTGATTCAGGACAGAACAGAAAAAAAGTCTGAAATGAGATTTAAAGGTAAATTTGAACTTAAACTTGAAAAGAAGGGCGAGCGAGAGGGCAACCAGTCGAGGGAGGGGAGAGAGACAAGGGGTGTAAGAGAAAAAGAAAGAGGAGAGAATCAGGAGAGCAGACAAAAGGTAAGAAAGATGGTGGAGAGGAACAGAAAATAATAAGAACAGCAGGAAAAGAGAGAGACGAGAGGGAGTGAACAAGAGGATCAGCAGAAGAGAGGGATAGGAGGAGAAGTGAGAGGAGAGAAGGCTTGGAAGGTGGGATAGACAGACAGAGGGAGAAGAGAGAGTGGAAGAAGAGGATTGGGAAGGAGAAGAGTGAAAAATCCAGACAGACAGACAGAGAGATGGATGGATGGAAGAATGGATGGAGTGGGGGGTGGGAGAATGGTTTCACACCAATAAGGGAGAAGAGTCCTCAGGCTGGCATTGTGCTGCACAGTGGGGATGTTTAAAACTAATTGGTGACAGGAAGACTGCAGCGAGGTTTTCTGAAATACCAAACGGCACTGTACTGAGTGTGTGGGCAGGGAGAGGCTGAGTTCAGGGAAACTCTGACATTAGAAACACTCAGGGACGAGAGCACATGTATGTAGTCCCTGTGGTCAGTGCAGCTGAGGAAACCTGGACTGGATGTTTGTGGCTCAGGTTTTAATATTTTAACAACTCTGGAGTTTTAGCAACTTCATTTCTGTATAATAAACAATGATGAAATCTACTTTAATTACAGACACCGTCCTGTTAGATGCCACGGTTTCCATTTACCTAACGGACGTCACAGGGGGAGTCTCCTCACCTTATGCAGAGCATGTTGGACAACAGGAACGTCAACCAGCAGACTGGACCAGTCCACCTCTATCTGCCTGAGCTGGGAGTGGATGCAGCCGAGATGTGGCTCTGAAGTCTGAGACAGCGAAGTCTCTTTGTCCTCCACATTTCCCTCTGAGTATCCGTCTGCTTCCATCATCTGGACCAGCTGGGAACCGGCACCGATCACTGCCACCTTCAGCTCCGATCTGGTCGGCACCTCTTTGGTCAAAGCCTGAAGTGGAACTGTTATGTTACAGTCTGTTCTCCACAAACACGAAAACGACCATGATAAGGTGGAAATGCTCACTTTTCAGCTCATATATGAACAGTTGAAATTTCCAGTCGTCCTGACGGCACTTTAATTCTGTTTTTCAGGTTTAAATGATTTCTCTTCTCGGTGGAGTCTGTTTGTGAGTGTCTCCAGCTCCTGCTTACCACACACTGCAGGTAATGGTCGCGTCTCGTCTCCTCACAGGCTGAGACGGTGTCCTGACTCCATTTATTAACCAGCTCTCTGGCCTTGTTCATCCAGTCAGTCAGTGCAACGGAGTCACGAAGAAACCTGCTCATGACAGCAAACAGCAGCATTTAGGAAGTGACTTTAAAAAGCATCTACCAGAACACAGAGGCATAATCTAAACTCTCACCTGCTCCTCAGTTTCTTTTTCCTGTGGAGGCTGCTGCGTTCGTTCTCCACCCTCTTGTGCACAGCTCTCCAGCGTGCCTCCAGCTCTCTGGTGGTCACACCCGCTCCACCACAGCCCGACCTCTGCAGGCGTAGCCCGGCCTCCAGCATCCGACTGAACTGCACCTTGTTCTCCTCCAGAACGCCTCCGAGCTCCTGCCAGACAAACACAACCCAACGTACATTAACACCAGCTCTTATAATCACACACGTATGTCACATCTTCATCTAACCCCAGACTTAGAGGAACAGTTGCTATCAGTACATTAGCAGCTTAGCATGAACATTAGAGACACTGTAGCCTCAAAGTTCAGTGGAGGTTGAATATAAAGGTGAGTGAGCCTGAGATCCCTCCTCCCTCGTTGCCCCCTCGTTGCCTCTTTTACCACACACACGCACATGCACATGCACACACACACTTTGATGACCACTGGACGAGCTTCAACACCTGGTCCATTTCAGATGAATGAGAGACACATTTCCTACCCCACGGCAGAGCAACAAAGAATGTGACCCAAAATGAATTTTAGTTGGAGCTCTCTGCTCGGCTAATCACATCAAAGCCCGGGAACATCGTGTGCCCCTACAGAAAACAACCAGTTCGCTTGTATTTAATTGAGCCAATTAGGTTTTGAGTGCAGTGCACAAAGTACAGCGTGGAGAGTGCCCCCAAATGAGCAGGACAGGAAATTACAAAATGCACTCTGTCCTCCGCTCGGCTGCTGTTGGTAAATCAGAATTATCCCAGTGACAGTCAGAGAGAATACATGTATTAATAAAAATTACCTGGTTGACAGAGAGCGTCTCTGACATCTGCTCCTCAGAATCAGCCCCTTTGTGCATCTTGGGAAATGAAGTCTCAATTTCTTTCAGCAGGGAGTCTGACCAGGCTCCGTCCTCGTCCCACTGAGACCACATCTGTCACAGACAGAGAAAGGACGATGGTCAGAGGACACGTCTGTTATTTAAATCTCCTGATAGATCACTGGATTCACTTGTGCATCGTATGTTCTACCTGAAGTGCTTCCTGCATCTTGGTTGCTCTCTCCAGCCCGTGCTGCTGCAGTCGGGCCACCTCGTCCTGCAGGCCCGACACTGCACCTTCCCACCTGTGGAGGACGCTCTCTGGGAGTCTCCGGGTCAGATACTGCAGGGTCCTAAAATGTTGGCCCAGGAACTGGAAGAATTTCTAATAACAGAAATAATTCATAATGTTAAAAATATTTACACTTGGATATTTTTAAGCTCTTATTTTGCTCTGAACTTTCTCTGACTGACCGTATGACTGCAGAGCTGCTGCTGGAGCTGAGCTTTGCTCTGGAGCTCTGAGTCAGGCAGTGTGAGACGTTCAGAGCCCAGAGACAGCAGCTCCTCAAGGCTGTGGACCAGCCGCTCATACTGCCGCTGCAGCTCCACGCTGCTCCTCAGCTCCTCAGAGCAGGAGCTAACACCACCCAGAGATGAGTCCAGCTCCCCCTGCACACAGGAAGGACAGACACTTTGAAGAGTGGTGGCAACTGGATTGTCTCTTATTAAGCAGCATTTAAGTCTCTAGCATACCTGAAGCTGCGCGGCCTGGTGGATGAGAGAGGCGGGGAGGCTGCGTTGGTCAGCCTCCTCCAGCAGAGAGTTTACCTGCTGGGCCTGCTGCTGCAGAGACTCCTGCATCTGGATCACAGCCTGGAAATGAAACACACGTGGACACGGTGACAAATAAAAACCAACGCTTTTACTTTATCCAGTTACAGTTCATTAGTCAACAATCAGTAACACCCATCACTCAGATACAGTCTGTGTACAGTCACAACAACAGTATCTCGTGACGGTGAAACATCTCCATGGAAACAGTACCTGTAGCTGTTCATTAAGGCCCAACGCTCCACTGGACTCATTAACTATGTGATGAACAGTCGCCTGGTTAGAGGTGAGGGCTGCATGCAACTCTTTTAGGGATCTCTGTTGGGTTAGACAGACGACAGTGCTTCTGTAAACTGCATGCACACAACAAGTGTTTTCATTTTGACAACTAGTTATAAATAAGTTAGATTAACGTGGGTAGAAGGTAAACTCATGTTGATTATGTGGAGGAAATGAGGACACAGCAACAGAAGACAGTAGGACAGGTCACACAGATCAAAACGAGACGAAACATTTCCTTATTGAAAGATTTCGGGGCGGATCCGAGTTTTCTGTTTCTGATTGTGGAAGCCTGTAGTTAGATAAACATTAGCGATGACCTCTGACCTGCTGCGTCACGGTCTCCTCCTGCAGGTTTCTGAGCTGCTTCTCTCTGCTGCTCAGAGCTGCCTGGACCACAGGAAGGACTCTGCTCAGGTCATCAACACACCGCTGACCGCACTCTGACCCCAGGACACCCCTGACCTTTGACCCCCACGAGGCCAGCGCAGTGCCAAGGGCTGCCAGCTCTGCCGACAGATCCTGAAGTAAAAGAAACTGCAGTCACATTCAATGAATCGAAGCCAGACTAATTTTTAAAAATGTTTTCAGATTTTTTGGACAGAGGGATACAGTGAGGAGTCCCACCTGCAGCTGCAGCAGCCTCAGCTCTGCGTCTTCTTCAGGTGACTTCCCAGCAGGCGAGTGCAGCAGGTTGTTGATGGACGACAGAGACAAAGATGCTTCGGACAGCACGTGAAACAAACCCTCGTCCAGTGTCTGATGGGGGACGTCCGCAGAGGAGGCCTAGGGTCAGAGTGGTAGATCAAACTAAGAACAAAAACTGAAGTTCTAAGAAACTGAGACAGAGAAGATAAATTCATTATACACAAGAATTTAGTCAGAAGGAAATTTAAACGTATTCAGCAGAAGACAACATGAATCAGGAAGAGGAGGAGGAGACTGGAATCTACGGTGTCCACAAGACAAATGACACCTTTTCATCAGTCTTGTCTTATTGGACGTCTTTCATGTTTGTTGTCTCCTGCTTTTGTTTTTGTAGAGTGTGATGTGGAAACACCAGTCCCTGTGGTGAGCGACTGAAACGACAGCGTGCCGAGGATTCCTTCAGAACGCACGGGCGAGTTTCATTTTCATTTCACTTTAACATTAATCAGATCGCAAACAGAAAGAAATGTGGTTTGAAATTTGATCTACAAAGTGCAGCACAGCTCAGTGACTGCAGCGTTTCAGTGTGAAGGTGGAACCTCACATCAGAGGTTGGACACGTCTGTGGGTTTGAGAGCCAAAGATGGGTTTTCCCCTTCAGAGACCTGGATTTATAAACATCATACTGCTTTATTCACGCTGTCCGGTTAATCAGAGGGGCTGCTCATCTAACAAGCCCACTGGAAATACTGGTCCTGGGGCTGAAACCAGCAGCCCTCCAGAGGTCACATGTCACGACCTACATACTCTCTGATAAACAGTCATGATTATGATGATCGGCGCCTCACCTCACTCAGACGCTCTGCAGCTGCATCTCCCAGCTCCCTCAGATGGCTGATTAGGGTTCGAAGCTCTTTCAGGTTTTGTGTGCCAATCATACGTCCCGCTGTTCCATCACTACGCCTCAGAGATGAGTCTGTCACCTTCAGAGGGGGAGAGAGCCACTAATACAGAGGAGCAGACAAAAAGAGAGAAAACCACCGGAAGAAAAGTCGGAGCCGCACATAGCTCTTATCAAGCCCTGCAGGAGTTCCCATAACACCAAAGAGACAACAAAGTGCCTCCTGCTCAAAGAAGGTGATAATCAAGCGTAGCGAGAACACCAATTTTTCTTTTCTTTTTTGTATTTGAAAAGTGATAATCAAGCACTTCAGCTCTCATGATGAAGGCCTTACATCGGCGGGAGGAAGCAGCCAGCTCTGCTCCAAAGCCTGCAGCCGACTGTGAAGGTGATCCCACTTCTTCTGAACAGAGTCCTGCTCCACATCAGCCTCAGCAGGAGGCGACCTGAAGGGAGAGGATGAAAGCTGAAAATGAACACTTCATCTCACTTCATCTCTCTCTCTCTCTGTTTCTTTCTTTCTTTAAAATGTTG
Organism: Toxotes jaculatrix; assembly: GCF_017976425.1. Taxonomy (NCBI): domain Eukaryota; kingdom Metazoa; phylum Chordata; class Actinopteri; family Toxotidae; genus Toxotes; species Toxotes jaculatrix. The sequence continues at coordinate 1,825,959 of NC_054410.1, read as the reverse complement.
CACAGTTTATTAGGAACACCCCTACACCTGCTTATTCATGCTGTTATCCAATCAGCCAATCATGTGGCAGCAGTTTGATGCATTAAATCCTGCGGATACGGGTCAGGAGCTTCTGTTAATGTCGGTCAGCGTCTCCTGAGTTTAACTCAAAATGGAGCCAAAAACCATCCAGAGAAGCAGCAGCTCTGTGGATGGAAACACTGTTCTGATGAGAGAGGTCAGAGGTCAGAGGTCAGACTGGTTGGAGCTGACAGAAATGCCTGGTCTCCAGACCTGAATGCAGAAGAACCCCTTTGGGTTGTGGTAGAAGCAATAATTTCATCATGGAGCAGAATTTGAAGGGAAGGTTTCCAGCATGAGAGCAGAGGGAGGAAGCGCCTGGTATTAGGGTGGTGTTCCTAATAAAGTGCTCAGTGAGTGTGTGTGTAGACTGAGTGGCATTTTTCTAAATAAAATAAAACTAAAAACAAAGCAAAGCACATGCACATTATATAAACTTTACACATAATAACACGACAGAGTAGCCACTCTGTCGTGTTGTATTATTATCGTGTACCGTGCTGACGCCTGGCTGTGGTCCTCGGACTCCTGGCTGAAGAGTCGAGCTCTGCTGCCCTGCCGGGCGATGGCCTGAGTCAGTCCTCTCTGTTCAGTCAGCTCCTGCTCCAGCTCCTGCACAGCAAACAAACAACAACAACACGGTGCATGTTATATGTACAGATCAACGTCTTTACATATAAAGTTTTTGATTTGACCAGAAATGGTATCAATACAGCAAACTGAAAATCCGGATTAGAGCTTTGCTGGATGGATTCTTATGTTTTCAGGTTGATGCCTTTGAACCGAGTTGTTGGTTTTAGAATCTAAAAGCTTAAGTTCAGTTGAAAACTGTTTAATTCAGGATATTTAAAAGTGAACATCATGTGCTGATGCTGACTGCAGTCGCCTCCTGTACCTTCTGCTGCTGCAGGCTGCTCTGTCTGAGGAGTTTGTTTCTGGGCGAGGAGAAGAGCTCCTGAACACTGCTGCTGCGCTTCAGCTTCGACTCAAGGTGGCGCTCTGCCTGAGGCACTGACGTCTGAGGACAGAGATGAAAGAAGAGACACGGGAGGATCAGTCATTTAAACAAAGGAAAGCAGAAACTAGAAAGTGTTGTTTTATGTTTTTAATGTACCTGTTCCTGTGGCTCTCTGTGGGCGATCGTCCTCTCCTCTCCCTGTCTGTCCTGCAGCAGCTGCTGGAAGGAGACCAGATTGGCCTTAAGCAGCTCCAGTTTAGAGGAGAGCAACTCGGCCGCCTCCTGCTGGGATCCCACAGCTCCCAGTTCACCCTGCTGCTGTACGTCAGAAACCTGGCCGAGCGGTGACAGGCTCGCCACCTTCCGTTCGAGCTCCAGGAACATTTCCTGAACGTCAACACAGACACGATCATCATTTACTGCCTGAAGTGGAACAAGAAGTGTTAGAACTCTTCTGTTTCTTTCAATGTTTGTTTCCCCTGTAAGAAAATACAGTTACCACAAAAATGTATATGAATATGTTTACATAAAGACCTCGAGAAGACACACAGAATTATACAAAACAAAAACTAAACGTTTACATTTCATCTAACGCTTCCACTCCTTTCAGCTCTCTCTTTTTAGCACACTCCAGCCTTTATTTCGTTTTTTCGACTCCTTTTTCACATCTTAACAATCTCTTCATCCTCATTTCCTGCTCTTTTTTTTCATCTATTGTATCAAACACAACAGCTGAAACAGATTTAGATGATGAGGTCAGGCGTGAACAAAGCACCACAAAGGTTCATACGTGGTGTTAAAGTCAGATGTGGGTCATGAACAGGGAGTCTCTGTGATCAAGGCTCTTCAGGAGATTTGAATAGGAGACAGGATCTCATCAGCTGCTGTTTGTTTGCCCACAAAGCTCCATTCAAACGAGACATGTGCGTGTCGGACGTGTTTAACCTCTGAAACTTTAATGGAGGCTCGAGTTTCACTCCCGGGGTCAGCAGGGAGTGAATCCTGAGAGGAACGTACCTGCCACAGCTGTGCATGAAGACGTAATGTGCGAGTGAGGCCTGTGAGGACATGACTCTGCTGACTGAGTCTCGCAGGTCATCAGCACCAAAGATCCATAGAAGCTAAAATCCTTCATATTGGTTTTACTTGTATGACACTTGTAAATCTACTACAGTACTGAAACTTGTGCATCTGTTAACCCTGTTGGTGTCAGTCCACAGCACAACCTGCTGTAAACCATGAAAACACGCCTAATACATAAACACGACATGTTTACAGCCATGAGCGGTGACACTGTCGGCATCACTGTGTTATCAGCGCTGAGATAATAAAAGCAGGCAGGTAACTGACCTATGACTCTAATCTATAACGTCCAGACACACAGTCTGTGTGCGTCTCTGCACACACATTCACACTCATGCAAACATGTCTTTCAGTGGCTCAGCATTCCCAGATTCCAGATGTGTCTGAGGTTCTTACTTCATCTGGGAGGGAAATTTGAATCTCTGAGCTGCCAAAACATCCAGGCCTCATCACCGTTTCTTAACTTTGTCGATGTTGCAAGATCCGAAACAAGCGGCATGGATTTGGAAATGACTCCTGGGTCATAATTTGCTCTTGAAACCAGATTGTGCAACGTGAATGTTTGTAAAGTCACATGACCTGACCGGTGGCCTGTGATTGTTGTTATTATTAGCTGCTTGCTGCACACAGACGGAGGGGAAGCCTGATGATAACCTCAGACTGAAAAACTAGTTTAACTTCTCAGAGTTAAGACTCTGAATCAGTTTAAAGCTGAATGAAGCAGATGATGTGACCAAGCTCATGTTTATTCTTTGCAGACTTGCCTCTTATCTTTGGTCATTCCTTATTAATCCATACTGATGGATCATTTAACCAGTTCAGGCCTGCCGCTCGCCCTCTGCTGAGGGGTCACACAGGCCGTCAGTGAGTTAAAGGGTTGTTTCTTAGAACGAGCGTCCTGACCTGTAGCTTCACATCAGCAAACGTAGTAAATTTTAAACCTTGGACGACCAGTAAAGTGATAATAGTTTAAAAGCAGAGATTTAAATTTGTTTGAAAATGGCAGTTTTTTTTTTCCTTCTTCAACCTGTGAATTGTGGGAGTGGCTCTGTCCCCTGGTGGGTGTGGCTTACCTGGCAGGTGAGGAGCTGCTGCTCCACATTGTCTTGCATGGTCGATGAACTGGCAGCTCCGGTGGCTACCAGGCTCCCCTCGGCTTTCTGCAGCCACAGCTCCAGCTGGCTGACCCTCTCCAGGCAGACATGGAGAACACCTTCACTGGGGCAGGGCTCAGGCTGGAGCCCCCCAGGCCGAGGCTCCTCCGGTCCCTGGGACACAAACACAGCACACCTGTCTGAGCCTCCCTGTTCCAGGGTCACAGGTAGAGAGGGGAGGGAGGGAGGGAAGGAGGGAGGTTGAGAGCTGAACTGAGCAAACTGAAGCTTTAAGTTGAATCTACCTGAACAGGTTTCTGCCCAAATACTGATCAAACAAATAAATAACAAATAATTATGAGGCGTAATCCTACAACCTTTCCCCTGCCTGGCTCTCTCTCTCTCTCTCTCTCTCTCTCTCTCTGTCTCTCGCTCTCAGTCTCTCCTCTCTTTCTCTCGCTCTCAGCTCCACCCACCTGTGGCAGAAACCACTTCCTGGAGTGGTGGCCGGGCTCCAGTGACAGGGAGAGAGAATGACAGAGAAAGAAAAGAGGCCTCAGGCTGCAGGGGTGGAGCTGGGACAGAGGGTGAGCTGAGTAAGCACTACACACAGAATACAAACACTCCTACTTCCTCATGAGACTGTTACTGCACTTTGTAGATGTCACTCATCTGACAACTTAATCTATCAGAGCTTCGTGTGTTTCACTGTTATTTTCCTTTACATCTCATCTTCATTAGACTTTTTAACCCCTGCGTCCTTTTTCAGAGTGAATTATTTTGAGCATGTGCAGTGCAAAGTTAAAAAAAAAAAAAAAGAAAAGAAATAGCTGGTTTCCTTCATGACTGAGTGCTCTGCATACAGTTGCCAAGAAACTGCTGAGGGTTTGATGCAGCCTTAACAGGAGGTGAACACCAAGAGTCAACAAACCTGCTTTAAATGTCAGGATTAATCACTTGACTCAGCCATTCACCGGGCTTTGGTGTCAATAAGTCTGATGTGAATGTGAGGAGCCTCATTTTTGTCAGGGAAGAATATTTTTGAGAGAAGGTGGTTTCAGATTAGTGCACTCGTTTTATACTGAGGATGCTTATTTTTTAGTATCTTCTACCTTTAAATGATTTAAATTGTTCCTTTTAATGAGTCATTTGTGTGTTTGAAAGACATCTCCCGTCTCTGTTTTATAAAGAAGAAAGAAAAATGACAAAACGTGTTGTTTAACAGCCAAAACCATTAGTATATCAGTGTGTTCTGAAACTGTATTAAATGCATGTAATCTATTGTAAGTGTTTGAGAGACAAGAACATGTGGAATGAGGGAATTAGTTTAGTAATTTTACAGCAGAATTTAGTAATTCAAGGCCAGAAATTATTAGTTTACCAGGAGTCATATTTTGAAAATATGCTCCCCATGCTGCCCCGTGGGCTCAGTGTGAATGTAAATGCATCTCAGAATAAAAATGCATTGAAAGGATAAATGCACATGAAACCAATACAGCACTGAGAGGCTGGGAGTGAGCAAACTCAAAACCGGTGCAACCTGCACATCAAACTGCACGACTGCGTCAGGTCAAGCATAAAATACATCAGCTCGTAAACCAACAGCTAGATGGTTATTTTGTGCCTGGACATTACTGGATGGTTCTCTCATAGCATCATGCTGAAACCAGGGCTGCAGCAGGATGCAGGCCCTCGGCGTGGCCCTGATGCTGGGGTCTGAATGTGGAGGTGGGGGAGGCTCTGAGGCCTCTGTTTGCTCTGCTGATGTTAAACGGAGTTAGAAGGTGTGTGTCTGTGTGTGTGTGTGTGTGTGTGTGTGCATCTGTGTGGTGGTTATGGTTGGGTTTTTTTTTCTGGAGAAGATTTTAGCAGGACTCCTCCACATGCTGACAGAACCAGACTTTGGGGCCACATACCACTGTCCACCTCACAAGGGGTACATGAGCTGCTTTGTGAGTGTGTTTTGGGCAGTTATGGGTGGTGTGTGTAGGTGTGTGTGTGTCCCTCCGACCCTGCACGAGCTCCTGACACAGAAAAAGAGAGAGACGGAGGAGTAGATCACTGTTGTGGGTTTATTTGTATTTGTGCTCTTGTTTGGAGTTGGAGACAGGATGGACAGACAAAAGTGGAACAATGTACAAGTACAGCACATGCCGTTTAATGTAAGACGTCTCAGTGCTGCTGCTTTCAGGTGAAAACCTCCGGTCTCAGAAAACGGCAGCTTCTTAGGTTTTGTTGCTTTTCTTAGGTTTGTTTTTAACGATTTGCTGGATTCATAAATGGGCCTTAAAAAATCATGAATACGAGGAAGTGACATCATTTTCTGATTGTTTGAGAACATTTGCTCTAATGAAAAACCGTAAAGGTAAATTTGGAGGTTTTCACCTGCCAACAGCAGTGTGTTAATCAGTAATCATGTCAAACCAGTGCATTTTCATGGCCAACAGTCATTTTAAAAAAAGGTTGTTTCTGAAGTATAAAAGCTGTGTTGTAATAAAGAGGGAATCTTCTTCCACACACTCCTGCCGCCAGGCAGCGACCGAGCAATTAATCAAAGTAATAATTACTCCGTTAATCAATTAACTCTGTAAACAATTTATTATCATGTTCAGCTTATAGAAATACAAATGGCAGATGCGAATAAGCAAGCAAACAAGAGTTTACTTTACAGACTCTGCATTTGCTGGCAAATGAGCTCAGATAGTAAATGAAAAGGTTTAAATCACCATCATTCCCTGTATGATACATTATAAAACATGATTCACAAATACGTGTGTGAGCACACTTTGTTTCTGCCTTTTATAAAAACATTAACTCATCATAATTAAGGTTCATGCAAAAGCTTATTACAGACTGTTAAAATCCAACCACCCCTCATGCTAAATACCATCAACCTGCTTTCAGTTTTTGGTAAAATAGTAACCATCACCCTGACAACCACTTCCCTCTTCTGTGTCAAATAATGTGCTGTGTCATCTTGAACCGCTTCTCAGTGGCATTCACTTGTCACAGAGTCGGCAGAATTACTCTGAGGATGGGTGAGCTCTTAAATCCTTCATGTAAACATGCAAGTAAACTTAGAAAAAGTAGATCTTTGGCACAAAAGTAGATATTTTCCTATCGTCTACTTTATCTTTAACAATTCAGTACGTAACACTGATAAACAGTCCAAATTTCCTGAACTGAGGAGGCCAGCACCCGGAACTCTCTGCCATGTAAATGCACTGAGGTTTAATGTCAGACATTTCTAGAAGAACTAGAAAAGTTCTAGGTTTGGCACTAGAATAGGTCAGGAGTTCTCGACTTGGATCAGGAAGAATGAATGTTCTAAGCTAATTTCTAAACCTGGGTTCTAGAAAAACCCATGAGCCTTGCAGCTGGTTCAAACAAACCACAGAGAACTGGATTTGGTAAGAAAAGTTTCTAGAAGATGGAACTAGAATCAGTTGGAGCTCCAGGATTCATTCTAGAGGATTCTAGAGGAGACTTGACATCTAGACTTGATTGTAGAGGAAATTTAAGGCTGGATCTCTTATAAGTTGATAGATGTACAATAGGTTATAGGAGACACTAGTGTTCTAGGCTTGGTTCTTGGAAGGAATGGCAGGTCTGACTTTGATTCTAGAGAACACTGTGAGTCCTAAGGTGGGCTCCAGAAGAGGCTGGATGCTCCAGGATTGGTTTCAGAAAAGAAATAAGTATAAGGTCTGTGCTAGAAGAAGCTGTAGAATCTAGGCTTGTTTTGAGGAGGGTTTGGAGATGTGGAGAAAAAGTGAAAAGTTCAAGATAAATTCTAGATCTAGGAGACTACACATCTCTGTTGAGGCCCAGAGTTGGATTTGGAAACGTTTACGGTCGAGGTTGTGTTTACCATGCTCTCGGGCAGGGACTGAGTTCTGACTGTGCCCAGGGGTTTTGATAAAGCTTCAGATGAACTTGCTTCTGTGGTGTCAGTGGGGCCCTCAACATCCTGAAGAAACATGAGCAGGGTTAGAAGATCAGTCATGTCAGTCAGTTAAATCCACTGATCACTTTGAGTCTACACCACAAGATAAGGACTCACACAGTTATTGATCCACTCTGTTAAGAAATTTAAGGATGTTACATAAAGTTACAGACGTCTTGTTATGTTATCTTGTATAACTCCTGCTGTATTACAGTAGTATTACAGACAACTGATAAAACCCACCGAAATCCATAGCTGATTAACTGAAGATCTGAGTGATGAGGTTCTATATTTTTTTGTTGAACTTTCCTGCCCCGTCTGTGGCCCTCAGCCCCACGCTCGTTTGTCCTGACTGTATGGAAATTTATTGAATATCAACTTGTCCTATTAAAAGAGCTGAGAATGAATAATTTCAATGATTTCAGTAAGAGCCGGCACTTACGTTCAGCTGCTGCTGTATAACCCTGTTACTGCTAAAATTACATAATTTGAGCTAAAAATTACACACAAATTCTTTTGTGTCACAGATTTTTTATATACAAGTCTTTCTTCTCAACTAGGTCTTTTCTCTATTGTTAATGTTATGTTTATATTGAGATATGTTTATACTGTTTATACTGTTGTGTATTGTTGATGGAGTTGTGTGTTTATGCTGTTTATGTTTATACTATTTTTATTTATTTATCTTACTACTTTTGTTTACTGTAACACTGTGGGCCTAGGGAGCACTGCAAATTCAAAACCTGTGTATGACCTGTACATATGGTTTTGACAATAAAGTTGACTTTGAAGAGCCAGTGATGAGGTTTGACAGAGCTGAGTTACCTGTCCATGTCCTCCAGTCTGTTCAGTGCTTTGTCCAGTGGCAGCTTCAGTCTCTTCTGGTACAACCACCAGAGGTTCCTGATGCCAACAATGAAAAACTTTATAATAATCGATATAAACAATCAGATGAAAATGTTTAACGGCCGACAGAAAAATCAGTGTTGGTGCTTTTATTAGCGAACAGTTCATTCATCTACAGTGCTCACACAAATGACAAACCCTGTTTGACACTGCCCTCTAGAGGAAGAACAAAACCCACAAACAGATGTTCAGGGAGGTTGAAAAAGAAAAGGATGGGAACCTGTGGTGAGTGAGGAGATGTATTAAGGATCAGGAACCTGATGAGTAAGGAAATGGTAGCAGAGGTGAGGAGGGTGAAAGAACTCAGTGCCAACAGGGACGTGGAGAGCAAAGTGACCCAGGTCAAAGATTAGTCACATGGCTGTTTCTACTGGTTTAACAGGACAATTAGATTGCTGGGATTATGACATCAGGATGAGTCTCATGGTCTCAGGTGTCTCATCAATATAACAGAATTGATTTTTCAAATACTTTCCTTTAATTTGTTCTAGAAATCGTTACAGCATCCAGTGTGGTAAAGCTAAAAATTTAGCCCTCCCAGCTGAATTATAAGTAGCTGACCTTGGGTAACAAGCAACTCCGAAGGGGTAAAAGAGGACAGAGGATGAATATGAGATGAAAGGTTTTTCCACAGTAGCTCTCAACCGTCTTTACCTCTGGAGAAGTGCCCAGGAAAGCATCCCAGAGCCACCACAAAACACCTCCTCCACCTTCTTCCACTCTCTGCTCCTCACTGTCTCTTTTCTCTCCGGCTTCTTCAGCCTGGAGCACGCCTTGATGCTCCCGCTGCTGACACGGAATGTGCAGAGTCACATGGGGTGGGGGGGGGGAGTTGGTGGAGGTGGGGCTAGGGTCTGGGTCAAAAGTACGTCTGGGATACTGAGCTGCAAACTGACCAGTGTTTCTGCTGCTGCTGACAGTCACTGTTTGCTTTTGCACTAAAAGCAGCTGTAACGTGCTTTTTATTTAAAAATATTTAAAAAAAACATTTCTGCTAATTTTTATAAAATCTGGTGAGTTTTGATCTGAAAATTTCAATGTCCCAGCTCCTGCACTTTTAACAGTGTATATTGAACACATGCTCATAAAACATTTTCAACAGAAGAATTAGTACTAAGCATGCGGGGAAAACAAACAACAACTCTGGAATATTTTTCATCATTTGTTAATAATTTGTAAGAGTGGGTATGCATGCATGTTTGTTTTAATGTACCATAAGAAAGCAAACAACAACCACCTTTCAATATTCAAATATCAAATATTTGATATTCAAAACACAGGTTTTATAACCCAGTGATGTTAATTTAACATAGATGATGCAACAGTGGGCATGAACATGTGGCACACCAGTCATGATCTTTGTGTGTAAACACAGTGTTCATCAGCTCGGTTATTTCTATCAAACTCTTCAGAAAGAGGAGAGAGGACGACGCCCCCCTGGCTTCCTTACCTGAGCACTGTCAGGTGTCCAGGACTGTCTCTGCTCAGGTGAGGACCGCTCCACAGTCAGCAGTGTGGCTCCAGATCTCTTCAGTACATCCTCCTCAACATGGACAATTTTGATTTGGCCCTGTTCTGTGTCTTCCTTCTGAGAGCCAGCAAAAGTATGAAGTTGCCGTTTGTTTTCTACACACGCTGACTTTGGGGCTTTACATAATCATCAAAATCTCCTAAACCACTTTTAACCACTAAAACCAAAGAGTCACCTGATAACAAAGCACAGGGTACAGTCTGGACAGTGGACCAAACTAACCTTGGACTCCTCTGAAGTGGATTTCTGGAGCTTCGGCTGAGCGGCAGCCTGCTCGGCGGACAGAGCTTTGGCTTGGATCGGAGTCGAAGGCTGCTGAATGAACAGAGCAGGGACTTTCTACAGAGAGTAAAGCAAAAGGTTCAGTGAAGGAGAAGTGCAGGACGGACGGACTGACTGATGGATGGACGGACAGACTGACGGACTGACCTTCTCCAATTCCAGCAGCAGAGTCTGGAGCTGGTCCACTACACAAAAGACAGACAGGGTCTCTTCAGCCTTCTCTGGAAGACAAAGGCCTGGTTTACACTTCTGGATCTCAGCCACTGTTCTTCTCATGGACTGGATCCTTTGCTCAACCACCTTAGAAGAACATTCAGATGAAGGACATGATGACTGAAAACAATAATATAGATTTTTGACTTACAAAGTGGAGCGTTCCATTTCCTCATCTCACCTTAAGTCCTTCCTCTCTGGGGCTGGGGAAAGTTTCCGGAGACGATAATAAAGTCTTGATCTCAGCCACGTCGTTCTCCATCCGCCTGACCTCACTCTCAATGGCCTCCACCTCCTACAAATCAAATATATTTGGCCATTTACAAAACAGAAAAGTATGGGAGCAAAGGGATAAGCAAAAGATGTCTCAGTGAAGAGAGGCAGGCTAACATAAATATAATATCTCTTGAAGAGCTCAAAGGCGATAAAAATAAAAGAATAAGATCAAGGACTCACAGCAGCAGCGTGCTCCAGCTGAGACAGAGGAGCAGCGAAGCTGTCTTGAACACTGGCCACCTGCTGATCAGCTTCGACCAGCTGACTCTGGAGAGGTGCGACGTCGCAAACCTGCGACATTTCCTGCAGCACTGAACTGAAGCCCTGCAGAGTGGTCCGGATCTGCGCTGAGTCATTCAGCACCATCTGCATCACAAAAAAACGTGCTGACATTCAGTGTAGATCCATCACAAAGTATTCGATTCTCTTCAACCAATGCAAAATTACATTTACCACATCCTGCTGCAGAATGTGATGATTAATAAACTGAAGTGTCTGTAGAATTGAATGGCATATCATTGTAAAGAGTGCAGGACAGTGCAGTGTGGAGTGTACCCACCTGCAGAGTGTGAACATGGCTGCTCAGACATTTAGCGGTGGTGTAGGTGCAGGGGGTGGCGAGCCATGACTGAGCTTCAGCCATCCAGCTCTTAGAGCTGCTGATCATCTCCTGATGCTCCTGAAGCCACGTATGAATCTGACCAGAAACACACACGATGTTTACAAATAAAAACCTTTATCAGGTAACCAACCGACTCACTGTTGCATAGCCAACGACCATTACACAGACGTAAGGCTACACGGTACCTTGGGAGTTTCATCTGAAAACAGCACCTTCCAAAGATGTTAGAAATTACAACCCACAGCACATGGATGACACAACAAAGTGTTGTTGACTGTACACGTGAGGAAACAAAACGTTCTGTCGTCAGAGTTGCAAAACCTGTGAGGAGGGGATTATGGGTGTTTCCTAATGTTAAACGGTGTTGATGTTAAAGGTGTCGACGAGCACAGGAGCGAGACATAACATTAAATGTTTGCCTGTGGTGACGGAAAATAAATTGCATAAACATTCACAGTCATTATAGCCTTGTTGTTGTTTAACACCAAACAAATGTAGAAGCACAACAACCTGTAATTATGACTCAGAAATCATAAGCAGGGACTAAGACGAATAAGAAGCTCTAGAAGTTTCAGATGTGAGAGAGGACAGATGGGAGCTGAAGTCTTTGTGACCTTGCTGAGGAGGGTGGTCCTCTGCTCGGCCTGTTTGGCCAGCTGGGAGTGAAGCTGCTGGACCTCCACCAGTCTCTCTGTGAGGATCAGCGCCTCCTCAGGCTTCTCCAGGTCCTGCAGGTCCACCTCTAGTGCTGCCAGACAGGAGTGCCACACATCCAGCTCGTCCCATACACGCTGAGCACAGACACAAGCATATGTGAGGATTTACTGGTTATTTATTTATCTATCCATATATTACCTATTACATGATATATGACAACATAATTACATCACTAAGTCATGTCACCAGTTTTCTGTAAGAGAGGTGATTGGAGAATGTCAATGACACAGAGCCTCCTCCATGTCTCCACCCACCTTCTGAGTGACCTTTGCTTCAGTCACAGTTGGACTTCTCTGTTCCAGCCTCTTCTGAACTGACCTCAGGCCAGCCTGGATCTCAGACAGCTTTGCCCCCAGCCTGTGGACAGGACCACTCTTCTCCACGGCCTCTCCCACCTGATGGACCAACCAGGGACAAACACATCAACAATTACAGCGTTCTTGGTTTAAATTCTTAGTTTATTACATGCCACGTGTTATGAAGATTTTTTAGTAAGCCTAATGTAGAGACTTGTGTATATAGGGACCTTGTGCTATCCAGGATCTCTCCAGGGATCTGTGTTCTGTTCCCTGTTCTAAATAGAATTTCCCTTAAAGGCCCATAAATGCTTATCACCATGTATCAGTTGTGTTAAAACCAAACTCTTGTGTACCTTTACTTCCACTTGTTGCAGTGACTGCGTGACTTCCTGCAGTTGGCCTTCAATCTCGACTGGGACCAGTGTGTACATGTCAGAGTACTTTATTTTCAGGCTCTCCATGATGCGCTGCAGCAAGGCCTTCTGGGCATACAGCTGGCTGTGGACGTCCTGAAGCCACAGAGAGAACAGAGTCTTGTAAATAAACCTTATTTTCTGCAGTATTAATAAAAAAATCCCAACATTTACTGACTTTCTTTGTGACTCTTTAATGTAAAGTGCCACAAATCAACTTTGCATGACCGTTTCTCAAAACCCAGAAAAACACTTGTAAGCAGACTGTTAACAGTTAGTGACACATCGCTTTCCTACAAGCAACATCAGCAACACTTTTGTCAGGAGGGGTGTAATTCTTTTATGCAATTCCGTAATTTTTCAGTCAAATAGTGGAAATCTTGCAGTATTTTGGACCAAAAGGAGACAGACATCCATCTTCTCTCCATCTTTCTGCGAATAAACTGCTTGTAAGCTCCGAGTCTTTGTTAAGCAGTCAGCTCTCCCTCTCTCCCCTGTGCTGCTTTTATCAAACAGATCCTCCCTGTTAAAAGTCCTTCAGCTCCACAACAGTTAAACAGAGAGAACTTCACCTCAGGAAGAATCTACTTCACAATATCAACCTGCATTAAAAACAAAAATCTGTTAAAATGTGAGAGATAAGACAGAGGAGACTACCTTAGTCTGAATACGTCCGATGCTCTGCTGAAGAGGGAGGTGCATCTTGTTATCACTACGGGAAACTGAGCATGTTTTGTGTGTGTGTGTGAGTGTGTGAGTGAGTGAGTGATACAAAGGAAGGGAGAGGGTATAGGGAGATGGTTTCTTTTGCATGAGAGAGGGAAGCGGTGAGTGCAAAAGTGTGTGAGTGCATGTGTGTGTGTTCTTGTGCATCTATCTTTGTGAGGACCGATTTGTGTTTTGAGAGCGAGGCCGTTTCTAAAAGTTAGATTGTTTCAGTAAGCCACAGTATTTTCACAGTTCACAGTTTTTGAATAGAGAAAACAGTTTTGGAAAGTGAGAACATTTTTACAAACCGAGGACACTTTGTCAGGTCCTCACTCCTTCAAAGGCCTGTTTGGTTTAAGGGTTAAGGTTTAGGACTGGGCTCAGATTTAGGGGATAGGGAATGTATTATGTGCTGAGGGTCCTCACAAGTACAGAAGAACAAATGCATGTGTGTGTCTATGGAGTGACTTGGCTACAAAGGCCACCTGGAAGATCCACTTACAACAGTGAACAAAAGGTGTCTGGTACAAGAGGGGGAGTCGGGATGGTGGGAGCGATGAGGGGAGATGTGGTGCGATGGAGGGGGGGGTGTCCAGGTCTTTCATCAGCTCAGACCTTCTCCGAGGGGGAGGGATGTGTGTGTGTGTGTGTGTGTGTGTGTGTGTGTGTGTGTGTGTGTGTGTGTGTGTGTGTGTGGGCAGAGAGAGCTGGAGTGGATGGGGAGATGTTGGCCTCTGCTCAGGTTTTGGGACAAAGGGCAGAGTGATTCTCTGGGCTGGTGGGTTGACAGACGTGAACACTGAACACCAAACAGCCTCTGGGCCCGAGGCCAAGCCAACGGTTAGATGTTTCATATTTATCGGACACTTGTACCACACAGTTAACGGCCTCTCTGTCTACATTCAGCCGGAACTTTCTAAATCATTAGACCTACAGATTTCTGCCTTGTGAATTAATGCATCAATGAATAATTAGATTTTGTCCATCCTTTTTGACCAGATTTTTTTTAATATTCTGTGTAAATACTAAAACTAAAACCTATGCATAGTTGTCATTTACTTATTTACAGTATTTGTTGAGTTTGTTGAGACTACCCACTGAATGCAATGTTTATTAGACTGTCATAATGTTTCATGAGGTTTCTCGCTGAGTGTTAAGACAAGTGTGTCTCACGCGCTCTTTGTAAAAATAGCTGCAGTGAGCACAAATGCATCATTGTGTTTTCAGTTCAGTTGATCAAACTGTCTTGTCTCATTAGAGACCCATTATTTACAATCCACTGGTCAGGAGGGAGGAGAGGAACTCGAACGTTGAGCACACTGTCGTGTGCTGTTTAAATCAGAGGTTCTCCACCTGGAGACACACAGAAGTCCCTCGAACGACAGGGGAATCGCTTGGTTAGTGAGAAAAGCACATCACATTTTTGAGTCCAATGGCGACACCAAGAAAGAAGGTGTGATGTAACCTTCATGAACACTAGTTAAGCAGAGGGGTGTCTCACCTGTAGCTCCTGCGTGCTGCTGCTCTGCTCCATCTCAGACAGAAGACCATCTGCAGCTTCCAGCCAAACCTGGATGCCCTGCAGCTCCTCCCGAACCTTTTCTCTCTCCTCCATCTCCATCCTGGCCACCTCCAAACCCTCGCTGCTCTTCTGCTTCACACTGTGGAAACGCAAAAACACGTACGTCAAGCAACAATAGTTAAAAAAAGAGTCTTACCTTGAATCCATGAAAGCAGGAGTTTACACTGAGAAACACATCCACCGTTAAACTGCAAGCACAGAGCCTCACAGCAGTTTAGTGACCAGTCAATGGAATTTCAAACATAGACCTTCACCAGAACGGATCAGCAACAGCGATGTAAAGAAAGTCACGGACAACACTTCACCTGCTGTATCGGGCCTGCATCGCCTGCAGCTGCTGACAGAGTGGAGTGGGAGGGGCCTGCTCCAGGTGGGCGGGGACACCCAGCAGCCTAGCAGCTCGCAGTTCCAGTGCAGACAGGGAACGATGCTCACAGTCCAGTCTGTCCTGGTACTGTTCCCAGGACTGCAGCAGGTCATGAAGGTCCTCAGTGGAGGCCTTCACCTGTGAGCCATCAGGAAGCTCCGCCTCCACTTGCTCCAGGACGGTAGAGGCCTTCTCCACCTGAGAGGAGGGAATGCACACATCTGAAAATGTATATTTATCTGGGCTGCAATGGAGCAGCACCCTACCTCTTTTAAATCTCTTCTTAAAAGATACGTGTATTGGAGAGCTTGAAAAATGATCCAATTAAAATCCTTTTAACCTGAAGTCAGGGTACATGTAAAGCTGAACTTACAAATATATATGTGTATCTACATCTACTTACACTGTTGATGATTTCACTCCATCCTGTGATCCTCTGTTTACTACGAGCTGCCAGCTCCTGCATGCAGCGCTGCAGCCTTGATAACCGTCTCAAGAGAGCGGTCACGGTGGCCTCCCTGCCCCCACGACAGCTCTGCTCTGGGCACCACTCCTTCAGCTCCTCCAGACGTCTCAGCAATGACTCCATCTCCTCAGACAGAGCCTGCACAAGGAAGGGTCATGTGAAGGGTCAAATGAAGATTTAATGGTGAGGAGCAAAGATGATCAATCAAAAACTTTCACAGGAAAAGGAAATTTAAAAAAATCTAGGTCTAATTTTTCTTGAATGCATTTTTTTTTTTACATAACTTATTTACAAAATACGAGGCCCTGGACAGTCAGCTTTGTAGAGACGAGGTGTGTTACATACTCTGAGCTTTGCCTCCTGATCAGTGCAGTCTGAGAGACAGGTGACTTTTTGAGAGATAAACTGTAATAGGCCGTCCTCTGCACTCTTCACACTCTGGATGATTTCATCTTGGCACTTGATGTAATTCCTGTGACACTCTGCACATCTGAAAGAGAGAAATTTGTTAAGAATTCGTTTTGGCATCTATAAGACTTCAGTCCAGAGCTGAAGAATCAGACTTTTATCTGCGAGCCTCGTACCTGCTGAGACACTCCAGCTGGACATGGCCCTTTGCCTGGAGAGTGGACATCCGCACCAGGAGCCGGCTCAGAATATTCTCCTGAAGCTGCTCCACTTTCACGGGGGACAGGCAGGGATGCAGAGGAAACTGGCTCTGGAGCTGCTCCACATTTGTCTGGAACTGCTGCTGCAGTGCAACCAGAGCCTTCTGCGTCTCCTCCAGCCTTTCAGAACAGAGTCCAGCAGAGCCCTGCAGTGGCAGCAGAGAGACCTCGATGTCCCTCAGGAACTGCACTGCTTTTTTAACAGCACAGGTGTAGCTCCTCAAAGACTCTCTGGCCTGGAAGATGCTTTCCTAAAATATAAAAAATAAATTTTTTAAGCTACACACTGTAATCATTCTAGGGCTATAGCATTCTGTCCAGTTTTCATTCAACTTGTCAGACACAGAATAATACAGTATTAACTCTGATGAACAATGCAACTTGCCATTTTTGAGTCACATTCGCTGAGGACTGCATTCTTCAAGACCATCAGATCTTGGGATCTACTTCCTTTTCCCTTCTTTTGCTCTAGAATGTCCAGTGCTCTCAGTCTCGACTCTACCGTCTTTTTCACAGACATGATTCTCTGGTATTCTTTGTTTATCACTGTTTCATTTGGCTCCAACACGGTGGGCTCCTGCAGCTCCTGCTGCATCTTCAAGAGGAAGGTCTGAGTGGATTTCCTCTCTGATTCAAGGTCCAGTTCCTTCAACAGGTCCCACTCGATGATGCTGAGGTTGTTGTATAGCGTAATCTCCCAGGTGTCGAGGCTCTCCTCGTTTTGCTTGAGTCTCTGTCGTTCTACGGTCAGCTGAGAGGGGTAGAGATCAGCAGAGATAATCTGAAGTTTGGAGTGAGCCTCCTCACACAAATACTTTATCAGAGGAAACTGGACGAGGAGGGTCTGACAGACTTTGTACTTCTGCTCCAGCTCCTTGCTGTCTTCTTTAGTCTGGCGGACCTGCTCCTGAACAGTCTCCCTGAGGTCCTCCACACGCTGCCTCATGTTCAGGTACCTTTCATGATCTCTGGCTTTCATTTCCAGGGTAACCATTTTGCGGTGAAGTTCAGAAATGACCGAGTGCAGTTCCCTTGTCTTTTCCTGGGGAATCCAGGGTTGCAGGAGGTCAATGTGGGACTTATGCTCCAAAATCATGTGTTTGAAAGGCTGCAAAGCTTGCAGGGATTCTCTTGTGATGGGAAACCTGTGTCTGCTGAGATCCACTAACATCTGCCTCAGGCTTTTTTCAGTGGTGACCAGGTTTTTCTTGTTTGAATCTATAGTCTGGATGAGTTCATCCAGGTCCTGTTTGTTGGCCTTTTCATAGCTACGAATGGCTCTGATGTCATCCTGGAGATTAGTGAGCTTATCAAACAGCTGACAGTTCTCTGTGATGCTGAGTTCAGAGGAAATGTCTTTACTCTTTATTAAAAGAGCCTCGCAGACCGCAGCCTGCTTATCAGTCTCTGCCAGGGTCTCCTGAATCTGACGAACTCTGCGATCAAGTTCGGCTGGGCTTCTGAACTCAGTGTCCGCGCTCCTGGAGGCCTCTCTGTGCAGATGAGCCACAACCCAGGAATCTAGATCGGCAATCTGCTCTGACAGCTTTTCTCTTGTCTGCAGTCCTGACTCTATCTCTCTCACAGCCTTGGCTAGCTTATCAGTGGTGGACTTTGAGAGCTGTTCAAGGGATTCCAGAGAAGTGCGAACCATGGGCACTTCCTCGGCCTGGTCCAGCTGTGGAAGGAGCTCCGTCACCTCCTCTACCAGTGACTCCAGTTGGCCCTGTTTGGCCATCACCTCAGACTGCAGCTTCTTCAGATCTCGGAGCTGACGGTGAACCTCTTCAGGGAGGAGCGCCACACTCCTCCTCCTGCCCTCAATGTCACTCTCTGTCTGCTTAGCCCAGGCAAGGCCATCCCTCATCACCATGATAATTTTCTCCATGATAGGGTTGCTGCTGATTTGGGTTTGCGTGGACAGTAATTCCTCTGTGTGGCTAAGTTTGTCTTTGACCGTCTGGAGCCCCTGTTGTATGTCTTTTCTTTCCTTCTCCCACCGTGAGCTGAGCAGCAGAGCCTCTGAAAGCTGCTGCAAATGGAGGTATTTCTGCTGAGCAGCTTTAACCTCCGCATTTGCTTCCATCAACTGCTGCGCTTTCTCACAATTCCACTGATTATCTGAAGGAGACTTGAGCTCAAGCTCTTTGTTAATTGTTTCCAAGTGCTCCTGTAGACCCAATATCTCTGACTGAAGGCTGCTGGTCTCCTGAGAATGGACATTTGCATGATGAAGGGTCCTCTCCACAGCTCTCTCCAGGCCTCTCCACTTCTCCTGAAGGTTCTTCTGCTCAGTCTGTGCCGTTGCTTGCTCAGACTGGCTGAGATGGGGACACAGCGTAGTATAGATCACAAGCAAATCCCCAAGTACAGTCCTGTTCTCCTCCATACTTCTCTGCACGGAGCGTAGTTGCTCTGCTTCCTTGGAGCTGCTCTGCTGTGGGGACCTGAAAGAAAAACATTGAAGTCTACACATCATGTGTTTGGCATTTGGGTGGTTACAACAGATTGTACAGGATATACTGTAGTTATGAAAGGATCCACAATCCATATCTCTTCATACATCTTTAGGTTTATGTTACATTCTTTGTTCAGACTCACATTTTCACAGCGTCTAGTTCTGCTGTCTGTCTCTCCATTGTGGTCTTGGCTGTTTGGGTCTGTCTGCAGTAATCATTCACAAGCTGCAGATGGGCCTCTTTGCTCTGGATGACAGCAGCTGCATCCTGAGCAGCAGTGCTCCACTGATCCTCCACATGCTCCAGTGTGTCCCTGTTCTCAGAATCAGCTCCTCTCAGCTGGGGGAGTAGTGACACCTGGGCCTGGGCAGTCTCTCTGCACTGCTGTACTCCGCAAACACAGAGACCATTATTCAAAGCCTGTATTTTTAATGCGAATGTTTACTGAGATTATCTAATTATTACTAAACACAAGCAACACAGTTACTGCACAATTATTTTGGCAAATGTGTACTGTTTTTTGATTTCCGTCTTTTGGCTAGTACAGATATCATTAAAGATTCCCAATCCTGGAGGCACTTGGCCTTATTACCAACTCCTTATAATCCAACTCCACCAACCATACAGGCTGTCATCTCACCTGAGCCTCCTCCACCTGCCAGGCCATGGCTGTTGGGCTGAGCTCAGCCCGGCGATTCTTGCAGCTCAAGACTTCAGATACCAGCCTGCTGAGACAATCTTCCATATCCCTGGTGGATGTAATCAGAGTCTCTGGAGCATCCTCCATTGATTTACCCTTGAGACAAAGAGAAACAACAGGTAGGATGTAAATCAGACAAAATTACATGACAATAACGAGCTATGTTCTGACCATTCTAACTTGGGTGACTCCTTGTGGTAGCATCAAAAAGACACTACTGCAGACAGTAATCATAATACCTCAATGAGTTGCCTGTTGGGTCCTGCCACTGCGAGCAGCTGTATCTCTGTGAAGACGTTGCTCAGGGCAAAGCTTTCTGGTGCCTTCAGAACCAGTTTCTTCACAATACTTTCCTCTGTTTTGTTGTCCTGAACAGGTAATCCTTCCACCTCAGTGACTTCATCCAGGGTAACGTCAGGTGACGCTTGCACTGACACAGATGATATCTTGTCAACGCTGTACACCTGCTCCTATTGTAGACACCAAATACCGGTATTAAAGATTCTGACATGCAGTTGTATACTGTTTCAGTCAAGCTAAGAAAAAAACTCATTGTCACTGTCTCTTATTGTGAATCAAGTCTGTCCCATTTGAATCATAACTTTGTCCTTCTCTCTGAAAGTGCATCAGGTGTACTCTCTATGGCTTGCAGGATAATGATATCATATATGGGATAGGTCACATTCCTACCCTGAGGCGCAGAAACCTTTGGTAGCACAGGTAATAAATGTCTCAGGGATTATGTTCTTGTGCTTTGCATGTAATGCTAATGAAACGTAGCCGTGTTCAGCCCCAAATATTGAGTAAATATCTTTTGAAACTTGGAGGCTTATTGAGAAGCTCTAAAGATAAATTGACAAGTCATAAATGAATCTCGAAAGAATGTTAGCAAACAAGCGCAGACATGTATATGCAGGAGACTGAGCATAACAGAGAACATTCGTATATGAATTACCTGGAGCAAGAAAACCACATTTATCCTCTTTCCCCTGGATATTGTTTTTTATAGTTTTACTCTAAGAAAGCAGATCAGTGCCCCTCATGTCCTACCTGTGGCAAACCAAAGTCCTGAAGCCTCACTTCGCCAGTGGTGGCTGCTGTGGCTGTTGGGAGTGCAGCATTTTGCAGATCTGCTTTGACCATCGTGTCCCTCTGTTGCTCCTGAAGCGACTGCTTCTCCTCCTCCTCCTGTTCTTCTTCTGTCTTGTTTGTTGCGTCTGTTGTGTGTCTGTCTGTTTGGGTTTCACGGGTCACACCGACCCCAGGTAGAGATTCAGTATGGCTGTCTTGCACTTCTTCCCTGGTCATCTCAACTGTAGACTTGTCAGGCTGAACATCTGTGGTAGTCATATCCTTGCTTTCTTCAACTGTCTGAAACTGGATACTCGATTCGATCCTTGGTTCTTTTTCTGTCGTGACAGTTTTCTGTTCAGGGACACTCATGTGGATTTCTCCCTTTTCAACAGATTCTGCATCCTGGCTCTTGGGTATATCGTGCATTTCATGCTTCGACACTTGCCCATGTTTTTCTTGGACACCAGGATCCTTGATGTCTTTGAGACTTTCCTGTGTGGCTGTGGAGAGTTCTAGCTGAGTGCCAGTTTGGCTTGGTTTGACTCCGTCTTGTTCAGATAAGTTTATTTCTACAAATTCTGTCTTTTCCTCATATGGCTGCACTGCTGCAAACACAACAGGTGCAGGTTGAGTGGAGTCACTCTGAGTCACAGTCTCTTGTCTTTCAGTGCAGATTTGCTGCACTTCGACTCTTGTCTTAACTGCAGCCGTCTCACTGTGAATGTCAGCCGCAGTCTGATCTTCGTTTTCTGGCAATGTTTCGCACTGTATCCTAGTTTGATCTATTTCTGTCCTTGGTTCCTTGGTTATCATGACAGAAATGTTTTCATCCTTCACTTGATCTGTTGGTACATTCAGCTGTAATTCATACACATCAGCCTGTGTGGAGACTTTTTCCATTCTGTCAGACTTTTCATGAAGGACCTTGGTTGGATCATCCATGGCATATTTCTCGACCTTCACTTCTCCCATGGTCATCTCAATAGCAGTCTGTTCTGGCTGAACATCAGCAGAGGTCTTCTCACTGTGAATGTCAGCTGTAGCCTTATCTTTGTTTTGTGGCTCTGCTTCACACTGGGTTTGAGCTCTATCTATCCTTGGCTCTTTTGCTGTCATGACAAATGCGTTTTCAAGTTCCTCAAGACCGGTCGGTATATCAGGTTGTAAAACACGTACTTCGCGCTCCATGTGGATTTTCTCCGTCTTAACAGACTCTTCATCCAGGCTCTTGGGTACATCGTGCGAACCAAGTGTTGACACTTCAGGATGCCCTTCTTGGACTCCATATTCCCTTACATCTGTAGGTCTATCCTGTGTGGTTTTCAGGAGCTCTATCTTAGTTTCAGTTTGGCTCGGTTTTTCTATGTCTTGCTCATATAAGCTTATTTCTATAAATTCTGTCCCTAAAGAGTCCCTTTGAGCCACATTGTCCTGACATTCAGTACTGCTTTCTTGCACCTTTACTTTAGTCATCTCAGCTGCATTTTTCTCTGGCTTAGCATCAGAAGCAGTCTCATCTTTGTTTTCCAGCACCTCTTCACTTTGGATACTTGTTTGAACAGTATCTATTGTTGGCTCTTTTGCTGTTGTGACAGATGTGCTTTCATGCTCCTCTGGAGTGGTCTGTATCTCTAGTTGCAGAACACGCACTTCAGGCCCCATGAGGATTTTCTCCATCGTAACAGACTTTTCATCCAAGCTTTTGGGTGCTTCGTTCATGCCATGTCTCAACAGCGTAGGATGCTGTTCTTGGACACCATGTTCCTTAACCACTTTTGGTGTTTCATCTGTGGTTATCTGAGTCTCAGTTTGGCTTGGTTTAACAATATCTTGCTCAGATATACTTATTTCTATAAATTCTGTCTCATGAGGTTCTAATGTTTCAGAAGAAGGAGAAGTGAGCTGAGCAGACTCCCTTTGAGCCACATTGTCTGGACATTCAGTACTGCTTTCCCTCTCTTTTATAATGATCATCTCAACTGCATCCTTCTCTGGTGTAACATCAGCAGAAGTTACATCTTTACCTTCTGACATTTTTTCGCTCTGGACACTGGTTTCAACAATATCGATGTTTGGCTTCTTTGCTATTGTGATGTATGTGTTTTCAGTCTCCTCTGGACTGGTTGGTACATCCTGTTGTAGAGTGCGCACTTCAGGCCCCATAGAGATTTGTACAGACTTTTCACCCAGGCTCTCTGGGATGTCTTGCATGGCTTGTGTAGACACTTCAGTTTGCTCTCCTTCCTGTTTGGTTTCCAAAGGCTCCAACTGAATCAAAGTTTGGTTTTCTTTTTGGACACCGTGTTCCTTGTCTTCTTTGGATCTTTCCTCTGAGGAATCCACAGACTTAAGCTGACTCACAGATTCAATTACATTCATTATTTCTGGGCTTATTCCTGCCACTTCTGTCTCCACCTCATGAGGCCGCACCACTGAAGCAGAGGCAGGTTGACTCTCAGCTACAGTCTCTGCCTCTGGCTGAATTGGCTTTATCTCACATGTCTGGGTAACTCCTATGTCAGGCATATCGAGGACCAGGTATCTCTTCTGAATCTCTGGTGTGTTTTTCCATAACTTGTTGATGTAATCTGCTCCATGTGGTGTGTCTGTAGGCTTGGAAGAGAGGAGTGGTCGTGTTTGAGGGGCTTCACCCAGGCCGCTTTCTGTATACTGGGTAATGCTTTCTTCCAGGGCCTTTATGGATGTGTCTGTCGGCTCCTGTAACTCTGTAGGTTTAGGCAGGGTAACTGAAATGGCAGCTTCCAGAGGTTCAGCAGGAGGAGATGAAGAACAAGTATCCACTTGTTCTTCATGTGGGTGAGTATCAGCTGTCTGTACAAAAACCTCAGATGTGTCAAGAATGACTGTGGTCACTTTCTTTCCTGGAAGCTCTTGAATGGCATCAGTGCCACTAACCTGAACAGTAATCTTCTCACATACTGGACTGACGTCCTGTACAGTAGTTAGATTCTCCTCTGCACTTTCCGTTCTTTGAGGCACGGTTGATTTAACATCCTTGACTGGAGACTTGACATCACTAACAATGTCAGTTTTCTGACTCTTGATCTGTGGTGCTTGTATCTGTTGTGAGGCATTTTCCAGAATAGGTATGGTCACTGGAGCCATGGCAGTCACAGGACTCTCTGACTCTTTCTTAGTTTGTTCAGGCTCCGTATGAGCAGTTCTACTAGAGACAGCAAATGTCTGTGATGTTTCAGACAGCTCTGGAGTCGGACTCTTTGACTGTCTCCTAGTTGGTACAAGTTTAGTTTCTTCCACAAGTACAGTATCAGCCTGCCCCGTGATCACCTCTAAAGTTGTGGCAGGTTTCACACTGTCAAGTTCTTTCTGAGTATCTTCAGCCTCTACAACAGCAGCTCTTTCAAGGGCAGAGACCGCCTCTGTACAAACTTCAACATTGTTTGACTTTCTTCTGGTTGATATGAGTTTAGTTTTTTCCACAATATCAGCATCCATTTGTTCTGTGGAAGGCAATTCTGACCTCTGTTGGTCAGGTTCCTTCTTTGTCTGAATCTGCTTCTGCTTAGCAAGTTCTAGGGAAACAGTAATTTCAGCTGTTGTTGTGACCTCCTCTGGAGTTGAAGATGGCTTCTGACTGTCAGGTTCTTCCTTGGTACTGGTCAGCTCCGTGGTGGTGAGTTCTGGAGAAAGTTTCAGACCCTTTGACTTTCTTTTGGTTGGTGAGAGCTTTCCTTTTTCCCCAACAGCAATGTCAGTTGGCAAGACCTCCTCTGGAGTTGAAGATGGCTTCTGACTGTCAGGCTCCTCCTTAGTCTTTATAATTTCCTTGGTTGCGAGTTCTGGAGAAAGTTTCAGACCCTTTGACTTTCTTTTGGTTGGTGAAAGCTTTCCTTTTTCCACAACAGTAATTTCAGCTGTTGTTGTGACCTCCTCTGGTATTGAAGATGGCTTCTGACTGTCAGGCTCTTCCTTGGTACTGGTCAGCTCTGTGGTGGTGAGTTCTGGGGAAAGTTTAAGACCCTTTGACTTTCTTTTGGTTGGTGAGAGCTTTCCTTTTTCCACAACAGTAATTTCAACTGTTGTTGTGACCTCCTCTGGTATTGAAGATGGCTTCTGACTGTCAGGCTCCTCCTTGGTACTGGTCAGCTCTGTAGTAGCGAGCTCTGGAGAAAGTTTCAGACCCTTCGACTTTCTTTTGGTTGGTGAGAGCTTTCCTTTTTCCCCAACAGCAATGTCAGTTGGCAAGACCTCCTCTGGAGTTGAAGATGGCTTCTGACTGTCAGGCTCTTCCTTGGTACTGGTCAGCTCTGTGGTGGTGAGTTCTGGGGAAAGTTTAAGACCCTTCGACTTTCTTTTGGTTGGTGAGAGCTTTCCTTTTTCCACAACAGTAATTTCAGTTGTTTTTGTAACCTCCTCTGGAGTTGAAGATGGCTTCTGACTGTCAGGACCTTCCTTTGACTTCCTCCTTGTTGGTATAACCTTAGTTTCTTCCACAGTAGCAGCTTCAGTTATCTGACTCTGTGGCATTTCCACAGTCTGTGTTTCCTCCTTGTGCGAAAGTTCTGGAGAAACTTTTGGACTCTTTGACTTTCTTGTGGTTGGTGAGACCTTACCTTCTTCCACATTAGTAGAGTCAGTTTCTCCCATGACTGCCTGTGCAGTTGAAGCAGTCTTCCCACTTTCAAGTTCTTTTCTAGTTTCGTTAGATTCCACATTAGTAGTCCCACCAGTAACAGACACAGACTCTAAAGCTGTGCTAACTTCAAAACTTTTTGACTTCCTTCTGGTTGCTATTAGCTTTGTTTCCTTTGAGAGAGCCTCAGATTGCTCTAAAGACTTTTGTCTGCCAGGCTCTTTTACAATCTCTGCCACATCCTTGGTGGCCAGTTCTGGGGGAATTTTCAGACCCTTTGACTTTCTTTTTGTTGGTGAAAGCTTACCTTTTGTCACAACAGTACTCTCAATTGGTCTTGTGTCTACATCTGGAGTTGGGGACTTTTGATCATCGAGTTCTTTCTTATTTTGTTCAGGCTCCACATCAGGTGATCTAACATGGCCAAAAACTATCTCAGAAGTTTTAGCAAGGTCACCACTCTTTGACTTTCTTCTGGTTGGGACAAGCTTTGTTTCTTCAATAACATTTTTATCTTGTTCACTGGAACTCAAAGAAGATTTTTGACCTTCAGGCTCTTCCGTTATCTGCTGTTCCCCATTGTCAGCAATTTTAAGAGGAAGTTCTGTACTCTTTGACTTTCTCCTGGGTGGTAACAACTTACTTTTTTCCACAACAGCAGTTTCAGCTTGCCCTATAACAAACTCTAGGTCTGTGGGATACTTTTCAGGTTCTTGTTTTGTTTCCTTAGGTTCC
This sequence comes from Toxotes jaculatrix, assembly GCF_017976425.1. Lineage (NCBI taxonomy): Eukaryota > Metazoa > Chordata > Actinopteri > Toxotidae > Toxotes > Toxotes jaculatrix. The sequence goes on along the minus strand of NC_054410.1, from coordinate 1,800,185 downwards.
ACACCAGTAATTATATCAAGAGGAGACACTTGCTCTGGAACTGTGGAACCCTCAAGACCTTCTGACTCCCTTCTGGTTGGTATAACTTCTTCCACACCAGCATTTTCAGTTTGTTCCCTCAAACTCAAACCAGACAGCTGACTTTCGGATTCTCCCTTCATTTGTGCTGGCTGTTGGTCAGTATGTTTTTGAGGAAGGTTTGAACTCTTTGACTTTCGCTTTGGTGGAAAAACCTCAGTTTGTTCCGAAACAGCAAATTCAGGTGGCCCTGGAACAAACTCTGTGGTTGGAGACTTCTCAGGTTCTTTAACCACACATGTAGATCTTTCAGCTGCTGGCAGTGGCTCTGGAGCCGTGGAAACATCAAGACTCTTTGACTTTCTTCTGGTTGGTATAGCCTTAGTTTCTGCCACAGAAGCAGCTTCAGTTTGCTCCTTGGATCTCAGAGATATCTGGCTGTCAGACTTTTCCATGGTCTTTGTTTCCTCCTTGTAAGAAAGTTGTGGGGACATTTTTGGACTCTTTGACTTTCTTTTGCTTGGTGAGAGCTTACTTTCATCCACAATAGCAGTTTCAGTTGTCTCTGCGATCACCCGTGCAGTTGAAGAAGTCTTCTCATTCTCAGGTTCTTTCTTAATTTCTTCAAGCTCTGCATAATACTCAGTAGTTATACCCTGGGCAGTGACTGGCTCTGAAGTCACTGCATCTAGAATAATGGCTTCTATTTGCTTTGTTTCCTCCACCTTCTTCTGGACACTCTGTGAATCAGAGGTCGAAGCTTTGGACTTTCTTCTGGATGGTACAGGTGTAGTTTCCCCACCAACAACAGGTGCAGCCTTTTCAGTGATCTTCTGGATCAGTATAAGTTCCTCAGCGGCAGGTTTAATTTCCTCAGTTGTGACATCTAGCTTTGTACTTTCAAACTGTGCCTCTTGAGAGGTGCTGTGACTTTGTTTTGAGATAGATTCTGAAACGTATGTTGGGCTCTGAGTTTTCTCTTTTGTTGTTTCAGTTGTGGTTTGAGTCTCATCAATAGTTTTTGCATCTTCCATGACTGCTGTCACATCAGTCTTTAATGTTTTAGGCTCAGTTGACATGGCCTCAGCTGAAACTGACAGTTTACTTTCAACAGATGTAGATTCTTCTTTTAATGGAATGTTTTTTTGTAGTTTAACTTGGTGTTTTTTCTCAGGTGAGTGCTTGTTTTTTCGTGGTGGTGCCACTACAGAGGTCTTCATCTCCTCTAGACTAACAGACAGGACGTCAGAGGACTGAATGTCATGCAGTTTTGGTTTCTTCCGTTCATCAAGCTCCTTGATGAATGGATAAAAATGGCATTAATTACTACAAAATTACTTCACATCTTTTAAATATAATACAAAATATTTAATGTGTTAATTTTTAAATTTTTAAAAACATTTATGACCCCGTGAAACATTCAGTTGCAAACATTTAATTAAATACCTGTAAGCTCTGTTTTAGAGAGCCTTTATGTGTGTCTGCTTCTCTGAGCATCTCTGAAGCCTCTTTCTCCAGTTTCTCAAACAACACTGGCTTCAGACAGTCTGCTAGAAACTGCTGGTGAGAAAGCGCCTCCCGCAGACTGACCTGCAACCTTTCACCTTCCTCTAATGTTACCTAAGACCAGGAGGAAAACGTGTGAAAGTGTCTGAAGTGGTGACAAATCTGTGTGAAATATAATCAGCAAACGGATAACGCACTGCCATTAAGTAAATAAGCCACTGATAAATGCCCCATAGAGTTGAAATGTTACACTTCATGAATCCTTAAACTCATTAGCTTTTCTTAAGTAGACTCTCTTTGTACAACATCTAACAGCAAGATGCCCCTGGGCAAAACACCAACTACAAGCTAACATCAGAAGCCTACAGGTACGATGCAGCTCTCCTAAAAGTTTGTACGTTTGTCAGCAAAGAAGTAAAAACATTAAAGGAAAGAAACCTGCACAGAAGAAATTGACTCCGATGGTTTGCTGTGGTTCCACTGCTGCAGCGAGTGAAGACAATCTGTCAGACAGCGAGCTGTGTTTGAAGAGCAGGTACCCTGATGTTCGCTCAGCCGGGATTTTATACTGTGGGCATAATTAAAATCACATTTCCTGTAAAAACAACATTTTGCATGGTATCTGCATGTATTATACTAGATAAGATAAAAATGAAAACAACAGGAAATAGGAAAATGTATTTCTGTAGATGTGAGTTCTTCAAGTTCGATCAAGAAACAAGGTATAGGATAAGATGTAATCTCTGGATGTAGTGTCTCAGGTTATAAATAAAAGAGAACGCTGTGTTTTGTTGTATGACCCACTGTGGCATGTTACTGGTATGAAAGAGTAATTGGAAACTAAATTGAAATAGAGGGATCACAGCTGAAAATTTGTTCAAGTAGGTTTAAAAAGCTCCAGTGGCCAAGTGGACAGATGGTACTGTATGTCATCTAAGTTCATCAGGTTTGTGCTTCACTATATATTTTCCCATCTACATCTTACATGAAAAAAAAAATATGTATCAAACAAAAAGTGGCAGAAATAGTGGTGTTGGATGTCTTTTGACTCGAGTAACAAAAAAAAACCACAACAATAAGTAAATGTCATCAGTTGTACAGCATGATACCTGTCATGTTGCTGGCATAAAGATTCAATCATACTGATTGTTTCTGCTGGCAGCTCATTGATGGCAAGGGCTGACTTTACTTCGTGGTGGAGATCATGAACTTTCACACCCAACTCCTGCAGGGACTTCTCACAATTCTAACACAAGAAGACAACAACATCACATACACATAGTATTTGCGTGTCTGCAAGTTCTACACTGCACTAAAATACAAAAACATCAGTAAATAATAAGCAGTATGTAAGTAATAACCTGAAGGCTGTGCCAGTGCTGTTGGAGCTGAGCGATGTTGTTCTGTGGTTCGCTGTAACTGAGCGCCTGGTCCAAAGAGCGGAGCTCCCACTGCAGGGCCGCAGCTCTCTCCTTCAGCTCCTGAGCCTTCCTGGCCAACTGACTCTCCAGCTCTTCCAGCCGGGCCTCACAGGCCGTCAGACGCTCCCTCACATCCTGCTCCGAGGTGGCACAGAGGTCGTGAAGGTGGCTGACCTCCAGGGTAAGTGAATCCCAACCTCCAGGTGTGCAAAGGCTTAGCAAATTGTCTCTGGCAGAGTCTAGTTGCACCATCTCTCTCTGCTCCCTGTCCACTGTCTGGAGCAAAGCCTGGCACCAGAGGGGAGGAGATCCAGATTATTAATATACAAAGTTAATAAAGTTAAAGAACTTTATTACTACAGCACTGTGTGCAACGTAGATGGACTACAACCACAACAAAGAACCACTAACAGTAATGTAAATAAGCAGTTTTAATCTTTCAGACTGTTAAAATTGGTATTGGTCTGTTGCTAGTAAAGGGATTTCTTCAGTTTGGTGGAACACAACATGAATCATTTCAGTGACTAACAACAAACTGACCTTCAGAGTGTTGACAGCACCGTGCAGACCCTGTCTGTCTGTTGGAGGAGCTAACAGGCCCTTAACCTGCTCTCTCAGCCAGTTCTGAGCTGCTTCATGCTGCTCCACCAGCTGGGTGCACTGCCTCTCTGTCAGGATGCCCTGCTCCAAGTGAGCCACCGCATTCTGAAAACAACAGTAGTTATTAATATTACTGTCATCACATACCGAGTAGCTCTGCTGTTGGTTAAACCCTGGCTACTATCTCATTTAAGGCAGATAGAATAATTTTAGAGAAGAAAGTTTGTTTTGAGGAGGAAAATGAGGAGAATAAAGGGAAACGTTTCTATTTAAAACACAACGATAAAGATATTTTTCCCAAGGATAACTGTGTATGCTGACACTACAGAGTACAGAACTCACAGTCAGCTCTTTCAGCAGAGCAGGAATGGACTCTTCCTCTGCTGCCAACGATGAGGGATCTGTCCAGTCATGGTCCTGGGTGATCTCAAACAGCTCTGCAGCCTGGGGGACGGTGCAGTACAGTAAGTATGAATGTTTTAAACCATTTTCCTCAGTTACTTTTAATCACGCTCTTTCTGCTTTATTAAATTTGTACAAAGAATTTGTACAAACTTACCTGTGTGCGAAGGTCTGAGAGGACAAGGGCCAGCGCTGTGCTCTGGTCCAGCAGGGCGTGGGCCTGCTCCACTGCCTGTCTCCGCTCTCCCAGGCCCGGCCAAGGGAAGACGCGCGGCAGGTTGGACGTCTGCTTCTGGAGCTCAGCCAGACGGGCCTCAGCCTGGGCTCGCTTGTACTGACACGACACCATGCGCTCCACGAGACCCTTCAACTCTCTGATGGGTGACAGCAGATGAAAGAAAACAGAAATCAGAAAAAGTCAACCTTCAAATGGAAAACTGAAAATCCTTCATCTTCTTGGGGAAAGAAGATGAAGGATTGACTCAGTATTTTGAAAAAGATTAGCTATGAGTGGTGATTCTTCAGAGCAAGAATCTAGCTGCCATGAGTGCTTAGCTTACTTTCATCCACAATAGCAGTTTCAGTTGTCTCTGCGATCACCCGTGCAGTTGAAGAAGTCTTCTCATTCTCAGGTTCTTTCTTAATTTCTTCAAGCTCTGCATAATACTCAGTAGTTATACCCTGGGCAGTGACTGGCTCTGAAGTCACTGCATCTAGAATAATGGCTTCTATTTGCTTTGTTTCCTCCACCTTCTTCTGGACACTCTGTGAATCAGAGGTCGAAGCTTTGGACTTTCTTCTGGATGGTACAGGTGTAGTTTCCCCACCAACAACAGGTGCAGCCTTTTCAGTGATCTTCTGGATCAGTATAAGTTCCTCAGCGGCAGGTTTAATTTCCTCAGCTGTGACATCTAGCTTTATACTTTCAAACTGTGCCTCTTGAGAGGTGCTGTGACTTTGTTTTGAGATTGATTCTGAAACATATGTTGGGCTCTGAGTTTAGCTATGAGTGGTGATTCTTCAGAGCAAGAATCTAGCTGCCATGAGTGTTTCTGCATCTTAATGCACGTTCAGACAAGCCTTTCAGTTAGATGCTTGCAGCCACAGAAGGTTGAACCTGGATAACAAAGATCCAGACCTAAAACCAGCTTCACGTACCTCTGAGTCTCCTCTGCAGCCCCGAGAACCATCTTCCACTGCTGCTCAATGTCTTTGACCGTTTGCTGAACCTCTAGTTTCTTTTCTCCCTCCAGGTCTTTTTGCTCACAAAGACTCTGTGCTCGTCTCTTCAGGTCCATCATTTGAGACTCACATTTGGACTTGGAGCTTAAGATGACCTAAAAACACAAACATTCAGTTTATTATTAGTTGTTGATTATAGATAAAGATATTTATTCTGTTAGAGCTGTAGCAGCTGTTGTTTGTCCACTGCCCTGATCTACAAATGTGTTACAAAAAAGGAATATCCACCATTCTAAATAATCACCTTGTCATCTTTTTCTAATGATACTTAAATTAATCATAATACTATCTTGTTCAAAGCCTATAAGATAAAGACAAACAAAATAAACAATGACATATGCGTTTTAGATAAATAAAACACATATTATTCAAAAAACCTTGTACTTTATGTTTTACCTCTGCTGTGTTCAGCCTGTCCTCTATCTGAGTCTTGCTGCCTTGAGTGCTTTTCCCTTTGGAGTCAGCCTGTTCCTGCAGCTCTTTAACCCAGGTTGTCGTGCTAACTGCTTGGGAACAGAAGGCCTCCATCTCCCTGGAGAGCGAGTACTGGACCTCAGCTTTCTTCAGAGCGTTCTCAGCGGTCTGCAGGACTGTCCTCCATTGTTCCTCTGAGTCTTTTAGTATCTGCTGAGCCTCCTGTCTCTTGTCCTCCTCCAGGTGCTCCTGGTCAGACAGACTCTGGCTTTCTCTCCTCAGCTCTGTCAGCTTGGAGTCTCCCTCAGGCTTGGAGCTCAGGATAGTCTGAGGAGCAGTTACAAAATGTGTGTCAAATTAAAGAAATATTGTAAAAGGCAAGGAAAATTAGATATGGCTGTTGCAGAGAATCTTGAGAGCAAAAAACACCAATCCAGTCACCAAAAAAGCCAAACCTTTTATTGTTTAACTGACCTGCGCAGTGTTTATTATCATTTCTGGATTTTTCTGACTATCCAGAGAGAGGACGCACTGCTGCTTGTCCTCTAGCCAGGCTCTGGTGTTTTCTCTCAGGGCCTCATATTCCCTCAGCTGGCCCTCCAGAGCACACTGCTTCTCAGTCTCATCCAGGGCCTGTTTAGCATCCCGCAGGACTTGACTCCACTGTTCTTCAGTGTCTCTTACTTTTTGCTCAACCTCTCGTTTTTTGCTTTCATCAAGGTCCTGACCACACAAACTCTGGCCTCGTCTCCTGAGCTCCTGGAGCTTGAAGTCTCCTTCAGGCTTGGAGCTCATGATGTCCTGGAGATAAAGACAGTCACATCCTAAAGTTAACACTGAAGCAATGATAAGAATCTGTGAAGTCCACAGCATTATTTATTGTGTGGTCGTGACACAAACCTGCTGCCTGATTAAAAACAGTCCACAGGTTGTATCTAAACTGCACTACATGTCTGCCAAACCTGCATTAACTGATTACTTTTTAAGTGTCAGCAAACACACTTCATCCAGCAGACACATTATTATCTATTTGGAGCTGTAATTACATGATAAATCTAAGTCCAATATTCAACGTTTTTTTTTTTTTTTCTTGAGAAAAATATCTGTCTCTTTAGCTGCTAGATATTCCATCTCTTCTGCATTATCGTGATGTAATTTGTCCCTGTAACATGACCCACTGTACTCATGGCCTCTCAGCTCACCTGTGCACTTTGCAGTCTGTCCTCAGCTTTGGTTTGGCTGCCCAGTGAGACCAGTCGTTGTTGGAGGTCTACAAGCCAGCGCCCAGTATCCTGCTGATGGATATCAAATTCTCGCAGCTAAAAAGAAAAAGGTATGATCACTTGTTTTAAAATGACTCAGGGAGACAGAGGACATGTTTGGCTTATGTTTATTTAGGGAGTCCACAGTGGGAGCATTGTAAGACTTACACATACAGACATTCTTCTGATACCTAAATTACCAATAAATAATTTCAGTCAAAACAGAAATTAAACTGACTTGTCTCACCTCCAACCTCCTCCTCTCAGTCTCCTGAGCGATCTGAGCCTCGGCAGCAGCCTTGATCTGTTTAGCAGCCTGCAGGACCGTCCTCCACTGCTCCTCTGTGTCTCTGACAGTCTGTTGAACGTATACTTTCCTGCCCTCATCTGCGTCTTTATGGTCACACAGATTCTGGCCTCGCCTCCTCAGGTTATTTACCTGACAGTCACCTTCAGGTCTGGAGCTCAAAATGGTCTACCAAAAAAAAAGTTAATAAAAATTAACCACCACAATATTCATTAAGTGCAATAGCTGATTCATTCAGGCCTCAGACCTTTAATACAAGGAATAAAAGGAAGAAAAAGCTGGAAAACTTGGAAAACATCGGAAAACAAGTTGCTGGATAGAAAATGGAAACTTTGCTATTCTTAGATCTTTACAACTAATGAGACCAAATATGTATAGTTCGCGAAGGGGTCTTTGAATTAAAGGGTTTCTCCTCTGACAGGGTTTCTTCCTATAACACACATATCTCTTAGAAGGCAGCTCATCAAAATTCAGAAAACATATTGCTACTACAGTACAATAAGTTCAAACAGACCTCGGCTGTGCGACATCTTTCCTCAGGTGGCGTGTGACTACCAACAGACTGCACCTTCTGTAGTCTGTCTCTGATCCAGGACTGAGTGTTTTGACTCTGAGTGTTGAAGTCATCTGAAAGACTTCGGAGCTCTGCCTGTCCGGCAGCCTGCAGGACTGTTCTCCACTGCTGCTCTGTGTCTTTAACCAGCTGCTGAACCTCTGGTTTCCTGCTCTCCTCCAGGCGCTCACACAGACCCTCACCTTGTCTCCTCAGGTCGAGCACCTTGGCCTCAGCCTCAGGTCCGGCAGTCAAAACAGCCTGAAGGTGAAAACAGAGAAACGGTGGTGGTAGCTTAGAGATCAGAAGTAGGATTCAGGTGAAAGCTGCGAGCATTTACATACAGCACAATACAGCACTGACGCTAAATTTGTAAACTCACCTGTGCGATCAGTAACCTTTCTTCAAACTGCATATGACCACTGAGGGACAACAGCTTCTGCTTCTGCTCTTTGATCCAGGACTGGATGTTTTCACTCTGGGTTTTGAAAGCATAAAAGTCTCTCTCAGAGGCAGCTTCAGCCTCTGCTGTGTCGAGAGCCTCCTCAGCAGCCTTCAGGACTTTGCTCCACTGCTCCTCTCTGTGTTTGACCATGTCCTGAACCTCTTGTCTCCTGCTCTCGTCCAAGGCCTGGTTGTCACACAGACTCTGACACTGTTGCTTCAGATTGTGGAGCTTTGAATCTCCCTCAGGTTTGGAGCTCAGAGAAGCCTGAAAACAACAAATACCCCTTTGGGTTACCACTATGCCTCTATCCTCTAAATAACAAGCTGTTTTTTTTACAAGATGTTTTTGAAATTATAACCCACCACAATCTTAACATATCAACCTACACACAATTTTAAACTCACTTGTGCAATTTGTAGCTTTTCTTCAACTTGCATGTGACCACCAACCGACTGCAGGTTCTGTTCCTGGTCTCTGATCCAGGACTGGACATTTTCATTCAGGGTTTTGAATGCGACCAGGTCCTTGTCTAACAGGGCTTGTGTTTCCACCTTGTTCAGAGCCTCCTCTGCTGTTTGCAGTGCTGTCTTCCACTGCTCCTCTGTTTCTCCGAATGACTGGTGGACTTCTTGTTTCCTGCTCTCGTCCAGGTCCTCCTGTTCACACAGACTCTGGCTTTGTCTTCTCAGACTGTCCATCTTAGAGTCTCCCTCAGGTCTGGAGCTCAGAATGGCCTGGTGACACAACGGGAAACAGGAAACATGCTGAAAATGTTTGGAAAAGATAAATATTTTGTAGCCATGTTAGTGGTGTGGTCTTGGGACTGCAATGGCAAGTGTTAGTATAATTACTGCAAGCTTCAGCTGCACTTTGGGATTAAGGCTAACATACAGGCTAATATACTTCCATATGAATATTTGAGTGATCTACTCAAACAGTGAAATCATACTGAAATCAGATTCGATTTAAACTCTGCACCGACCTGTGCTTTGCACTTCATCTCCTCAGTCTGGATGTCTCTGCCAGGGGTGGTGAGGGGTTGCAGAAGGTCTCTGATCCAGGTCCTGGTGCTCTGAGTCTGGGTATTAAATCTGTTGTACTCCCCTTCCAGAGCATGCTGGGCCTCAGCCTGTTTCTGTAGCCTAGCCTCCAGGTTTCGGTACCTTTGTATCAGGTTATCACTGTCCTTCAGGAGGCTTTCAGCTCTGACACCTTGTCTGCGCACTGATGCCAACAGCTCACTGAGGGTCTCCGCTCTACCACTGTGACATGGAAAGAGAGACATAAGGTACAAGACAAGTGGAAGGGACAAATGCATCACACAGCACGTGATGAATCTGTATTGTTCTGTGGATCAACACTTTTTGGCAGTTTAGCTTATCCTAACAACCTACTAACACAAACAACTTTTTTTATTTTAAGAGTTTTTCTTCTGAAATGTCAGTATCAATTTTAGAATCAAAAATCAAGTCATCAGTCAGACCCAACTAAACAACTTCATTGTTGTCGTGAAAAAGTGTGTGTTACGCTGACTTTTATTGTAATACCATATGTATTATTGTTACATATGGAATGTTTCCAGTGGTGGTTTGATGAATGAATGAATATCACCTTTCATCCTGAAGGTCTTTGAGAAGAGGTGTGACTTTCTCTGACACCACAGATTGTTTCTCTTTGGTCTGCAGCCACTCACGGAAACTATCATACTGCTTTTGTAGACTAGAAAAAAACACACAAGTGAAGAAGCATGAACGTACACTTTCACTTACATGACTAAATTTTAAATGATTATTTGTAGAAGCAGTGATTCATTTGTACTGATGAGAACAGGTGACGATGAAAGCATTTACCTGTCCAAGTCACTGAGGAGTGTCTCCATTTGCTTCTGCCTGTTACGGCAGTGGGAGCTGAACGTGCCCACCTCCTCCTGCTGCTCCTTCAGCCAGTCGGTGAACTCGGAGAGCTCCTGGGGAGGAATCTGCTGGCTGGCTCTCTCCAGTTGAGCTTTCAGCTGGTCCAGACGTTTCTCTGCATCCTTGGATTTTAAGAAACCCTGACGCACACAAGAGAAATGGTGAGAACCCATCCATCTGTCTACCGCTCCAATCATCAATCTACTCATCCATCCACTCACAGTGAGTCTTTGAAGAGATGTTTCCACATCTGCTCTGCTCTCAGGGTTCTCAAAGCACTCATTGACAGACAGCTGCAAGTCCTGGAACCATCCCTCAAATGACTGCCTTTCATCTGAGGACATATGAGAAACTATTACCATAATGTATGATTATAAAGCTATGTATGATTGTTGTCTTTCAATGATAACTCTGGTCACTTTCAAATATACAGTTTATCACAGCTGAAAAACAAACACAACACAAACCTTTGACCACTTTGAGCAGGCCCTTGTCCCTCTCCTCTCTCTTCAGGTGAATCATGTCTTTGGTGCGGGAGATGGCTTCTCTCAGCCTGCTGCAGTCTACAGAGAGTGCTTCCAGCACCTGAGGACTGGCCACACTGGAAACCAAACCCACCTCCTTCAATATGGCCTCAGCCTGTTCCTCCTGAGTCTCAAGATCATCACACAGATCCTGGTGAGGAGAGACATGTGTGGGACTGATATGTTAGGGACTGAAAGGTTGAACTGAATAAGCTCAACACCGACTAAAAACTATTCCAGTTTCCTCTAATGAATAACACCCTGGACTTAACGTGTTTATATTTGTTACAGCTCACAGGGTACACTTGTAATTGTTTCAGTATTACAATGCTATACTGTACTTTCGAAAGCTATGCACCTGTATCTGGGCTTCAACCTTTGGTCCTGAAGCCTCGACCTTACTGACAGAACACTGGATGTTCTCTACAGCTGACTGGCACTCCTCTATCTTCTCAGCTAGGTGCTTCTTCACAGCTATCAGCTCCTCAAAGACGTCTGTGCAGTCAGTAAACAGCTCCTTCACCTGCTCCATCCTCTTCCTAAGCTGGGTTTCCATCACCTGGAGGATGCAGAGAGGAGAGGAGAGGAGAGGAGAGGAAATGAGCAGGGTAATACATCTTCATTGTTGCTAAGGAGTGATGAATTCCTCAGCCACAGCAGAACTTATCAAACACTATAAAAGAAGATCTATTAATGTTTCAACTCACCTGCAGCTCCAGTGGAGCCTCCTGACTCTGCAGCATTTCCTGGATCTCTACAGACTTCTTGTGGAAATGATCTATGTTTTCCTCGTTAGTATGAATCTCATCCTACAAAGTGAAGTTTAAAATGTTTGAAGGTGTTGAAGTGTCCTTAAAATGAACAGCTGTCTGTTAAATGTGGTGGATTTCACTTCTACAGAAATCTTACCCTCATGGCAAGTACTTGTTGCTCATTGTGGAAGGGATGGCTCTCTGCAAACAGGGCAAGTTTGGCTCCTGCCCAGCCATCCACCTCTCCTCCCAGCATCAGCTGCTTCTCCCACAGCTCCAGCCCCACCTGAAGGTTGTCAATGTACGCATCTGTCTTCTCAGTCACCTGAAAGAGCACCAAAAAAAAAAAAAAAAAAAAATTCATTTAAATTCAGCTGAACACAGAAGAGTTTCAATCAGGGTTTCCCGACCAAATTTCTTTTTTTGACCTCTGCAGCTTTGAATCTTCATTCTGATATTTCTCACAGACAGATCTGTCCCGAGGCAGGAGATACTGTAATCTCAGTGGGGATTCCTATCTAATGTCTAGAGAATGCATGATTCAGAGATGCTTACATCCAGCCAGTTGTCCATCAGAGTGTCTGCCTCTGCTTCAAAGGGAGACTCACTGCAGTCTGGGAACTTCTTCAGTTGGGTCTGCAGCTGTCTGCAAACACTTCTCATCTCTTCCATGTGCTTCCCAAGACCACCCAGCTCCTCCTTAATGTCACGCACCTGGGTAAATGTACACGTTAACATGCAGCACACCTGAACACTAAGCTGTGAATAAAAAAAACTGTGTATAATTCACTGATAAATAGTGAGTTATCATGTGTTCCCATACACTCCTACTACATGTGGATGCTAGCCACGGTACATGACTTTCCACAAATTAAAAACTAAAAGAAAAACTAAAATTTTGGATTCAGACAGAGAAATCTATACAGAAATATTTGAACTCACCTTGGTTATACTTCTCTGCAGGTTGTCCTTGCCCATGTAGGAGGCCTGATCACTGATCGTCTGCTCTGCTCTCTGCAGTGTGTTGCTCAGGTGACTGCGGCAGCTCTGAAACTTCTTCAGATTCTCCAACAGGATGCTGCACTGCTTCTTCCTGAAAGAGGAGGAAAATAACAGAAGAGATTTTGAGTGGTATCTATTTGAAGCTACAGTAGCCAGTTGACTGAAGTCAGTGTGTTGAATGGCTAAACATACTATCTGGTCAGGTACTTGAGCTGAACATGCTTCTCCCACCAAACCCACCTGTCAGAAAAACCTTTCTGAATCTCCCTCCACTGAGTCTCCAATTCCTGCAGGAGGTTTTCTCCTCCTCCCTGTTTCTCTTGCAGTTCACAGAGGTTCTGGAACTCGGCTTGCTGGGCCTGCAGCTGGACCTCCAAATCTGACAGGACACGAAGCCTGGAAAACAGAAGACAATTATTTAGACATTATTCTGCAAATAAATATTATAAGATACTTCTTGGATCTATATTCTAATAGGCATCCTGTATTTACATGCAGTATACCAACTCTGGTTAACACTGCAGCCTTTCACACATACACCTGAATGAAAATGATGTCATTAAAAACACAAACAGCAAAGGAAAAGAGCACACACATTGAAAGAATATGTTGAATAAAACCCAAACCCTGAAACACAATTGAGTGATATTAGAAAATTACAATTAAAACCATCAGAACAATAGGATAAAGTCACACAACACACACCTGTGTTGCACAGCAGGCATGGTGGGCTCCTTCAGGCCTTGTGCTTCAATCACATCCTGCAGCTTCCTCAGCTCCGCTAGCAGTGTCCTCTTCCTCAGGCCCAGGGATTTACTCTGTGTCTCCTTCTTGAGGGCCTGCTGCTGGCTGGCCAACCCACTGTCAGCCTCCTCCAGCCTTCTCAGCAGGGCAGACACCATGTCCAGGCAGGAGGCTGGAACACCATCCCTGGTGACTGTTAGTCTGGCACCCTGCAGGAGAAGATCCAGCTGAGGGGCCTTTTCTTTCAGACTGTCGATGCTCTGCCTGATCACAGCCAGTTTGGAGCGACAGTCCTGCAGCACCACAGCATCACTGCAGGGGGCGCCTTGGACGCCAGAGATGTCTTCATCCACAGTGCGCAGTGACATGAGGAATCGGTCGAGGGCACGTGCGGCTGCTTCACTCTTCCGGACCTGCTGTCGGAGTTGATCTAGACTGGTTTTGTGAGTCTCGACCTCACGGGACAGAGGGAAGCAGTCTCTGGGGTCCAGATCGCTGGAATCTGGGTCCAGACGGGACAGCTGGTCCAGCTCACTCTGGATGTTGTCATCCAGTTCCTATCACAACAGGCAACAAAGTATAGTATGAGATGACTGACGAGTGAGATTAGTTTGTAATTGGTTTACCAAAGCTGCTTGAGCTACAAGCAAAACGTTACGGTTAATGTCAAGGACTGAAAACATTTTCCCTTCTTTACTGTCCCATATTTGACCTCTGGAGTGTTTATCAGTCTTTGTTTAACTCAGTTAACTTTAGTTATGTTATGTGTTGACTGTTGTGTTCAGTTAGGACATGTCTTTAGTCTTAATCATCCAAACTGTATAGCTTAGTAGGGGTTGTAGTGCGGTGTATGTTGCATTGTTCTCAGTATACACTTCCCGTAAATTTCATGACAGCAGACCTTTATATCTTTCAGGATGTTGGTATTGGCCAGTGTGAAGGCAGTGATGTCTTTGGGCTGTCTCAGGTAACGGTCCAGTCGGTCGGTGAAGTCCACCATGTGGTTCTCAGTGGAATCAATCTGTCTGAGGGCAGCACCCAGCGAGCTGCCTCTCCTCTGAAGATTAAACTGTTGGCTGCGCCACTGCTCCTGCAACTCTGTCTTGTCCTGCTCCAGACCAACGTTACCACTTAACTGGGAGAACTGGGAACACAGGTTTCCATACTCAGTCCACAGAGACTCAGTCTCCTGCCTCAAAAACTGAGAAAAAAAGAAGTTAAACTCAAGATTATTGCCATGTCATGGGGATTGGTTTGCTTAGTAAATATAGTATAAAAACAAATGTCATCTCCAGTCGCTGCCTTCCAATATTTAGGTACCTATTTGTTTCTGACACACACAAACTTGTACTGTACCTGTATTTCCTGCAGCCGTGTATGCAAGCCTTTAAGAGAGACGGAGTCAGAGGGGATATCCTTGATGCTCTGTTCATTTTTAGCAAGTTGGGCTTGCAGAGTCCTCTTACAATTCTCATATCTGGACATTTTTTAAGTTAAAACACATGAAGACAACAAGTTAAACACTGAATATCCAAATAGTTTTGATAAATATGTATGTTGTTGTGTTAGATTATTAAAACCTAGACTGTGCTGAATTCAGTCTACCTTTCCAAAGATTCCTTTTTGGTGACTTCCTCCTCTGCAGATGTCTGCTTTTCAACCTCCCTCTTCTCCACACTGACTGTCTTCATTGTCACTTGGGTCACCTGAGAAGGAATAATAGCATGTTATCTGTTATTTCAAACCTCTGGAGCTGCTCTGTGAGTGGCTGTAAAAGATGGTCACAGGTATAAATGTATGTAACAAGAAAATGAGAAACAGTTGCAACTGAAGCATTGCAAGCATGGTTTGAGATCACGGCCCGGAAAAAAGATTTTAGAGGAGCTCTAATTAAGTTCCTGGAGAGTACATGGTTTCAATGGGAGTGAATCGTACCTCAGCTGAGACTTGAGGTTTGTCACGCTCCTTTTGTGTGGTCAGATCCTCACTGAAGGCAACAGGAATCCTGTGAAAAAGAAATGAGGATAATAATTTCCCTGTTCCCTTTTTAACATTTTATCTCAACGACTCCACAGGACAAAATGAGCCTGTAAACAGTTTCAAGGACTTCATGTCCCAGAAATCATCTAAATTGACAGGCTGCATCCCTTCCTTTGAATAAATGGGAAGGTAAAGAACAAACAATCCATCTAAATATCCAAACATCCAGTTTAATAGGTAATTTAACCTCATTTTATGCTTTTTATTAAGACAAGAAAAAATCTGATGTTTAGAACACTGTATTTCTCTGTAATATCCCACCTAGAATCAGGGAGTGGCGCGTCTTGGTCTCCACTGAACTGGCGCTGGATGGCAGCCAGCCTTGTTTCACACTCCTTCAGCTGAGTCTGGGCCAGGCGGTGAGCATCCTCTGGGCTCAGGGTGTCACACAGCTCTTTCAAGGCCTCGAGGTGCTGCCCTGCCTGGGCAAAGCTGCCATCCACTGAGAAACAAGCCTGGGAAATGTTGACAGAGTGAAAACAGTGAGCATTCAGCCATGGTAATAATTGCATTTGCAGTCAGACTCACTAGTGAATCTCCGAACCTTGCTGTATTTCAGTTCAACTTTTTCTGTTCAGTTGATTTTTGCTTGTCTCTTTTTTAGACCAATAAAATATGCATTAACCCACAATATAATATTTACTGCTTATAATGATCTAATATTTCAAAATTACATTTTTAATATTTATATTTTTGATTAAGAATGCTTGACAGACATCCCGCAGCCCAGCCCCCAGATGGCAGCAGCAAACAGAAGTACTGCCCAAAAAATTTCATCTAAATTAGCTTTGTTATTTGTGTTTGTGTGTTTATTTTGGCTATAATCAGCTGTATCAATTTAGCATCAGTATACTGAATACTGTTGTATGGTATGGTATTGTAAACACACCCCAATAAAAACAGCACTCTCTTAAAGAGCAACCAAAACAGTTACCAAGTCTCACTTCCAGTTTCCTTGGAGGCATACAAGAAGGAGGAGGAAAAAAAGATTAGATAAGCAGAGCAGAAGCTGGCAGCGTACCCATCCACTGAAGCAGACCTGCCAAGAGGCTAGTTCTAGTAATTTAGCTACCTGAATTTGTTTTTCTAATCGGGAGCTTAAGTGCATCTCGCACTGCAGGGCAGCTGTGTTAAAGTCTTTCCTTGTTACTTCAAACCGTAATTGTTGCAACAAGCCTGAAATCTCAGCTCTCACGGCCTGGGAGATAAAATAAAATAATTTAAATAAATAAATAAATAAAAACACACACGACATGTTAGAACATAGTATTCAGTAAATGTTTAATAATATGAATGCTTTATATGCAAGCAAATGACTAATCTGCTGACATTCACATCTAAAAACAAGCTGACAAAGGCAGAACATGTTGCAATGGCTTTAGTACATTTATGGTTTAAAGACATGCACAAGCAATTATCTGACACATCTGTGACACTAAGAACAGGACAAAGCCTCATTAAAACTAACAAATGTGAATGCTTGTCTATTCGTGGTGATTAAAATCCCACACATTAACACACAACTACCACAGAAAGTGAGTTTATGTCCTACCTCCCACTGTGTCCTCACAGACTGGGTGAAGAATTCCATGTCCCTGAGCTGTGAGGGGGTACAAAAGGCCTCCATGCCCTTGGCTGCTCGCAGAAACTCCTCCAGCAACTCTGGGTCCAGGGTCTTTAGAGTCTCCTGAGGGGAAAGGCATATACTGCAGTTACAGACTGGTACCTTGCAAATTGGTTTATTCAAACTTCAGTTAAAAATGAAACGGAAAGAGAATTAGTCTGTTCAGTTTTGCATATTTTGTTTCAAATATTTCCCCTTTAAAAGTGATTAAACCATCAAGTTTTTATCTATCCTAAACAAATCAAAAATATACCAGAAGAATGAAAACCTTAACCTTCTTTGTGACATTAGGATTTCTTTCCAAGCAACCACCGAATTTTTAAAACAAACACAGATTTCATGAACTGGAAGACTGATATAAAGCAGAAGGGAATATCAGTAATTAGGTTTACCTCTTTCACTGATACTTGCTCAGGTGATATACATTTGTCTTTGAAGACGTTGATGGCTTCCAGGATGTGCTCCTGCAGGCAGTGCTTGGCCTCCTCAAAGCCGTTCCTGGCCAAGGCCTGGGCCTTGGCATAAGCCTCTGTGTAGGCCTGGGGAGGTGCCTGAGCCAGGGCTGGAGGTTTGATGCAGAGGTCTGGTGACTCAGCCTGAGACTGAGGCAGCACATTGACCTGAGGGAGGAGAATGATTTGGGGCTGTTGTGGTTTGAGCTGTGGCGTAGACTGGGTTTGAGGTCTAGATTGTGGAAGCGGTTGGATCAGAGGTCTGGCCTGAGGGGGTGACTGAGCCTTGGAATGTGCTGTAGTATGTGCCTTGGGTAATGGTGGTGACTGAGCCTGAAGCTGGGGCTGTTGTGGCAATTGTGCCTGTTTGAGTTGTGGCAGAGATTGGGATTTCTGCTGGATTGGTAACTGAACATTGGTTTGAGTTGGTGATTGAGCCTCAGGCTGTGGCGCTGTTTGGGCCTGTGGCTTGGGTTGTGGGGGTGATCCAGCCTTGGGTTTGGTTGGTGACTGTGCCATGGGTTGTGATGGCAACTGAGGCTCTGGTACGGGCTGTGGCAGTGATCCAGTCTTGGGTTGGACTGGTGACTGAACCTTGGTTTGAGTAGATGATTGAGCCTCTGGTTGTGGTGCTGTTTGAGCCTGTGGTTTGGGTTGTGGAGGTGATCCGGCCTTGGGTTTGGTTGGTGACTGAGCCATGGGTTGTGGTGGCACCTGGGGCTCAGGGACAAGTTGTGGCAGTGATCCAGTCTTGGGTTGGGTTGGTAACTGAACCTTGGTTTGAGTTGGTGATTGAGTCTCAGGTTGTGGTGCTGTTTGGGCCTGTGGCTTGGGATGTGCAGGTGATCCGTCCTTGGGTTTGGTTGGAGACTGAGCCATGGGTTGTGGTGGCACCTGGGGCTCAGGTACGGGTTGTGGCAGTGACCCAGGCCTGGAATGGGTTGATGATGGAACCATGGTTTGAGTTGGTGTTTGAACCTCTGGTTGTGGTGCTAATTGGGCCTGGGGTTTAGGCTGTGAAGGAAATCCACCCTTTGGTTGAGTTGGTGACTGGATTTTCAACTGTGGTTGAGGCTGGGCCTGATGTCTGAGTTGGGGAGGAGGCTCCTGGAACTGAGGATGAGGCTGCTGAGTCAGGGCATGGGATTGTACTAATGTCTGTGTCTGGATGTATGTTAGGGATTGGACCTGCTGCTGTGATTGGAGCGGGAGCTGTGAAGGAAGCTGAGGATGGGTTTGATGTGGTGGTTGTGATTGGAGAGGTATTTGAGTTTGAATCTGAGGCTGAGGGTGATGCTGAGTTTGGGGTTGATGTGGAACCTGAGAATATTGCTGTGAGTGAGGCTGTGGATAAGCCTGGGGCTGCAGTTGTGGTGGTCCCTGAACACAAGCCTGCTCCTGCACTTGGCCTTGTTGTGTCTGGATATGAACAACATTATAAGCTCTCATCTGAGGCTGCTGGTGCATGGGACTCTGGGGCCTCATTTGGGGTTGTGTTAGAGCACAGGGTTGAGTTTGTCTTTGTGGTTGCATTTGAGGATGAGTATATGATGGCCCCATGTGAGAATACCCAGCAGGGCCTATCTGAGGGCTTTGCTCGGGCCCAGTTTGGGCCCACTGTGGTAGAGCCTGAACAGATGGATAAGCCTGAGACTGTGGAGCTTGATCTATTGGCTGATGGTATGATTGAGGAATGGGGTGTCTCTGCTGGAGGAAGGCTTGATTCTGTGGCTCTTGTTTGGGTATCCACTGCTGGGATGGAGACCGAGCCTGGGAGTAACCCTGGGGATAAAGCTGAGGTTGTCCTGTAGCTTGTGGATGCTGGACAGACATTGGGGATGAGGCTCTGACTTGAGGCCAAGCCTGCAGCTGGCCTGGGTGATGGACTTGTGGCTGAGCATGTGTGGAATACTGAGCTACTGGCTGAGAATGACCCTGAGGCTGGACTACAGATTGAGTTTGGATTTGATGTTGAGTCAAAGGCTGGGCCTGACTTGGCCAGGCCACTGGCTGAACATGGGCTTGAGCCTGGACCATGGGCTGTGTCGGGATTTGCGTGTGGACCTTTGGCTGAGGATGGGATGGAACCTGGGCCATTGACTGGGCATGGCTTTGAGGATGGACCATGGACTGAGGATGGGCTTGAGCCTGGATTACTGACTGAGCATAGGTTTGAGACTGGGTCTTTGGCTGAGGATGGGTTTGAGCCTGGGCTACTGGTTGGGCATAAGCGTGAGAATGTGCCATGGACTGAGGACTGGTCTGAGCCTGGGTCGTCATCTGACCATGGGTTTGAGGATCAGTAACTGCTTCAGTACGGATTTGAGACTGGACCTGCGTAGGTGGCTTAGGGGAGGGGGGTCTTACAGGGGCCCATGACTGTGGATGGCTACGAAGTTGAATGTGGGATGGCACAGGAGGCTGAATTTGGCCTTGTTGTGGAGTATGCATAGGGGAAGAAGGTCTGACTTGAACCCATGTCTGTACTTGAGGCTGCACATTTACTTGAGGTTCAGCTGGGACACATGTTTGAGACTGAGACTGAGACTGAGCCTGACCCTGAGACTGGAGCTGTAGTTGTGTCTGTGGCTGGGTCAATAACTGTGTCTTCACGGGGCCGTGGGGCTGTGGAGGAACTTGTGGCTTTGACTGACTTTGGCTCACTCCGGTTAGTGACATGGTCTTCTGTGGTTGCTGGCTGTCTATGGTAGTGTGGGACACACTTGTTGACTGTCTTTGGACTACAGCCTCAGACTGAACCATAGTTTGGTGTTGTGCCTTAGTTTGAGGGTGAGTCTGAGCTTTAGTCTTGTTGTCTGAATCTGGTTGTGCCTCTCTTACAATAGGCTGTAGTTGTTTTTGTTGTGCCTGTTGTTGCTGGGGCAACTGTTGCTTGTGCTGTTTTTCCAGTTGCAGTTTTTGTTGCTGCCCATGCTGCTCTATTTGTTGTTGCTGCTGACCTTGAACTTGTCCTGTCTGTTGCTGATACAGACTTTGAGGTTGCTGTGTTTGTTTTCGTTGCTCTTTTTGCTGTTGTTGTGGCTGCTTTGTAGCCTTGGCATCAGCCTCAGGCTGAGGCTTGGGGGTTCCTGTGTGCTGATGAACAACCTGTACCGATGTAATGTCTTTGTCTGACTTTGACTGTGTCTGCATAGTCTGAACTAGCTCCTGAGCAGAATCCTGTTTTGCATATGGTGCTGGAGTTTTAGTCTCTGCTGAGGCTGGTTTCTGAAGCCAGGGCCGGTTCTTCATGGCCCTAGCCTTTCTGTCTTGAAGCTCATTGGAGCTTAAAGGTGGTTTCTGTACAGCTGGCTGTTGAGGTGAAGTCTGCTCGTGGGACTCTAGCGTCTGTTTGACAAGTGTCTCGACATGTTCATGAGTTACCACCTGCTGCTGAACTTCATATTGATGCACTTCTATCTGCTGCTCCACCTGTTGTTGTTCCTCCTTCTGCTGCCATTGTTGTGGTTGTTTTAGAATCAGCTTCTGCTGTTGCACTTCTTGTGGTTGCTGCTGCTGAGGTATCGATCCTTGTCCCCCAGTCTGCTCTTGTTTCAGTGCAGCAGTCTCTGACCAGGCCTGAGCCTGGCCTTCTGGAGGTGACTTTGTCCTGGTCTGCATCACAGCTTGAGCATAGGTATATGGCATTGGAGGGGAAGTCATCTTTTCCTCTCTGTATTCCTGTACCACTATCTTTGGAACAAAGGTTTCATGATGCTGATGAGAAACTGGCTTTGTCTCAGGCTGCTGAGTTGGCTGCATGGTGTCTGACTGTCTCAAATGTTGAGGCTTTGCTTTAGCCTGGATAAAGACTTTTGATGGAGGAGGTCCTTCTGGGGGGCTTCTGCTTCTGTCTCTTCTGGCTCCCAGGCTGCTCAGCATACCAACAACCTCCTGGAACATAATAGCATACATTATGTTAGCAACATAACAACTGACAGTGTAATTATATATATATATATGAGTACTCTCTGCCTTGCTTCTCTTGCTATGGCCTACTTGTTTCCAGGCTGTCGTAAGTTCAGAAGATGCAAAATTCAATGTTTATGTAGTCAGTTTACAAAAAGACAACTAGCCTGTGACTGAGCAACAGCCGCTCGCACTCGGTCCTGTATAGCAGAGGCGTGGAGGTACTGGATGGGAGAGCTCTTCTGACTCGTCATCACCATCACCTGCAGGTCCTGCTCCTCTGTCACCACCTGCCCCTCTAGCTGTAGACCACGGGAAATCAGGACCTGCGGGAAAAGATGGTGTTGAATAATCATCAGTGTTTCTTCCAACATGCACAATGGTATCTTCATGAAAGGACATAAACTCGAACAACCTTTCTGCTCTGTGGATCATCTTACCCTGGCTCGTGGGTCCTGGCCCCGCTGCTGCTGCTGTCGCTCTGAGGCCCTCAGCAGCTGGTAGAGCTCCCTGGCCTCTGTCTCCCAGTGGAGGAGTTCAGCCAGGCGACTGTCCAGACCCGACACACTGTGCTGCAGCTCCACACACACCTGTTCTGCCTCAAACAGGGTCTGCATTACCTGGCGATGGAGGAATCAGGTGGTAATAGACAATTAAACTTACAGTACACACTGTAATTTAGTTACAAATATTTAGTAAACAGGTGACTTGTATGTTTTTAAATACAGGTGTATGAAGGCTATAAAATAGACTGAAATCATTCATACTTCAGGGATAGCTAGCTTCAGTCTCTGTAACTGGTCTGCTGGGCATTCTGGGGAAGGAGCGAGAGCATCCAGATCGACCTCTTTCAGCTTCCTCATTATGAACTAAAGGGAAGAAAGCAAACAGTCAACTCTACAGAGACATATCTGGTCATTCAAAGTAAAATAATCATAACAGTGAGTAAAATAAGCGATGAATGGTTAATGACTCCATTAGTCCGACCTGTATTCTTTTCCTGTAAGTGCGCAAAGGACCTGCCATCGCCTCCAGAGGCTCTTTGAGAAACAGAGTGGCTTCTCTGATCAGAGCCTGGGGGTCCTGGGGTCTGGCCTGGACGTCAGCACTGGGTTCAGTCGCATTGTCCTAAAAAATTGTGCATTGTGTAAAAAGCATATTTTTAATCACTAGTTATTAATACTGATATTTTAATGGCACCTCTTTCCTGTATGTTAATACCACAGTGGATATGATAGAATAATGTCACACACAATCGACAAAGGTTTTTATAAAACCTTTCCAATCTGTAACTTAAGATATCAATCAAGCCGCAAAATAGTGCACTGCTTTCATAGACCATTAAGCCTTCCATTTTTAATTGCCTGTACACAAAAGCTAAAGGTGGAGTACCATTTTCAAACTTCAGGCCACACCTTAATATTACAGCGTGGGAATAATTAGAACAATGGGACAATTACACCTTCATTTCTAAGCAATGAGACATTAAGTTCCCTGCTTTCACTAGTCACTTGACAGGAAACACAGAAACTAGGCCAACAGATTAGGACAACAAAACCACTAATCCTTATGAAGAAATAGGAGTGATATGGCACATGTGACATGACAGCAAAAGAGCTTAGCACCTAAGATGTGAGCCAAACAAATGGCATTGGATTTACTGTTTCTCACCAACCAGGTTCTCCTTGTTCTGTAACTTACGAAAGTGTTTCTCTTGACGAATTCGGCCCAGTGCATGTTCAGCCTGCGCAGCTCCTCTGCCAGGCTCCTGCTGGTCTGAGGGTCTGCTGACTCGATCAGGAAGTTACCCACCTCGTTCAGGTGGGCTTGTCGGGAGCCCCACTCAGCCATAGATTCAGACGTTACCTAAAAAAAAAAAAATACATTAATAGATCAGTCTTAATGAATGAATATTGAAGTGTGTGTATACAGTAGCACAGAACCATGTAGCTAAGCTGGTTTGCTTTTTAATCACCGAATTAATTATATATTTATACAATTTTAATCAAGAGGAAACTTAACACAAAGAATAGAGCTCTTGCATGTGTTCTTTACAAAATATTTGCATTCATCTCTTCCTCTCTCTACTGTGTCCTATATACCACATACCTCTGGTCTGTGACCAGGGCTGAGTGTTGCAGAGCCCTGCTCCAGCCAAGCTTGAAGGGAGCTGAAGAAGTCGGTGTACGAGTCCCAGGCAGACAAGACCCGTCCCATGGTGCTCTTGGTTGTAGTCAACTCCTCCAGAACCATGGCGGTCTCCTCCTCCAGCTGCTTCACCTGCTGACTGACGTGGTGATAATCTGCAGCTGAGGAGCAAAGACAAACAGTCAATCCTAAAATGGATCCATGAACTGGCCTGATCAGGAAGGAAAAGTTTCAATCAAACTACAAGCAGCAAAACAGATGTGAAAATTAATCTTTGATCTGCTCATTCAGGAAAAAGTCCAATAAATTAACCTTTAATAAGTTAGATATAGATGGAGGAATTCAAGAGAGCTGTCATGCCGTCACAGAACACTTACCAAGGGCAGATTTGCTTGAATATTTCTCGGAAACCTGCTTCAGCTTATGAAGAGCTGCTTCCAACAGAGAAGGTAACTCCTGTGTGTTGACCAGCTCCTGCATTAAAAAAAAAAGACGAATTCTGTGAAGAATGGGACCAGTGGAAAAGTTGCCTGTTAGTGGCACTAGATGAAAAGGCAGGGGACCATCAAGGTCATTTGGATCGACCCTCTGCGATCAATATTTGTACCAAAGTGCACACAATAACCCAAAATCTAACTATTTTAACATGTAAAACACCAACATGCCACTTCCAACCACTCCCTAGTGTTAAAGTATGTTTTGAAGATACCAAATCTGATCAAGGACAACTCACATGCCATTCATGCAGCAACACCCTGACAGCCTCTGGAGAAATGTAAGGCCTCTTCCAGACTCGGAGCTTGGTCCTGATCTGTCCCAACAGATCTAAAACTGTGTGGCGGTGCTCCCGGAACTCCAGCTTGATCCCATGGTACTTAGCAGTCACCCTCACACCGGTGAACCTGACGACGAATCCAAAATGAAGTTTGCAAGTGGGAAGGGGAAACAAGAGGTCATTAAAAAAAAACATATTAACTGAAGGACATTCAACACAACTGTTTATTACAATAGAATATCACGTCTGGGAAAGTACCCTCACCTCCTCTTTAACTCGTCCATCTTATCAGTAGGAACTATCATGTTTCCGTACTCATCCAGGTTCTGGAAGGACTGGAAGGTCTTCACCTGCTGCGGCATCTCTTCCAGGCAAACCTACAGCAACATTCAGCACTGAGCTCATTCACATGTACATTTACACGAAAATCTATCTAACTGTAGAAAGAGGAAAGTAGGTCAACATTGTGTTTAACAGTTTCTCTGAACAGTAAATGAACAGATGGATAATAAGATAAAGGGGTTATTCAGCTGAGGTTATTTTTATGCTTAAGATGAAAATCCCTGCCTGAGGAACTTTGAGGGTTTGTTAAGTCAGTGTCATTGTTTATTTCACTTCCTAAAGTTGTAAAGTTTAAGGGTTGGATGCAGTAAATATTCACTTTGAGCAGCTCCTGTTTCTCCCTGGCTTTGTCAGCAGCACGGCCGTGGTCCTGTGGGTCACCCTCCTCCTCGACCAGAGCCCCCTCTGTTCTCAGCAGCCAGCGGGCCACCGTATCCAGGGGAGCTGGAAGACTCATATCTAACTCGATTTTGTATTCACGAAGCTAAATGAAAAAACAGAAAGAAAGGGGGTAAACTGTCTTTCAAATTAAAGTGTATACATAAACATTTATAGTGTGTGAATATAATAGAGAGGTACACAAATACTAATGCATACATACTTGCATGCACTCAGTACATACTGTAATAGGAAATAAGCCATGAAGATATTTAAAGCTGGTGGCTGATTTTATGATTTTATATTCACTGTAAAAAGAATTTGACTGTACAGTGATGCATAAACATAAATAAGACAATGTAAACATATAAGATATTGGAAAAGCTAACTATGTAACCTAACCAAAAACTACCAAAACTAACCACAATTAAAAAAAAAAAAAAAACAATACTGAAAAACTATACAAGGTTCAAGGTTTGGATGGGACAAGAGATTTGAGTGGAACTGACCTTTTCAGTGAGGGTGTCCCACGCTTCTCTGAGAGCCCGCTGCTCTTCGCTCAGTTTCGGAGTGCGTCTCATTGCCGTCAACAAAGGCATAATGGGCCGTCGTTGCTCATTGAAGGACACCAGAAAGGTCTGAAACACCTGAGGGATGGAAAATGTCATCAAATGTCACAACACTCAGCAGGATTTTGTTCAGATTTGATGGGAAAACTACTTCATGGCATTATGGTACAAAACAGCATGAGGCTGCTGTAAACTGAAGCAGCACAATAAACTCTGAGTGAATGAAGGCAACAACACAACACAATGTTTTGTCGTTCTGTATCTTGATAGGGACCAGCTGGAGACGTACATGGTATCTTTCTGAGTAGCTCTCTCCCTCTGTGGAGTCCCAGCCCTCCAGGAGCTCGTCATATGCCTGCACCAGCCAACACGTCACTTCCTGTGCCTTGCGATCAGGTGTTGCCTGGCAACGCGCAAATTACAAAAGCGTTATTGACAGATGACATTCAAACAATTCCAGGGTTAACATGGCCCAATAATCATCTGTGTTAGAAAAAAATGCACCTTTGTTTATTTACATCTGATACCCATGGAAGGAACTGTAACACATGGAAACAAGAATAGGTGGCAACTGAAGGTTGTAAGACAAAACAATGGCTGCAGATGAAGCTGATCTGCTCCATCAAGTGCAAAAATATTTTATTTAGAGCTACAATTGTGTAAACATGAAAAATGTTGTAGTTATTGTTAAAAAAAAATGCAATAAATCTAAGCAAAAAGATTTCCCACAGGGCACCAACACCAGTCATGAGATACTTGACACGAAACAGAACGGCAGCTGGGATGCCACAGTGTCTTGTATTTAAAGCAAGCCTGTGCACAGCAGAGTACTAAGCCCACACACAAGTTTGTTTTGGCAACAAAGTTGTGTTTTTTTTGCTCAAATGAACATGGCAACGTGTACAACAGCCGCCTTTATTCTCCACCCATTCTTCTTTATTTTGCTGAACTCTTTTTTTCTGTGCTGTTCACCCTGCAACATTTCTTGCACAATCACTGCAGAATGAATAACACTGCCTCGGGCTAAAGTAACAACACAGAAAGTGGATTAAAAACTCAAATATCTACAGCAGCTACATATGAACACGCTGGTATCTTGTCAGAAACTCCCGCTTACAGGTGTTTTGCCGACTGTGACTGATCTGACAGCCGAAATCAGCCGGTTTTCAGCGGCAGGAAAATCTCACCTCATGAACTCTTTATTCATCTGATGGGAGCCAGAGAAACACACCCTCGCTGTGGTTTTGGATTTCAAACAGGGCAAACTAGTTTGATTCTGCATGATCAGTCCTGCTTTTAACCACCACGTGATTTGAAGGTAATCTTGGCTTTAAGCAACTGAGTCTTTAACTGAAGCAGCTGCCATGCCGTCCCAATAAACTACTCTCCCAGCGATTCTGCAAGATATTTAATAATAGCAATTAAATCTAAAGTTATTTGTGGGTGCTTCGGAGGATTGGTGCGGCTAATGTACGCCATGTGACATGGCAGTAATGAGGCTGACAACTGCATACCAGAAAGCCAGAACGTTTCCAAACACACTGAGTGAACACGGAGAAACACGGAGGGGGTGTGGCACTGATGGAGATAAAATAGATTCAGCCAAACAACCATATGGGTTTGGATTCAAAATTATAAATTAGCTCTTTTTTTGTAAATACTGTAAAACTGTTTCTACATAAATGTAAAGCACATTGTCACTGAATCGGTTTCTGGGTAATAAGAACATTAAGCAGGTGGGTGTAAGGTGAGAGATAAAACAGGTGGGTTGTGACGGTTGGGTCTACCTGTCGCAGAGGAGAAGCAGAAATAGCAGGAGTGTAGTGAACAGGGAGGTTGATGGGAGAAGGACTTTTAGGAGGAGTCAGATATTGTGTCTAAGAGGAAAAATGGAAGAAAAGAGAAAGAGGAAAGGAAAAAAAGAGAGAAATCCCAAACAAGAAGTTATTGTGGAAAGATAGTTGGCAAGTGGCAGAGATGACTGAAGGGCAGTGCACCAACACTGGCAAAAACAGACAGAGGCCTTTTTAACATTAGTTACGGTCATAATTACCAAACTTAATACAACTTAGATTCAGCTGAAATACTACAATTTACCATTTTTCAATTATTTTACCAAATGTGCTAAGAAAGCTGTAATTCACTTCATTGTGAATTTCAATTTCCGAAACATTCAGGCCTGACTGAACCACTGGGGGCTGATATCAAATTCTCACACACATTTCTGTCTCTGCACATATTCTGGACAATTTCCAAAAAAAAGAAGTGATAGTGCAAATGACAGAAAAAGAGCACAGGAGGTAAGAAACTGTGCTTTCATTAAAGAGCAGCCTCCAGTGTTAAAAAGACGAGTTGACAGAGAGGAATCATAGATGAGCTGATGGTGGATCTGTTAAGAACCACACATTTATTGTTCTACTGGAAAATACCCTGCCTCTGGTTTATATTTTCAGAGCAACTCTTTGATGACGAGATTTAATCGATTCCATCTCAACTTGTGTGTGAAAATGCACATATCATGCATATCCATCCATCTTTATACTCAAATACTGATTTTGACAACAGTGCAAATTCCTCAGTCTGATTCTTGCAACCACGAAGAGCTGACCAAGCACTGATTTACTGATTTCAAAAGACATCCAGATGTCAAGGTTAAAACTGGTAAAATTTACGGGATTACAGATCAGAAATGCAGAGTTCAGCTGCATCCTAACTGTTGACCCTGGACTGCTGAGGTTAAGCCACTGTAAACATCTCGAGCACAATCTTAAAGGTAACCTAAACTGGTTGTCAGAATTAGGAGCTTCCCTGGCATTGAAACTTTTCTGCAGATGTTGCTGCAGTGTGAAATGAACCACCACGTTGCCTGATGTTTGTGTAGAGTGTGCCACAGTGATACAGACCTGCATTTCTTCCTCTGGCATCGGCAGGTCTCTGGAGTACTGCAGGAACTGAGCCACGTAGGTCATGATGGACTTCTCATCAGGGTCTCGAACATCCACATCTGCATCCACATCACAATCGTCCATGATCAGCCTCACACCACCACACTACTGTCAAAGGTTTAGACTAACAACAGCAAGATCCTGAAGCAAGTGGAGCTCAACGCTGGAATCTGAGGAATGGAGGTGTAACTCTTCTGTCTTTAAATCATACCACTGATAAAAGTCTGCTAACAAATTAACAAGCAGAGCGAAGGGAAACAAGTGAGGGTTTTATGTAAGACTGGAGCAAACAAGCAGCGAGAGAGTCAGCAGACTGTCAGAACGTCATCTCACTTGCCTCCAGGCTCGCTGGGTATGGCTCGGTCACAGTACTCAGCTACACTCAGCACACTTTCACAAAGATTCACATGGCACTGCATCAGTTACTGCTACATAAGTATGTCAGTGAGAAAAATCAGAGGAATCGTTTTTGGAAAAGAGTTTTTGAAGCAGACCAAAAGGCACAGAGGGATAAGTCACAAATGAGCAAAACACCAGAACAGAGTTTTCATGGAAATCTGTTGAAGTATAACTGTAGAAAACTGATTGCAGAAGACTGGCTAATAAATCATAATAAAGAATGAACCACGTGGCCAATCCGTGTGAGTCTGTGTTGTGAAACTCAGATGGCTGTCAAAATGTTTCTGCATCAGCATCAACTTGATAAATTACAGCACAGAAGGAACTCACATCCCCATTATATGTCCTGAATTTGCAGTGCTGCAGCATGAAATGAAAAAATATGGCTCTATGAACGTTTTCTAATGTTTGCAAATTTGTTAAAATTCACTTTTAACAATTTTTATTCAGTATTAATTAAATATTAGTCTTATAGTTCACCAGTTCCGTTTAAAACTACATATAAGATGTATATGTTTTAAAGGGTCAAATTCAGTATTTATTGTTATTATTGTCTTTTAAAAACTGACCAGTCACACACAAAAGAGAAACAAAAAGTTTTAGTATGTGCACCTGATTCTTCTCATATTGTGTTTTTTTTAAATTGTTTTATTACTAATAATTAATAAAGTTCAGTAGCTCACCATCAGGCTCGAGCAGTCTGGGGATCCTCAGCTCCTTCTCTGCGATGCGGAAGGCCTCCTCCAGGTTCTGTCTGTTGCTTCTGGTTCTGGCTTTGGACAGATCCACCAGGTCGGGCCGCAGAGCATACAGAATCGCCAGGAAGACCACTCCACTCCTCCAGCTGGCTTTGAAATCCTTCACATTTATTGAACAGCCAGCTCTGAGGGAGACAAGTCATTGTTTTATTATCATTATTATAACAAACCTAATTCATATCGCACTCCTTGGTATGCACCGCTGTCTGGCACTGTGTTTTGATGCCATTGCTGTTAGGAGATAAATTCATTAGTGACATTCATATTGTAAAAATAGGAATGCCACTAACGATAAAAAAAAGATAATAGACAAATATAGTAATAAACTTTTGCTTGACTCTCTCACTGGGTCACAGGAGACTTTCAAAATGTATATATTAATTTATATATCTTTAAGTATTTACTAATAAATAAGGTTTATTTATCAAGTAAACAAAGGAATATTTCTTTAAAATTGAATTAATGAATGAATGAATTAAATACATTTAAAAATACTATTACAGCTTTTGAGTGTAAGAATGTATTTCAACAGATTTTGGCAGCCAAAGCACCTGAAAACTTACAGCTCAGACAGTAAAGCCCTGATCAGGTTTTGGTCGTTAGCCCAGACCTGGAAATGAGGTCCCAGTGGGAGGATATATCACTTCTTGGATCACGTACTTGGCCCTCAACAGAAGAGCTGTATCTATTAGGGGTTTCTCAATGATCTGATGAGCTGATGTGTCAATGTAAGCCTATACAAACCCTACACAATTCATTTAAATGCCCATTGATACCATTCAGCTGTGTGCGTGCTTACTTGTGACACTGTTCCCGGACCCAGAGCAGCAGGGCCTTCTTGGCAGAAACCCTGAAGCGGCTGTGTAGTGGTGAGCCTCTGGGAGGAACAGGACTGCTGCTGGTCGAGCGGCTCGACAGGGTGGAACGTGAGTCCAGACTGGCCAAAGACTCCATGGAGGACTGACGTGAGTCAAATGATAGGCCACTGGCCAGCTCCTCGATCTAAGAAAACCCCCATTACACACAGTCAACAGTTAAGGTGTTCATTTTCAGAAACTCAATTGAAGGTAAAAAATATGTATAACAGAGAAAAATATATAAAATAGGATAAAAATATTAAGCTTACATGATACTGTAGAATGATTGTCCATATGAGGCCCAGGATGATGGAAGGTTTGCCATCCATGATGTCAGGAATGTTTATGTTGACTAGTTTGATCTGAAGAGAAAAACAGGAAATGTTTGAGACACACTACAAAAGAAAAAAAAACTGAATAGTCTCATAATTTAAAAAAAAATGTTTGCACATATTGGGCCAGTCAGTAACTACATGAATCATCTGCCAAATCTCTGCCAAAATCAGCAGTTCTGACCTGTAAATGTTCCAATGTTAGTGTAATTTTCTGTTGAAAATGTGTCATCTCTCTCTGGTTTTGTTAAATACCAGCTCTAAAGGTCTCACAATAAAGTTGGCGCTTGTGTTTGGCTGACAGTCATTTACCGATTTCTTCTTTAGAAAGGAGAGGGCTTTCTCAATGTTGCTTCTGTGCTGGAACATTCCCCTGCCTCTCTCCCGACTCTGCAAAATATACAACCATTGTCAGTCAGCTGGTACATTAAAGTTGTCAGCTGTCGGTTGGAAAGCCGATTAGAGACAGGACTCACGATTCGCTGGCTGCTCATCACCTCCAGCAGGTCCAGCAATTTGGAGCCATCGCGGAAGTCGTTGAACAGATCCACGACCATACATGGTGGCCTCCGCTGTCACAACACACAGACACACCACTCAGTGTCAAATTTGTGAGCTACTGTATATTTTGATGTGGCCCACTGATGGAGGAAAAATGTGTTTATTACAGCCTACAAGTTTCATCAGACTGAGAGTTACCTACTTTTAGCAGATAACCTAGCAAGTAACAAATCAGAGAAATATGAGGAAAAAACAAGTTATCTCCTTCCACATGTATCTTAAAATTCTTACAGTGGCCTATAAATGACAACAGAGAAGAATAAAGTGACCTTTGCTTTAATGACAAAACACTGTCTTTTGCATTTCAGTTATTTAGGACTTTCCAAAGTGGATATAGAGCATTGTGGAAATAAAACTATTGTGTCACATGTGACACAAGGTACGACTGCAATGTAAGCTCTAATGTGAACAAATACCAAGAGATTAACAATTATCTCCACTATTCACTTTATTGGCAAGGTCCCCACCGAGTCCACCACTGAGCCCAGAACTGCCTTTACATTTGTCGTGGATCGAGGGGGATGGTTGGCTGGTGGTGGTGGTGGTGGAGGAAGGGGAGAGAGGTGGCCGTCTGTTGCTGTCTGTCTGTGTGCTGTGAACCTTGCTCTGCAATGCTATATTTATAAACACAGTTCCCCACCAGTACCCACCCC
Organism: Toxotes jaculatrix; assembly: GCF_017976425.1. Lineage (NCBI taxonomy): Eukaryota > Metazoa > Chordata > Actinopteri > Toxotidae > Toxotes > Toxotes jaculatrix. The sequence goes on along the minus strand of NC_054410.1, from coordinate 1,768,335 downwards.
ACTGTCCTCCACTGTCACATTCACAGCTGACCTCCAACATGAGGCAGAAAGAGAGCTGACAATCTGCTGCTGACTCATGTTAGGAGGTAGTTTCAGAACAAGACAGTGACCTTTAACAACAAAGCCGCTTCTGCCAAATTCAACTAGTGCATCTACTTTAAACACAAGCTGCTATGAAAGTTGTCCAGCGGTGTTTAAAAGTAGGATGTGGTCGTGATTCTTAGGGTTTGATATCGCTCATGAAGCATCACAAATTTCTTACATTTATTTCGGTTTCCTTTGCTCCATGTGGTCTTTCAGAAGAATTTAATAATGTCAGCTGATTATCAAATGCCTTACAAAATTGATAACAAGGAGCGCCTCAACATCATGGATGGTGTACTTGTATTCTAGTGGGTGCAAATATGCCTTTATGATTTTTCCCTAGTCCATGAATGAGGTGAATGATCTGAATTATTATATATTCTTAAGTTTCAAAAGTCAAGGAGATGTCATGCCTTTATGCCCCGACTTCCCTGATTTTGCATCTAATATTATAGACTGTATAAATACATAAAATTCGGGTTAAATGATGTTAGATGAATCATCTTATTACTGAACCATTTTATAGATTAAGAGAATATATGAGTACATGTGAGTACAGCTGGTGATCCATCACATCATGCCCTCACATGTTCCTGCTCACCTGCATTTTGTTATTAAGCTGCATCAACTTAGCTTCGGGAATGAAAATTACTGTGTATAAATCATTATACAATGACTGGATGAAATGAACTTAATTTGGTCCTCAGGGGGAACCAGGCCATTTCAGCAGAAATGGAGCATATATAGATAAAACTAGCTATGCTAGACTATGCTAAAGATTAAAGAGTCTAATCTGCTAATATAAAGTTCCCACATGCTCAAAAGGCTCAAAGATGAGGTTAGTTTGATTTATAACCAAAGTTCAAGCCCACTGTGGTGTCTTTCTGTTTCTCTGCTTTGGTTTCATTTATAAACCTTTGAGAGAGGATGGGGTGTGCGTTTGTACATTCAGTATACTAATGTAGACTAATCCTTGAACACATTGCAGGTCCTTTGTAGAAGTTTCCTTTTAAAATCAGCTTAAAATCCTCGATGACAAATCCTGTCCCCTCAGTACTGTAGAGAAGCCAGGGTCCAGGGACACAGCTCACCTTCGCAAGCTGAGCGTTGACCCAGTTGGTGAAGGTCCTCTTCTGAATCTGTTCTTGTTCCACTGTTGAGGAAGAAGAAACGCAGGCTGTCAAGTTTAACTTGAATTATCACACACGCAAACAGACAACAACACAGACAGTGAACTCTCCCTTTCGACAGCTGCCACCTGTGAATTTATGCCGCTGTGAATGTAAAGAAGGCTGTACCGACAAAGAGCACGCACAATGAGGGAGGCAGAGTTTCAAACTCTAAATTATAGATAAAAGCTAGATTGTACTGTACTGTACTGTAACAAGTATCCTCTGTGACAGAAAGGCTTCAGCATTCAGCATTAAAGACAAGTGTATGCAACAAGAGGTTTGGTCAGTAAACTGGCCACCACTCACCATTGTAAAGCTCAATGAAGTCATTCAGGTCAGTGACAGTATGAAGAGTCTCACATATAATCCAGTCCTCATTCTCCATGGTTCTTATGAAGTCAGTTTACTGACTGAGTGAAAATATCGGTATCACTGTTGTCAGATTAAAAGCTACAGCTTCTCCAAACACGATCGATCCTCAGAGACTCTTCTTTTTTTCAACCTTCTTATTACGTGAAGCTTTTTCTGCTATTTTTTAATATGTCCACAAAAGTTATTTAATCTTGCACTGTTTACTCAGAGCAAAAACTGTCACAAAAGTTAAGTAGAAAAAATTCATGAAGTAGGAACTATGAAGGTTTTTACCTGACAACAATGATATACTGAATTTTTTCCTTCCACTGATCATTTTGACATTGCTTCAGAGTGCAGATCCAGAAGTCTTTAACTAGGGTCCTGCTGAACTTTTGGCCAGTTCCCCAGTTTACTGCCCTGATTACGGAGGCTAGAGAGTAGTGGTTCTTCCTCTTCCATGTTGAGCTCCAACTCTTTCAAGCTGCATGGTCTTTTGAGAAGCATTAACAGACTTACAGACTATTTTCTGCCTTGATATGTTTAACAGCAGGCCACCTCTGGCTTCAGTCCGCTTGCAGTCTAAACTTAATTGTAGAGGGCCCCCATGATGACTCAGACATCTTATTATAATTAACCTGGTATCATCAAACAAAGATATCAGAGAAGGGAGAGGGAGAAGGACCCTCTGACCCTCTGAGAACTCTGACATATGGACAGAAGTACTGCTAATCACTGATCTTCATAACAACAAAAAATGAGGAGGAACCTAAAGTTTTTAAGAGTTCTTGGCTGCCAAGTCAAGAGGATCAAGAAACCGGAGAGCTGTGACACTTGAGGGTTTGCCAGAAGGATTATTTTAAATAAATCCATTTGGTCACTGTAACCACAGCACTTCAAAGTCATTTCCAGAGTGCTACCACTTTAGTGGCTGTATAAGCCTTGAAATCACTGTCATAAAATCATTTACATACCTGCCAACATACAGAGAGGTGGTGCAATACAGGTAGCAGTTGCATGTAAATATTAATATGACTTGATTTAATAAAGCAGCCTGCACGCCTATTTCCAAGCTAAATAAAATAAAATATCTGACATAACTGCAAAGCCTCTAGAGAAGAACTAATAATTATATAATGTAATGTCTGGTAAAGTGGAAAATTTGGCAGTTAAAGCCCCAAAAGTATCTGACATGTGGCTGACGCTCGGCTGGCTGCTTTTAAGCAAACACATTACAAACTGCATTAGTTACTGTTTTCTAAGTGGAGGCATAATGAGCTGAGGTCTTCCCATTCCAGATCAATATCTTACACTTGACTAACCGATTAGATTTTTATTTACAGCTGTAGATCTGATGTTATCCCGCAGCTACTCTGCAGTAAGTGTCACTAACATAGAGACCAGTAAAAAACACTCACCCATGATGGGACCATTCATGCTGATTCAGCAGGGAACGTTACCAGGTCAGCAAACTGGTGCGCATCAACTCAAACCAAACTTGTAAACACATGGTTTACTGCACTGACTCTGCACATCCATGAATACAGGACAAGACATGAAGGAAAAACTGATATGAAATTAGTTTGAGAGCATTTCTTGTCTAACCAGCTAACACTCTACATTTCCAGCCTGCAGGGAAGCAGGTGAGTTCAGCAGGGCTCCGCCTCTCTTAAATCTGACTCACAGAGGCTTCAGGCCTGCCTAAACAAGCATCGAGCAACAAGCTAGTCCCCCTTGCAGCCTCATGGGTATTTTATCCTACATAAGCTGAAAAATGTGTCAAATTCAAATGTCAACTGCTGTGGAAACATGAATCTCTTATGTAACCTACACTAACCTGACCCCTCCCCATGTGTGGCCACTGTTAGCTTGGACTAAGAAAATGAGAGATGCTGAGTAGCCAAAATGTGATGCTGAAGTGCAGGAGAGGGTGGACACCACTCACTCACTATTTATCCTCTGGCTGTTATACACTGAACTGACCTTATTTGATCAGATTTGTTTTAGATAACCATCACATGTCTGCTCCCTACAAGAACCAGCATGTAACCATGATACACAACACGGCCTTCTCGAGTGCTTTTGGACAACAGCTTTCAACTTCCTGTGTTTTGATGCAGTTAATCGCTTCACATAATAAGACCAGATTACATGTACTCTGAATCCTTTCTAACTCAACTGATGCAAACACTGAATACACCCAACACAATATGAGCTATTTTTAGTGACATTCTTTCATCATTACCAGTTCAAATATACACAGGAAAAAAAAAACTTTCCCCAGTCTTATTTAACAAGCTGGCTCGTCATGGGGGCGTTAGCCTTACATCATCCATTCTGCACATTGTACCAGCTGGAAATTACATAGCTGGAAAAACATTTACAAGGCTTTAATAAAAAAAAAAACACTGTGTTCTAAATGTGGAGGGGGTGGGGGGAGTCATGTGCTAAAACTAGCTCAGTGGAGAACCTCATAAGAATGAACCTCAGTCCACTGTCAGTCCAGATGCACAACACCATCTAGAAACAATATATTTTTGAGGTCCATATTAGGACAGCACAACTTTGCAGGGTCACAAAACCCTGCCATGACAAAAAGGCTGTGGGGCATGTTAGTTACATTTGGATGAACTGGTATCTGTAAATGTTTCTGTCAGCAAGTCCTTAAGTGCCTTTGATCAATAAGAGGGTCGCAACTAAAGATTTATTTGCATTAGCAGTTTATCTCTCAATTATTCCTTTCATTAATTGTTAAGTCAATAAAATGTCAAAAATGAGCATCAAAATTTTAAAAAGCCCAGTTATTCAATTTATAATGCTCCAAAACAGAGGCAAGCCATTAATTTTCACTTTTTATAAGCTGGAGTCAAAAAACATTTTAAATGTGGCTTGATAAATGCATTAAACAATCAATCAGCTGTCAAAACTTTGTGTGACTCAAGAAAACTGATTAAGTAGTTTCAGTGGAGGATGTGTCTTATGACTATTTCAGAAAATTTAAGAAAACCAGAGCTAAAACTCAAATTCTTACAGATAAAGTTGCATGACAGTTGAAAACCAACTTGTAATATTGAGAAATGATTATATATGTCGTGTCGTACAGGCAGCGAGAACACGATCAAATGACAAGCCCAGCACATCACAGCTTTGCTTCAAATGTTTAAAAAACCCCCCAGGAGACAGTGAGTTGATGAGCAAGCAGCATTTATTATCTTCTCCACCCTCTTGCTCTCTCCCTTTGAATGGCTCTGTTGCAATAGGAATCATGTCTCTCTGAGAGCAGGGCTTCAGTTTCAAAAGATTAAACCTCGACCTCTAAAAAAAAAAAACAAAGTGACTAAAGTGAAACAGGACGGAGCCAGCAGCGGACTGAGACGAGGCCATCAAGCTGCTCCCA